>NC_041385.1:281861477-281911240 GCF_002162155.2 Triticum dicoccoides
CACCGATCTCTGCTGCTCAAGCTCCGCCGCTGCCATCGACCTTCGTCAAACAACTCCGAACCAGACCGTTGCATCAACCTGAACGTAACTAGAGATCGCGGCGCGCCTCCGCTGATCGTCAACATCAACATGTTCATGTCTTTCTTCACTTCCTCTCCACATTAAGATCCCCTAGTTCATCGGTGTTATCCAAGTTCATCGTAGTCTCTTCCTCAAGCACTTAGCTCGATCTGCAAACGGTACTGAAGTTGCGCGATAGTAGTTTTAGCATCTTTCTCCAATCATAGATGCATCCCCTCTATCCAAGATTCAATCTCAGCTCATATGTTCTTCCACCGCCGTATTCTAGGTTTAACAATTATTTCCATTTTCTGAATTGCTGTAGACCCAAAATTATAAGCAGAACCGGTGAAACCTGTTTATTCAGCATTTGGTGAAATTCCACTCAACTCCTGATCTGTAGCTAGCTGCTTTATCTCTGTTGTATGGGCGTCTTAAATGATATTTTGCAACCCGCCAAGTACCAACTGGCTCATTTATGAACTTGTGAATTTCCAGCGTTTATCCAATGTCGATATTACCCGGCTATGCCTTGCCGATTTAACCATGCCTCTAATTTTCCTCTTCCATAGCAATCAATCTTTGCCCATAACCTATTCTGCATAATGAACTTGCTCTTTACCATTGGGCGGCTTACCATCACAAATTTAACCCGCCAATATTTCCTTCTTAGGCTAAACATGACTAAGACTGTCACCTCGTGCAATTTCTCGCTTCAGCTATTATGGAGCAAACACTTAATGAGTATGCTCAAACGGGCGTCCCAGCCACCAAAGAGGTCATCCACTAGCGAGTTCCAGGAACAGAAGTTAGAACTCGGCCAAAAGAAGGCGAAGTCATAGTCTTTGTCGACCATATAAACCGTGGCTTCTCACCGCCCGAGTCAAAATTATTTCACGATGTATTGAACTTCTTTCAACTTCACCCTCAAGACATTGGACCCAACTATGTTTCCAACATATGCAACTTTCAAGTCTTTTGTGAAGTATACCTGCAAGAAGAGCCCATGTATTGATCTTTTCAGAGAGTTTTATTATTTGAACCGCCAGACTGAATTTACAAATGGACCCAGCTTAGAACTTGGTGGTATCTCGATTCAAAGGCGAAGATATGCTATCTTCCCTTCAGGCGCACTTCCCAGTCACCCTAAAGACTGGAATCAGACCTGGTTTTACTGCCAAGACACATCTCCATCTGCCGAAAATCCTCTGCCGGGTTTCCAGGACTGTCGCCTTAACCCAAAACATCCACTTCCGGACCGGATCATCACCACCGAACGGGCTAAGTATATGCCCACCTTTTTGAAGGTAAGAGCCTTGTTGGCTAACGGGTTAACCGGAGTTGATTTGGTCCGGCGCTGGTTCACTTGGAGGGTCATACCTTTGAGCCGCCGACCCGGCTTAATGTGTAAATACACTTGTGATGTCAAAGATCCTCAGCGCCACTGTCAAGTACGTCTGGATTATAAAGTGATAAATGAGATGACAAAAACACTGCTCGGGGAAAGTTTAGAAAGCTGCAGTGAGAAGGGGTTGAATCCCTTCTGCGCTCTTAACCCGGCTCCAGATGTGAGTGATCAAACCCACTTCATTTATACATTATTTGCGTAACTACACACTCCTTATCATCATTTGCTTTCTGCAAGCTGACTCTTCCTTTTGGAACAAGAAGCTTCAGGACAAACCGGCCAAAAAGGTCAGGGCAAAGACCAAGGCCTCAAAGAAAAACAAGAAGAAATCAGACACATCAGAACTATTTGCCCTGGACAATGAGTCGGAGGTAGAACTCGATTCTCTTGGTTCTTTTTTATGCATCTTATTGACGCTGACTCCTCTCAGGATGACGCGGAGACCAGCCAAGCAGAAGTTGAAGAGGTAACTATTATTTCCTCTGACTCAGAGCCTTTGCCAAGACAAAAAGTTGAACAAGTGACTCGGAAAGTAAGGTTTTCTCACCCTTAACTTACTTGGATCCAAACTTTATTTCGAAGAAACAACAGCATGAAGTTTGACGCACAACCCGGAACATTGGAGGCGAAGACCTTTCCGTCGGCTTACCCAACACGCCAGCCCTTGCAAACATCGACAAGAGGTGCCTCAGAGTTCAATCCATTATTTCCAAAGGCGGGTCTTATTCGTCAACCACTTAATCCTTCCGACTCAAATTATCAGGGAATTTCTCATTCATCCTCTGGCGACTCTACTATGACTCACATGCCTCCCTTCAAGATTTCCCCTATGTCGTGGAATTGTCACGTCAGATGTCCTCATGAAAGGACTTAGTTGTGGAGCCATCGCAACTAGGAAGCTTGAAGGGGTTAATCGGGACAAAGGACACGAGAGGTTTATGCTAGTTTGGCCCCTTACGGTGAAGGTAAGGCCTACGTCTAGTTGGGTTGGTATTGACGTTTCGATGACCGGGGAGCGAGATACACTATGCCTGGCTCTCGATCAGTTGTTTCTTGCCCTAAGCCGCTAGCAGGTCGTCCCCTTATATACACGGGTTGACGACCTCTGGCTTACAAAGTCCCGACCGGCTTATAAACAGTGTCCGGCTCGGTGACTAGTTAAATCTACCTTATGATACAAGTCAAGCCATTATGGCGGTTTACTACAACGGGCCTTAAGTCGCCTGTGGGCCTTAAGCCCTTTATTGAACCGCCATCTTCATGCTTGGTCTTGGGCTTCTTTCTGGTGAGTCTTATTTGCGTAACCCGGCCCCTCCTAGGCGGCTTACATATATCCCCAACATTAGGCCCCAGATTGATTTGAACCTGTTCATGTCAATCTTAAAATACCTTAAAGAATAAATCTTCAGTCTTCTGACTGTGCAAAAGGTTTTCTTTAACCCGCCATGACGTCATCTTGTGGATCTGTGTTAACCCGCCGTGACGTCATCTTTTGGATCCGTGTTAACCCGCCGTGACGTCATCTTTCTTAAATTCTTTTTTTTATTCCACGGTATCCTCCAACGGATCTCTGCCTTTATTGACTGTTCCGAAAACCGAGGCGTCGGGGCCGCTGGATAATAACTTTTATCTCCTCGTTTCCCGCATCGTCTCAGTTATCCTTTCCTTATAAATAGGCACGACCTAGGTCTTCCCATTCTCCTCCTTCCAGTCATCTTCTTCCTCTCGCTGCTTCTCTGTCGCTCGAGCTCTGCCACCGCCGCCGTTGCAGATGTCGTCTTCACCAACTCTGGCCGCTGCATCAACCTGGTCTGACTAGAAAAACGCGACGACCCTCCGCTGCAACCCTGCATCCGTAAGTCTCCTCTTTCCCGCTTCTTAGATCCACATTAGGACCTTCGATTTCTTCGCGTTCTTCGCTGTTTAATAGTTCCCTTTCATAGATTCCATCACCCCCGCTTTTCTTGATCTTGGAGATGGTAAAAACTGATGTGGTAGATATTCCGCACCTACTTTGAACGCAGATAGATCCCTTTCTGTTACACAGAGGCCCCATTCGAGCTCTTGAGCTTCATCTGCGTCAATCTTAGGTCTAGAAAATTTTCTTGTCAGACCAGCTTTTTGATCTCAAATAACAGTAGCAGATTATGAAACTTGTTTGTATCACCCGGAAAAATACTTCTGTCAAATACCCTTAAACACAACTGTCCATGTAGCCGGCTTAAATAAATGACACTGCTATGTGAGCCTTGCTTGCTTCTCATGACCTTAAGAAGTTTGAACTGCTTTTGATACATGTAGCGGCTTAAATACTGTTGCATAGTTATCCTTATATCATTAGGCCCCTTATTAAGCCGCCTCCTTGAATAATTAAGATATTTTCTCCCGGGTTAAAATTGAACCGGAACCTCTTATTTTGTCGTAGGCCAACTGTTGTCATGGCACCTAAGGCAACCAAGGCCCGTGTGACCTGCAATTGGGTCCCATCCATAGTTACTAAGAGTAAACTATCTGAATTCGTGAAGTCTGGCCATCTGCCAAAAAAAGGAGGTTATGTCTTATCGTGCCCCTGACCCGTCTGAAGAGAGGCCTCAACCCAAAGAAGGGGAGGTAATAATTTTCACGGATCACATGAACCGGGGATTTGCCCCTCCCGACTCAAAATTCTTCAGGGAGCTTTTGAATTTCTTTGATCTTAGACCTCAAGACATTGGACCCAATTCCGTGTCAAATATTTGCAATTTCCAAGTTTTCTGCGAGGTGTACCTGGGAGAGGAGCCAAGTCTGCTTTTGTTCAGAGAGCTTTACTACTTGAACCGGCAGAATGAACATGCCAATGGGCCTAGTCTTGAGCTTGGCGGCATATCGATTCAGCGGCGGAGAGACTGCCTTTTTCCTTACGCTGAACTGCCGAGTCATCCAAAAGATTGGAATCAGACGTGGTTCTATTGTCAGGATATTCACCGGCTGATGAGAGCCCTCTGCCCGGCTTCCGCGCCCTGCGCCTTGAGTCCAACCATCCGCTGGCGGATAAATTGACTGCTGTCGAGCGTCTGCCTCTCAATCCCACCATCAAGAAGATCAAAGCTCTTTTGGGAAATGGTTTAAACAACATCGATCTGGTCTGAGTCTGGGTCACTTGGCGAGTACTTCCATTAAGCCGCCGTTCCGGTTTAATGTGTACTTACACATGCGAGAAGGATGATCCACTGCGTCATAGTCCTCACGACTTACTAGATGATGTGGTAGATGCAACAACCCAGTCACTTTTGAAGGAGGGCACTGTAACTAGTAATGCCTTCGGCTTACTTCCCTTCTGCAAGAAGAACCCGGCCCCTGCAGTGAGTTAGCAATCTTAATAAATACTCTTTATCATGTTATACCTTATTTATACTCATAGTTCCTTATCTTTTTCCACAGGCCGATGACAACTTCTGGAAGGTCAAGTATGACGATGAGGCTGCCAAACAAGCCAGGACAACCAAGAAAATTGAAAGGAAAGCCGCCAAGACTGGAACCTCAAAGAAGAAGAAACCCAGTGCCTCCGACTTATTCAAATTGGATGATACTTCTTCGGATGATGAAGAGGTAATCCTTTAATTTTCTTAACTCCTTTGTCCTTATTTTACTAACATTCTATCCTTTCAGGAGGATACGGGGAACAGTCAAGCAGTTGACGAAGAGGTAACTATAATCTCCTCCGACTCAGAGCCTTTGCCAAAGCAAAAAATCCGAAGGGTGACCCGGAAAGTAAGATTTTCACATCCTCTAGCTTATCAAGATCCTCAATTTCTTTTGAAGCAACAACAGCTTCAAAACCGGAGGCAGACCCGGACCAGCAAGGATGCAGAACTCTCCTCCGGCTTACCCGATGTAACTAGGAAGCATCGGACCGAGGTTATCTCTGATTTACGTTCTGTTTTACCTTTGGCAGGTTTAATTCGCCAACCTCTCAATTCATCTGACTCTAATTATCAGGATACCTCTCCTTCCTCCGGCGAGTCTATGCAATCAAACATGCCGGCTTTCAAAACTGCCCCCGGGTAATGTAACCTTATTTACTTTAGGCTTTACCTTACTTATGCTTTAGTATTCATCCTTCTACCTTTATTGACAGCATGCAAGTGAAGCCCAGCAAGAGGGCAAGGAAGTATAAGCCATCCCAAGACCCGATTGTTACTGAACCGACACTTGACATGTCTGCTCCTGACAACTCCACCCATCAGCCGCCGCCTGAACCGGCTTCTGATATTCCGGTGCCAACCTCTGACCCGCCTGCCGAAGATGCTATCAACAGCTCTGATATTCCAGAAGATCCTAGCCCGCTCAAGACGACTGACCCAGAAATTGAATTTCTGAAAAGTCAATTTGTTGAACTGGGGCGGCCTACTGTCCTTGCCAAATGTACTGCCAAGGAAGAACTTGCCGAACGCCGAAAGGCCAAGCAGGACATTACTGATTATACTCACTTAAGCATTGGTGATATAGTCTCGGGCTATCTGAATGAAGTGCATAATAGTCGTGACCTGGAAATTGACATGGTGAAACAAATACAACACAAATCTGAGGTATAACTTATGCTATTTTCCTGAATCTTACTTACTGTACCAGCCCCCAAGTCTATTGCTTATGAATGAATATGCTATAGACTTAAAAATCTGCTTACTGTTGGTTTATCTGGTTTAAAGAGAATATATTTAACCCGGTAATAGCATGATACTTTGAACTTGCGATACACATTAGCCCCCAAGTGCCAAATATCTTTACTTGTAAAATGTTTGGGACTTAATATGCATGACCCGGATTTGTAGGTTAAAAATTCTTTAACATACATTAGCCC
Source organism: Triticum dicoccoides (assembly GCF_002162155.2). NCBI lineage: Eukaryota > Viridiplantae > Streptophyta > Magnoliopsida > Poales > Poaceae > Triticum > Triticum dicoccoides. The sequence goes on from NC_041385.1 coordinate 281,867,786, forward strand.
CCAAGTGCCAAGTATCTTTACTTGTAAAATGCTTGGGACTTGAATGTTACCTTACCATGATCCTTACCATAACCTGGTATCAATGCAGGCTACCATAAGTCAATTTGAGTCGGAGCTTGCTGACCTGAAGAGCCGGCTGAAAACTCAAGAACTTGAAACTTAGAAGGCCAACTCCAAATTTGAATTCAGCGTCTCTGAACAAGAGAAGTTGAAGAAAATTTTTGAGTCAGAGAAGAAAATCTAGGCTGACAAGAAGGCTTCACTGATGACTCGGGCTGAGACGGCAGAAGCATCTCTTGCAGAGGCAACAACTGAGTTGTCTGACTTAAAATGGCAGATATCCCAAATGGTCTCAGCCATCTTCGGTAAGTTACTGTACAAAACCTCAAGCATTGTAATCTTCCAATGACTACTGTAATAATTACCTCTGGCTCACTATTATGCTTGTGAACACACAGGCCCCAGGAGCACCAACCTCAAGCAAAGCATGCTGATCAAACTTAAGGCGGTTTACACTTTAGTGGAACAGCTGTACTCCGGGTCACAACGTGCCTTGGCCGTTGTAGCCTTATCAAATACCACTCCCCACCTCCTGCAAGACGTGCTGAAGCATCTAGCAGTGCTACCTCAACGAATTCAGGATTTAAGGCGGGCATCTTCAAGAGCTGGAGCCGTGGCCGCACTGAGCCGGGCAAAGGCATGGATTCCAGAGCTAGACCCGGCTGACCTCGCTCTTGGATACCCGAGCCTGAAGGAGGACGGTACTGTATTTGATGATCATGATTTCACTGCCTGTGTCAAGGTCATACGTCCCGTGGCTACCCTTATTGGGAATGATACTAATCTTACCAAGTATTCGCCGGGCTATGGTAGTGAGAACCGGAGAATTCCAAACATTCCATATGATCAAGTCAGCCTGATTCCTCCAACGCATAAGCATACTTTTGCCCCTGAAGTGGACCCAGCCGGTTTAATAGATGATGAGGCTGAGTTTGAAGCCTTGAGTGGCATTGACTGAGCCTCGTCAACCTTCCATGACAAAGCAACCGACGGAGAGGCGGAGAAGGATAACCCGGAGTCGTCGAGCCCGCCGAAGGAATGAACCGCCAGGCGTTTTATAACTTTGCAAAAAACAATGCTTAGTTTATTTAGACTCGGGAAGTCTTGTAATAGAGTAGTAAAAACTTCTCAATGTTTGTCATGCCTTTGCGCATGTTCTTGGTGCTTAATACTTTCATAAGCCGCCATCGCTATATGTTTCTGGCTTATGTTGACCGTTTATTTCCTTGACGTTTGACTTTGCTTTGCCTTATCCTGCACATAAAACAAGCAAAATTTCCTTGGTGGTTTATCGCGTCGGGGGTTACATAAAGTATTGATAACCTAGAACACGACCCAACGACATCATATACAGGCCGGTTTATGATTATATTCGTTAAATATAATCATAATAGCATACCTGCGACCCCTTTGATAATCTTCCCTGCTCATATGATGTTTACCTGGTACTTAAGAACCTGGGGTAATCAATATGAAACCGGAAGAAAAAACCATCTAATAATGTTTTCAAGAAGGTCTCAAGATAGTCAAAATAATTTATTCTCTTGTTGGATGATAAACAACGTTTACAAGCTTCTGATTCGAATACGATCAGTGAACCGTTCCAAAGGGGTTAAGCTAAGATTCGGATACGATCATATAGCCGCCAGTGGCTGTGGCGATGCCAATCAAGTGGGTATCGACAGCTATGTTCTCTTTGGTTCGAATACGACCTATGTTTGAACAGGAAGCCCCCAAGTGACCATAAGAGTTGTTTAATGACGCTGATTCGAATACGATCCACGTCAGACCCAAATGGGTTAAGCTGTGATTCAAATATGATCAAGAAGCCCCCAAGTGGGTTTGGCAATATGCCGATCAAGTGGGTATCGACAGCTATGTTCTCTTTGGTTCGAATATGACCTATGTTTGAACAGGAAGCCCCCAAGTGACCATGGCTAGATTCAGACATGATCATAAGCCAGACCAAAGGGAAAGCCAGATTCAAATGTGATCCGCTCCCTGTTGGTTGTTTCCACCACCTGATAAAGAAGACACATAAACCTTTGAGTGTAAAAAGGACAGAGGTCCTGCTTTATTTCTTTATATAATATATACACTGTCAAAATATATACATCTTGAGAGCCGGTGGCTTAAGTATAGTAAGGCCGGAGATGAGCAATATTCCACGGCCGGCGGGTCTCCTCCTCCGACTTATGTGAGTCTTTGTGCTCTCGAACATCGATGAGGTAATATGATCCGTTGTGCAAATTCTTGCTGACCACAAAGGGTCCTTCCCAAGGTGGGGATAGCTTGTGCATGTTAGACTGATCCTGGATGAGCCAGAGCACCAAATTGCCTTCCTGAAAGGTCCTGCTCCTAACCCGACGGCTGTGATAGCGGCGCAGGTCTTGTTGATAAATCGCTGAGCGGGCTATGGCCAAGTCTCGCTCCTCATCCAACAAGTCAAGCGCATTCTGACGAGCTTTTTCGTTGTCAGCCTCAACATAAGTCGTCACGCGGGGTGAATCGTGCCGGATGTCACTTGGCAGGACCGCCTCTGCACCATACACCATAAAGAAAGGTGTGTAGCCGGTAGATCTATTAGGCGTAGTGTTGATGCTCCATAGCACAGAAGGTAACTCCTCCACCCAACAACCCGGAGTCCGCTGTAAGGGGACAAAGAGTCGGGGCTTGATACCCTTCAGGATCTCTTGATTAGCTTTTTCTGCTTGACCATTGGATTGAGGATGAGCAACAACTGAAACATCAAGCCGGATATGTTCTCGTTGACAGAACTCTTCCATGGCACCCTTGGAGAGATTAGTGCCATTATCAGTTATAATGCTGTGTGGGAAACCAAAACGAAAGATCACCTTTTTCATGAATTGAACCGCCATGGCTGCATCACACTTACTGATTGGCTCTGCCTCAACCCACTTTGTAAACTTATCCAGTGCCACCAGGAGATGTGTCTTTTTAACCTTAGACCTCTTGAAAGGTCCAACCATGTCAAGCCCCCAGACTGCAAACGGCCAAGTGATTGGGATCATCCTCAACTCATGAGCCAGCACATGAGCTCGTCGTGAGAACTTTTGACAACCGTCACATTTACTGACCAGATCCTCTGCATCAGCATGAGTCGTTAGCCAGTAGAAACCATGACGGAAAGCTTTGGCTACAAGAGATTTTGACCCGGCATGATGGCCACAATCCCCTTCATGGATCTCACGGAGTATTTCTTGGCCTTCTGCAGGTGACACGCAGCATTGAAATGCCCCAGTGACGCTTAGGTGATGTAACTTGCCGTTGACAATCGTCATAGATTTGGAGCGCCTGACGATTTGTCTTGCCAAGGTCTCATCCTCAGGTAATTCTCCTCGGGTCATATAAGCCAAATATGGCACTGTCCAATCCGGGATAACGTGAAGAGCTGCCACCAGCTAGGCCTCCGGGTCTGGCACTGCTAGTTCTTCCTCGGTAGGCACCTTGACAGAAGGGTTATGTAAAATATCGAGAAAGGTGTTAGGCGGCACCGGCTTACATTGAGATCCCAACCGGCTTAAAGCATCAGCCGCCTCATTCTTCCTTCGATCAATGTGCTCCACTTGATAACCCTTGAAGTGACCAGCCACAACATCTACTTCACGACGATAAGCCGCCATAAGGGGATCCTTGGAATCCCACTTGCCTGAAACCTGTTGAGCCACGAGATCTGAGTCGCCCAAGCACCTTACCCGGCTTAAGTTCATCTCCTTGGCCATCCGGAGACCATGGAGTAAGGCCTCGTACTCAGCTGCATTGTTAGTACAGGGAAACATAAGCCGGAGTACATAACAAAATTTGTCACCTCGAGGGGAAGTTAAAACAACTCCAGCCCCCGAGCCTTCTAGCTGCCTGGACCCGTCAAAGTGAATAGTCCAATATGTGTTATCTAGCTTCTCCTCAGGTGCCTCTAACTCTGTCCAATCATTGATAAAGTCCACCAAGGCCTGAGACTTGATAGTAGTACGTGGCATGTACTTCAAATCATGATGCCCAAGCTCGATGGCCCACTTGGCGACTCGTCCTGTGGCCTCCCTATTCTGGATGATATCTCCCAAAGGGGCAAAACTTACCACAGTTATAGGATGACTTTGAAAGTACTGCTTCAACTTCCGGTTGGCCATAAACACTCCGTAAATGAGTTTCTGCCAATGTGGATACCTTTGTTTAGACTCAATGAGCACCTCACTAATGTAGTAAACCGGCCGTTGAATCGGATGATCCTTGCCAGCTTCCTTACGCTCCACCGCGATGGCAACACTGACGGCTCATGAATTGGCAGCCACGTATAACAGCAACGACTCTTTATCAATGGGAGCCGCAAGAACCGGTGGTTCAGACAACTGTCTCTTCAAGTCTTCAAAGGCAGCATCAGCAGCATCACTCCAGACAAAAGTTTCTGTTTTCTTCATCATCTGATATAGCAGTAGGGCCTTCTCACCTAACCGGCTTATGAACCGGCTTAAAGTGGCAACATGACCCGCCAATCACTGAACATCATTGATGCACGCCGGTTTAGCCAGAGAGGTAATTGCCTTAATCTTCTCCGGATTAGCTTCAATGCCTCTGTTTGATACCAGAAAACCCAAAATCTTACCTGCAGGTACACCAAATACACACTTGGCCGGGTTAAGCATCATTTTATAAACCCGGAGATTATCAAAGGTTTCTTTCAAGTCGGATATTAAGGTTTCCTTCTCTCTGGACTTCACCACGATGTCATCTACATAAGCATGAACATTACGCCCAATTTGATCATGTAGACAGTTCTGCACACATCGCTGATAAGTTTCCTGAGCACTCTTGAGTCCAAACGGCATAGATACATAACAGAAGGCCCCAAACGGAGTGATGAAAGCCGTCTTCTCCTGGTCCTTAACTGCCATTTCGATCTGATGATAACCAGAGTAAGCATCCAAAAAGCTCAAACGTTCACAACCCGCCGTAGCATCAATGATTTGATCAATACGGGGGAGATCAAAGGGATCAGCCGGACAAGCCTTGTTTAATTCCGTGTAGTCTACACACATGCGCCAGGTGCCATTCTTTTTAAGCACAAGCACCGGGTTAGCCAACCACTCCGGGTGAAAAACTTCAACAATGAACCCAACCGCTAAGAGCCGGGCAACTTCCTCTCCAATAGCTTTCCGTCTCTCTTCGTTAAAACATCGAAGAAACTGCCTGACCGGCTTATACTTCGGATCAATATTGAGAGTGTGCTTAGTGAGTTCCCTCGGTACACCCGGCATGTCAGAAGGTTTCCATGCAAAGATGTCCCGGTTCTCACGGATGAACTCGATGAGCGCGCTTTCCTATTTGGGATCCAAATTGCTGCTGATGCTGAATTGCTTAGAAGAGTCACCTGGGGTAAAGTCAACAAGCTTCGTCTCGACAGCCAATTTAAACTTCAATGCCGGGTCATGCTCTATAGTTGGTTTCTTCAGGGAGGTCATATCCACTGGGTCAACATTATCTTGATAAAATTTGAGCTCTTCCGCTGCACAGGCAGACTCAGCATAAGTCGCGTCGCCTTCTTCACATTCCAACGCTACCTTCCGACTTCCATGCACAGTGATGGTGCCCTTGTGACCCGGCATCTTGAGCTGCAAATAAACATAACACGACCGTGCCATGAACTTAGCATAAGTCGGCCGCCCAAACAGAGCATGATGTGGGCTCCTGATTTTGACCACCTCAAATGTCAATTTCTCAGCCCTGGAGTCATATTCATCTCCAAAGGCCACCTCCAGCTCAATCTTGCCAACTAGGTAAGCCGACTTACCAGGAACCACTCCATGGAAAACAGTGTTGGATGTCCTCAGATTCTTATTAGTTAACCCCATGCGTCGAAAGGTCTCATAATAGAGGATATTGATACTACTACCTCCGTCCATGAGTACCTTAGTGAATTTATATCCACCAACCTGAGGTGCTACCACCAAGGCCAACTGACCCGGATTATCGACCCGTGGAGGGTGATCTTCTCTGCTCCATACAATGGGTTGTTCTGACCACCTCAAGTAACGAGGAACTGCCGGCTCAATAGAATTCACAGCCCTCTTATGAACCTTCTGGCCGCGTTTGCGTAAGCTAGTGGTAAACACGTGGTACTGCCCACTATTCAACTGGGTTCGGATTGCTTTGATAACCCGACTGCTGCTGCTGCTTCTCTCCTTGACCAGACTGTTGTTGATTATAGCCGCCTTGACGTCCCTGAAAGCCAGAACCTGAACCACCACCCGGGCCATGAAAACTGCCAGCCCCTGAGCCGCCACCAGACCCATTATTGCCATCAAAGGTGTTGGAATTCTTAAACGCTTTCATGATCGCGCAATCTTTCCACAGGTGTGTGGAGGGCCGCTCTCTGGTGCCGTGTCTCGGGCAGGGCTCATTGAGTAGCTGCTCAAGAGATAGGCCTGACCCGCCGGATCGAGGCGGCTTACCCTGACGTCTCTGATTGTTACCTTGCGCATTGGCATTGGCCACAAATTCCGGGTTACCGTCCGCCTTACGCTTATTGCTTCCTTGGTTTATCGTGTTATGCTGCTGACCCTTTCCATTACCGTTCTTCTTTCCCTTCCTAGTCTTTTCCTCATCAGACGCGGGATCCTTGGTACTATCAGAATCGGCATATTTGACTAAAGCCGTCATCAGCGTACCCATATCATTGCAATCACGCTTAAGGCGCCCCAGTTTCTGCCTCAGCGGCTCAAAATGGCAATTCTTCTCCAACATGAGGACTGCAGAGCTGGCATCCATCTTGTCAGATGAATGTATTATCTCCTTGACCCAGCGTACCCAATGAGTCATAGATTCTCCTTCCTCCTGTTTACAATTTGTCAAATCCACAATCGACATAGACTGCTTGCAAGTATCTTTGAAGTTCTGGATAAAACGGGCTTTTAGCTTTGCCCATGAACTAATGGAATTGGGTGGCAAACCCTTTAACCAGGATCGGGCTGTTCCATCTAACATCATGGTGAAGTACTTAGCCATCGTCGTGTCACTGACTTCCAATAACTCCATAGCCATCTCATAACTTTTGATCCAAGCTCCAGGCTGCAAGTCGGCCGTGTAATTCGGCACCTTTCGAGGTCCCTTGAAGTCCTTGGGTAAACGCACATTACGCAAAGCCGGTACCAGACAAGGAACACCGCCAGTTCTAGTGGCTACTCCCGTCTCAACGGAAGTCGTTGGATACTCTGGGAAATCTTGCTGTGCCGTCTGTTGAGCCGCTAGCTGAGCCGCTAGCTGAGCCGCCCGCTCGTTCTGCTGATGTACTCGGTCCTGCACCGGATTATAGCCACCGGGCTGGTTACAGCGTTGGGCGTTGCTTGACAAAGCTTTAGACTCCATGTGCCGGCTGTAACTTGGGCTCCGGTTCTGACGAGGCGGTGCTAACCAAGGCGAAGGAGTTGAATGAATCCTGTCCCGGCTGTAAGAATAGGTCTCTTGCCGAGCTAAGGCCGTTTGGAGAAGTTCTCTGACCCTTCGGGTCTCCACCGCTGCTGGGTCATCACCATCCATGGGAAGAGCCGCCAAACGCACTGAAGCCGCGATTAAGTTCTCCATGGGGTTGGAAAAGTGACCTGACGGTACCGGCACATAACGCAGCGGTGCCATGCTCACATGAGAAGGTGCCATCTCCCGAGGCTGAGCCGGCCCCTGTTCCGGCTGTCAAAAACTGATTGGTCTCTGGCGGGTTACTTGGGCCGGCTCCGGGTGTAGCAAAAAGAACCCGAGGGTCGTAATTCAGAGGTAAACGGGACTGGGTTTTCTGATGTCTCCTCCTCATCACCTCATTGGGCGCGTTTAAGCTCATCGCGAGATGGTAAGCTTCTGACTGTAGCCGCTGCGCCTAGGCATCTAGAGCCGCCTGCTCTGTGGCTAATCTAGTGTCCTCAGCTGCCAAAGGCCTCCTTGGCCTGAGCTATTTCCTCACGCACCCGTGCCACCTCTGCATCATGCTCATCCTTATTCGCGGGAATAACCGTTGCGGTTAACAGGGTTGTAAGCTTGTCCATGAGATCTATCAGCACCTGAGCCGGCGGGCGCACGGGGCCACCTGCCCCGGCTGCTCCTATCCCGGACGTTATTGCTGCAGCAGTTGTAGAGTTTGAGCCGGGCTGAGTCCCAGCCATAAAGACTCCTGCCCATCTCGGCGGCTCACAGGGGTCCGGAATACTGGTGCCATCGGAACAGCCCCCGAGCACGCCGTCTTGCACTTGGTACAACGAATCTGTTGAGCCGGCGGACGAATTACCGTCTGAGAGGACGGCTCTCTCACCACCATCTCCAGATCCTTCAGAGAGTTCCTCTCCGTGGATGCAGCCCACAAAGGCACGCTTCATAACAGGTTGAATTCGGGTCTTCCTCGCACACTGAGCCGTCTCGACGAGGTCGGTGCAGTTGTCCGGCTCAGGGCCCGGCTCACCGATCCGGCCGATGAAGACATGGATTTCGCCGAAGGGGACCTGGTACCCGTACTCAATTGAGCTGGCGTCGGGGCCCCAGCCTTCATCGTCGATGTAGATCTTGCCGCGACGACTCTTGGTCATCCGGCCCACTACGTATCCTTTGAGCCCTTCGAAGTTGCCCTTCAAGAACTCAAATCCACCATGTGCTCGCCCCATGGTGGGCGCCAACTGTCGTGGAATTGTCACGTCAGATGTCCTCATGAAAGGACTTAGTTGTGGAGCCATCGCAACTAGGAAGCTTGAAGGGGTTAATCAGGACAAAGGATACGAGAGGTTTATACTAGTTCGGCCCCTTACGGTGAAGGTAAGGCCTACGTCTAGTTGGGTTGGTATTGATGTTTCGATGACCGGGGAGCGAGATATGCTATGCCCGGCTCTCGATCAGTTGTTTCTTGCCCTAAGCCGCCAGCAGGTCGTCCCCTTATATACACGGGTTGACACCCTCTGGCTTACAAAGTCCCGGCCGGCTTATAAACAGTGTCCGGCTCGGTGACTAGTTAAATCTACCTTATGATACAAGTCAAGCCATTATGGCGGTTTACTACAACGGGCCTTAAGTCGCCTATGGGACTTAAGCCCTTTATTGAACCGCCATCTTCATGCTTGGTCTTGGGCTTCTTTCTGGTGAGTCTTATTTGCGTAACCCGGCCCCTCCTGGGCGGCTTACACAAATAGTTATATCCCCAACACCCTAGGTAAGAACATTTGATTTCTTTGTTTTAACAATTTTAAATTGGTATATTCACATACTCATACATCTTATTTTCAGTGGTATAACCAAACCAAGTAGGAAGTTGAGGATAAGCAAGCCGGCCAAAGATCACAAGGTCAATGAGCCGGAGAAACAGATTCCAGCATCAGAAGCTTCAAATCAGAACTCTGAAGACACTGCTGATGACCCGCCACCAGAGACTCATGACACCACCGTGGATCCCATGAGCGTTGACCCGTCATCCGCCAAGCCCCATCAAGCCTACCGAGGAAGATACTGAGGATGTCTTGATTACTGGCACTGGCTATGCAGAGCTGGGGAATCCCACTATTTTGGCTAAGCATTCTGCCAAGGAGGAATTAGTTGAGAAGAGCAAAACCAAATTTGATTGCCAACTACTCAAAATTGGATGTCAATGAGATATATTCCGGCTATCTGAGTCGTCTGCATACTGGTCATGATCTGGAAGCGGACATAGTCAAAAGAACATGACAGAAGTACGAGGTATGAACATCTGCTTCCTTTGTCTATATAGTCATTCAGCCCCCAAGTCTTAGCCATAGGAAAGGATTTGTCGAGTATGGTTAGGACTTTAATTAATATGTCATTGCAAATTTCAAGTCATAGCCCTCATGAACCGGCTTGCGTTGATCAAGATGAGTCGGATCATTTTTATTAGCTTCAAAGTAGAACTTCACCTCATAGCCCTCATAGGCTGGTTTATCTGATAAACATGAGCTAAATCTCCTGCAATGCAATGTGAAAAGAACTTCCTCATACATTAGCCCCCAAGTGCCAAGTTCTTTGCTTGCAATGTACTTGGGACTTTAATGTAAATTGTAACCTGACAAATACATTTATAACCTTTTGTTTCTTACTTGTAGGATGCCTTAAATTTGATTGAGTCCAAATTGGTGGATGTGAAGAACAGACTTGAGCACCAAGAAGATGAAACACGCAAAGCTGAATCCAAGTTTAAGTTTTGCCTAGATGAAAACGAGAATTTCAAAGCCGGATTTGCCATAGAGAGAGCCGTCTGGGAGGAAGAAAAGGCATCTTTACTACAGAAAGCAGAAGCTGCTGAATCTTCTTTGAAGGAGACCACCGCAGAGCTGACCGGCTTAAAAAGCCATATTTCAAAAATGATATCCGCTATCTTTGTAAGTAATTCAAAATGTTTTAACCTTTCCCAAGTTGCAATTTTAATCCGCCTGGCGACTCATGTGCCTGTTTTACTCAATAGGCCCGAGGAGTTCTAATCTTGGCCAGGACATGCTGCTGAAGCTGAAAGCGGTTTATACTCTGGTGGAATAGTTATATACCGGCACACAACACACTCTGGTGGCTATCTCCAATGGCAAACAACCGCCTACCCTCCTTAGAGATGTGCTAGATAAGCTATCGGTAATGCCCAAAAAACTGGAAGAAATAAAGCGATCAGCCGCCCATGTTGGTGCCATTACCGCTCTGACCCGGGCCAAAGCATGGCAAGCAGAATTAGACCCAGTAGAGATGGCCACCAGTTGTCCAAGCCTTAAATAAGATGGGTCTCATTTTGATCAAAAGGATTTTGCTAAGTGTGTAAACGAGATGCATCCCTTGGCATGCAAACTGGCTGAGGAAACCGACTTATCCAAGTACCAGTCGGCTTACACCATGGAAAATGCGAAGGTGAAAGCATCAGCTTATGACATCGTGGATCTCACCCCTCCAACACATAAGCATTCTTTTGCTCCTGATGTTGATCCGTCCCCAATTATGAATCATGAAGTTGTATTCGAAGCCTTAACCGGCATTGATTGGACATTTCCTGACCCTCAGACTGGCGAAGAAGATGAGCCGGAGCAGGATAACCCGGAGGCATCAACCCACCATGATGAAAGCCATTGATATCAGGTGGATCTTATATTAGAGCATGAGCACAATGTGCTGAAAAACACGTAAGTCCCATTTTGTAGGTCCATTGTGGCCTTGTAATAGCCTAGGTTTACAAACCATTATCTGTTATGCCATCGTGCATATTTTTGCCGTTTGACTTTTGAACCACCAGTATAATCATTTGACAATTCGCCGCTTCTCCTTTTCATAGTATCATCATCGATGTAGGACAGATCGATGTCCGCATATCTTCTGCATACAAGGTAAACAATGTACACCATGTAGACTGGTATCATGGTAATTCCTTTGATAATGACTAGTAAGCGTGCACGTGAATGCATGTATAACCCTAAAGAGATATTTTTTTATCATCTTTATTAAGAGGAAATTATAAATAATACTCCTTTCAATCCAAATTAAGTGTCATGGTTTTGAGTTAAGGTTTGAACTTAGGAGTAATTGTTTAGGTAGTTCATTCTCTACAGTTCACACCAATATGTCAGCACTAAAATAATAAAAGTTGAAGCTAAACTTGACAAACAGCATGTAAATTATTTTCCAAAGTTATTCCTCTTTCATGCGCATTGAGCGTCAATGGTTAGGTTTCTTCTGGTGGAACCAACCCATCAGGGTTCAAAGTCCAAACTTGCACTCGTCCTGGCCTTTTCCTGGATTTATTTCAGTCTTCCAGTGATGTTCGTTCAGTAGGTGGAGATTCTCCCATCGACTACGAGACACCCTGTGATGACTTCATCAATCTCAAGATGTAGCTCCATATCTTGAATGTGCGTGTGTTCGTAGCTTTCATCTCTGTTTCTAGTCTCCCTCACCCAAAAGTTTTCATGTGAAAATGCAAAAAATAACATGGTGAAGGATATGAACCAAGGATAAACATTGAAAAAACAACTTATTATATATTTGTGTTCAATACAAAACAACATGCCCAAAACACAACTAGAGACAAGCAAAATCTGCATTTCCTTCTCCATGCTCCCATAGGTGTTACTCCCTCCGTCTCATAATGCTGTTGCCACAAACACATGATTTCAAAGAAATTCACTTTGATTATCAAAATAAAATATGACATGATCATCATCTGGAATAGTTTGTCAAAGGAAAGAGCAGAGGGTACCTTCATCGTGTTTGTAAGATCTAAACTTCTATCTCCTGTAAAGTCTTTCCTCTGTTTTGACTACATGCCACCACACAAATATCGCCGCTACGACACAAGGTGATGAAAACAATGTGTACAGAACTTGCAGACCAAATCTAGTGCATTGTTAATTCTTCACCAGACAAAACCTAGGAAAGCTCTCTGCACATATTTAACCGCTTGCTAAATTATACATACAGTAGCAAGCATATCTTAGATATAGTTTAAAACAATGATTTTTTAACACAGTTTAAAACATTGCTATCAATCTAGGATTGACTACATAAACATTTCATCCACAAAAGGGCCTGCTATTACTTATGTTTTTCCTCTTAATAGAACATGGGATGTGCATTAATTCTATTAGACAGAAAAAGGCTTCAGCCTGCAACGTCTGACACTTCATGATCGCAACAAAAGTGTCTTCAATTTTCATAAACATGCAGAGGGTTAGTATAACAGTTGCCCCGTGCAGTCTAGTGACTTGACCTACTTGGCTACTTACAACTTAAAATCATCCGGATTTACGCCCCAATTCGTTTTCACTAACCCATAACTGATAGGAATGGTCAATCTTCAATTGTTCACACTAATATAACTCGATATACGACCATAAACTTCTATATGTTTTCTTTGTGCCATTCAAAGGATGTGCAGGTCCACACTGTTTACCCAAATTTGAGCAGTACTAAACAGTAAGGCATTTTTCTTGTTTTAACCATCCTGCACATGATCAACAATCAGAGATTTAGAGATTGAAAATTCTCAGATGGTCAAATTATTTTGTCAGTTTTGGAGTGTGTGTACAACATCGATGCAATGTTGCACAAAGGCATCATCCGACCGGCCGGAGTCATCGGCGAGCTCGGGGCGGTTGATGCAGCCACTGCATCGTACATCCTATCTAATCCATGGATGGTCTGTGTGCATAAATGAAGTTCTCATCAGCCAACCTTTTCAAGTTAGTAAAATGACAGCCTGCATCAACAGATATCGTGTCAAAAATAAGAGGAAAAGGTTTATTTCTAAAATAGTTTTGCTTGTTTACTTGTAAACTAAGATAAACATGTACTCCCTCCGTCCCAAAATGTAACACGTTTTTTGACACTATCATAGTATCAAAAAACGTCTTACATTTCGGGATGGAGGGAGTACTTGCGAACAAGTTTAGATTTTTAGTCAAAATCATTTGCAACTAAAATTCCCATTCTTGGAAATAAAACAATAAAATATCATTCACTTTGAAGATTACTAAAAGCCTATGCATCATTACATAGAAGAATCATATTACCTAAGATTCATAAAATGACAAGCTCTGTAAATGTTTGGTCTGCCACGTGCCACCCCAGAATTGAACAGAGAGCACTAAGCGCTAGCACTATGATTGACCTTAATGCTGGCAACTAAGGACTACAAAAAATTCAACACAAAGTGATGAGAAATGTACAAAGCCCACCAAACTTAGCCCCTTTTCCATGTGAAGCAAAAAAATTACAGCTTATGAAACAACAAACGAATCTGAGGTTACCACGTTAGACCATTTAGTATTCCTCAGAATACTATACTGAAAGATGTTGCATAAGTTTTGATTGCCGCGTGTTCCAAACCTTTGTCTACAAGGCTACAATGCTATTATGAATCATAATATATGTGTGGTTTTTTAAACAAAGACTGTACTTAACAGGACCATGATAAGAAGGTAACAACCGGGTTCTTGCCAGCACAAAAAAAGGCAAAAGGCAAGGACGTCTTTTATCCTCGTTGGCTTAGCAATTGAGTAGGGTAGTCAGAATATAATACATAGAAAACCGCACTGATGCTCAGTTTTATCGTCACATTCGCTTCAAAGGTAGCTGACAAGTTAAAAAATATAGAGTCATCGACTGTACTTCAGAGTGTGATGGTCCACAAATTGCATATGGAAAAACTACATAGCAACAGGAAGTACACACTGAGGAGTTCATGCAGAAATAAAAGGAATTTTTTTTGCAAGAAATAGCAAACATGTTTGACATGAGTTCAAAATTGCTTCGTTGTCCAGTTTGAGTGGTACCAAAACGTTGTCGTTAAGCATGCAACTAAAAGTATCTCATCCTTTCGAAGTTGTACTATAACATTAAAGGATCATGATTTGGTGGCTTGACCGCTTGATTTGTTAAAATGCTAAATTCATCTCCATCACTTCATCTCCTGGTCTTACATTAAGATCAATAAAGACTAGAGCATCGCAGTTGCAAAGCTTTAGGGGAAAAGGCAAAACAATTGAACATGAGTTAACATTATATCCAGTTCTCCTCGTGGGCTTGTCTTTATTAGCAGTTGGCTACCTTGTTGTTTACCAGGCCTGAAAAATCAAACCAATCTATCAGTGGAACAACAAACATCCATAATTCATTTCGATCAGGAGAGGGCAAATAACTACCAACCAGAGTATTTGTGAGAGTGGACACTGTAAAGGTTGTTCAGCTCCCTTGCTGAACTTAATCTCAGCATTGTTGTTGCCAAACTACTTGATTAGGTTTTTTTTCTCCAGAAGCTCTTAGACCAGATTATCCAAAACCGTCGCCGTTTATCCTAACATAAAAAATCATATCAATCAATGAATATGAAGCCTAGAAGAAAATTAGACGCGGTATAGAAGTATAAGTATTCCTTAGTTTCAATGTCACCATAACCGTGCATAATGGGAGCACCTTAGATTTCTGTTGGTGACCACCCTATAGTGTATGGCGTGAGTTGTTGGATGGTTGTGATGGACTGCAGACCGTGTTGGGTGGCATGAGGGCAAGGTGTCCCCGCGGCGGAGGCCAAGCTGAGCGGCTCGGGCGGTGATGGGCGCGGCGGGCGGCTCACGCGGCGGCTCCCCCGTGGCGAAGGGCGCGACGACTCCCGCGATGGAAGGCATGACGGGTGGCTCCCCGGCAGCGGCTCCTACGGCAATGAAATTGGTTTGCTTGGTTTGAATATAGATGAGTTCAGCAATAGAAACTTACTTGCGACTCCGGCGGAGTGGCGACGTGGCGGAGGCGGAGTGGCGGCAGCCAAGCTGCGGCTCTGGAGACGGCGAACCGCAGCAGGGCGGCTCCAACGGCTGGGGAGGCGGCGACCTGCGGCGGGGGTAGGCTCCACGTCTAGGGAGGCTCCCGGCGACCCGCGGCAGCTTCCCGTGGCTCCAGCGGCACTAGGCGGCGGTGAAGGGTGCGGCTTCCCGTGGCTTGGCGCGAGGCTGTGGGAGGCGAACAGCGTGTGAGGAGGAGGTTGCGCGGGAGGAGGAGGAAGAGGTCCTGCGGGCGGTTTTCTTTCTTTTTTACTACGAGCAGATTAGCGATTGGTCGAAAAGATTAAGGGCCATTAGATTTTTGATGATGCATGAATGTGATTGTTTGGATCTGCCCCTCTCTTTGTTTTATATTGGTATAGTAGATAATCCGTAAACATGAAATATCATGACGTTGATTTCTCAAGGCAAATATCCTGGCGGCTTACGATCCGCTATCACGGCGGGTATGAAACCCAAAGATGCTCAAATATGAGACATAGTCAGGGTTGCCTGACCCGAATTGTGAAAACCATATGGTAAGAGAAGAGTTTTAAACCCAAAATACTCAGAAAAACAGAAGTTCAGAAAAAATAAGGCTTCATAGGCCACAAAGCCCAAATCTCAAATTCAAATCTTACTTCAATGAAACTAGCATGATAGCCACTGGAGTATCCTCTCTTTTCGTAAGCCGGCTCTCACATGACCTAATCGATGTTTTAACCTGGATAAGTTCAAGGTCTTATTTAAAAGATTGACTTATCGAGAGTACACGGGGTTCGGAGTAGCATCTTGCAAATAGGCAGGTTTAACAAAGTTTCAATGAAGGCGGCTTATCAACCTTGGGTCATCCTCGCTATCCATAAGCCGACCCTCACATGACAAACCGTCATTTTAACATTAACGAGTTTAGGGTCTTATTTAAAAGATTGAGTGTTAAGAGTACAACGGGTCATTCAGGATTACCTGGTGGAGAAGCATCTTGCATACAGGCAGGATAACCCGGAATTCAGCATTTTATGCCTGGTCACGAGGGTAAGAAAGCTAAACCCGCTGGGTTGGAAGCCCCCAAGTAACATTATGAAAATAAAAATAAAGACTCAGATGCTTTTGAAATGAAACGACAGAGGCCCTGAATTATCAGGGTGTACTGGCTTTTTTATTTTGAACATAACATATAGATTGATGGATATATGTACAAAACACGAGCCGATGGCTTATGTGTAATAAGGCCGAAGATGAGCAATGTTCCAAGGCAGGCGGGTCTCTTCCTCTAATGTGCGTGAATCCTAGTGTTCTCGAATATTAATGAGGTAGTATGACCCATTGTTCAGGTTGTTGCTGACCACAAAGGGTCCTTCCCAGGGTGGGGATAGCTTATGCATATCTACTTGATCTTGGATCAATCGGAGTACCAAATCACCTTCTTGAAAGGTCCACGTTTTAACCCAAAGACTATGATAGCATCGCAGATCTTGCTAGTATATTGCTAAATGAGCTGCCGCAAGGTCACGCTCCTCATCCAACACATCAAGTGCATCCTGACGTGCTTTTCATTAATAGCTTCCACATAAGCTGCCACACGGGGCTAGTCATGACAGATATCACTTGGAAGAACCGCCTATGCCCCGCAGACCATGAAGAAGGGCATATAGCCTGTTGACCTGCTGGGAGTAGTATTGATGCTCCAAATTACTAAGGGTAACTCATCAACCCAACAACCCGGCATTCTCTGCAATGGAACTGTAAGCTGAGGCTTTATACCTCTCAAGGTTTCCTGATTGGCCCTCTCAGCTTGACCATTGGACTTTGGGTGAGCTACTGATGAGACATCAAGACGAATATGCTCCTTTTGATAGAACTCTCTCATAGCACCTTTGGATAGATTGGTACCATCATTAGTTATGAAAACTATGAGGAAAACCAAAACGGAAGATTACTTTCTTGATGAATTGAACCACGTTGCCACACCACACTTGCTGACCGACTCTGCCTCAACCCACTTGGTAAAATTTTCAACCGCCCCCAAAAGGTGGGTTTTCTTGTCTTTAAACCTCTTGGAAGGCCCAACCATATCAAGCCCCCAGACTACAAATGGCCAAGTGATTGGAATCATCCTCAATTCTTGAGCCGGCACATGAGCTCGTCGAGAAAATTTCTGACAGCCATCACACTTACTAACAAGGTCCTCTGCATCAGCATGAGTCGTCAACCAATAGAATCCATGACAAAAAACTTTAGCTACCAGAGATTTAGAGCTGCATGATGACCACAATCACCTTCATGGATTTCCCTTAGAATCTCACGGCCTTCTTTGGGAGAAACGCAATGCTGGAACACACCTGTGACACTGCGTCGGTGTAACTCGCCATTGATAATGGTCATGGACTTAGACTGCCGGGTTATCTGCCTACCCAAAGTTTCGTCCTCGGGCAACTCGCCCCGGGTCATATAAGCCAAATATGGAACTATCCAATCAGGGATTGCATGGAGAGCCGCCACCAGTTGTGCCTCTGGGTCAGGAATAGCAAGATCCTCTTCTGATGGCAATTTGCCTGAAGGATTATGCAACACGTCAAGGAAAACATTAGGGGGTACCAGCTTACGTTGAGAACCAAGCCGGCTAAAAGCATCGGCCGCCTCATTCTTCCTTCAATCAAGATGCTCCACTCGATAGCCTTTGTAGTGACCAGCGATATTATCAACCGCCCGGCGATAAGCCGCCATGAGCGGGTCTTTAGAATCCCAAGTGCCTGAAACTTTTTGAGCCACCAAATCTGAGTGGCCAAAACAACCGACCCGACTTAAGTTCATCTCTTTAGCCATCCTGAGGCCATGAAGCAAAGCCTCATATTCAGCTGCATTGTTAGTACAGGGAAACATCAGCCTTAAGACATAACAGAAATTTTCACCTCATGGGGAAGTCAAAATAACTCTAGCCCCCGAGCCTTCCAATTGCGTGGACCCATCAAAATGAATAGTCCAATATGTGTTATCAAGCTTCTCTTCAGGCATCTGCAGCTCTGTCTAGTCATTGATGAAGTCTACTAGTGCCTGAGACTTGATAACTGTTCTTGGCACATATCTTAAGCCATGAGGTCCAAGCTCTATTGCCCATTTGGCAACCCGGCCAATGGCCTCTCTATTTTGAATAATATCTCCTAAAGGAGCAGAACTGACCACAGTAATAGGATGGCCCATAAAGTATTGCTTTAGCTTATGACTCGCCATGAATACTCCGTAAACCAGCTTCTGCCAATGTGGGTATCTCTGCTTAGATTCAATTAACACCTCACTGACATAGTAAACCGACCTCTGAACTGGGTACTCCTTTCCCGCTTCCTTGTGTTGCACAACAATTGCCACACTGACAACCTTACTGTTAGCAGCCACATATAGCAGCAATGACTCTTTCTCAATAGGAGCTGCAAGAACCAGCGGTTCAACTAACTATTTTTTAAGTGCCTCAAACGCCTCATTAGCAGCATCACTCCACACAAAACGATCTATTTTCTTCATCATCTAGTACATAGGAATAGCCTTCTCTCCCAGGCGGCTTATAAACCTTCTTAAAGCTGCAAAACGACCCGCCAAACATTGGATATCATTGACACATGCCGGCTTAGCCAATGAAGTGATGGCTTTGATTTTCTCCAGGTTAGCTTCAATACCTCTTTCAGAAACCAAAAAACCCAAGAGCTTGCCGGCAGGCACAACAAAGACACATTTGGCCGAGTTAAGCATCATTTTGTAGATCCGAAGATTATCCAAGGTCTCTTTCAGATCATCCAACAGAGTCTCCTTCTTCCTAGACTTCACGACAATATCGTCCACATAAGCATGAACATTACGTCCAACCTTATTATGAAGACAGTTCTGGACACAACGCCGATAAGTCGCCTGGGCACTCTTGAGCCCAAAAGGCATAGACACATAGTAGAAAGCTCCAAAAGGTGTGATAAAAGCATCTTCTCTTGGTCTTTGACTGACATCTTGATCTGATGATAACCAGAATAAGCATCCAGGAAACACAAACGCTCACAACTCATCATGGCATCTATGATATTGGGAAGAGCAAAAGGATCAGCTGGACAAGCTTTGTGGAGGTCTGTATAATCCACACACATACGCCAAGTGCCATTTTCTTAAGTACCAACACCGGATTAGCCAACCACTCAGGGTGAAAAACTTCAACGATGAACCTAGCCGCCAAGAGCCGGGCCAACTCTTCTCCAATGGCTTTACGTCTCTCTTCATTAAAATGACAAAGGAATTGCTTGACCTACTTAAATTTTGGATCAATATTGAGAGTGTTCTCAGCAAGTTCTCTCGGGACACCCAGCATGTCTGAAGGATTCCATGCAAAGATGCCCCGATTCTCATGGATGAACTCAATGAGCGTGCTTTCCTATTTCAGATCCATATTAGCATTGATAGTGAATTGTTGAGATGAGTCGCCAGGGACAAAGTCAACCTGTTTGGTATCATCTGCCGATTTAAACTTCAACAAAGGGTCTTGCTCTGTGGTTGTCTTCTTCAACGGAGTCATGTCAGTCGGGTCAACATTATCCTTATAAAACATAAGTTCCTCTGTAGCACAAGCAGACTTAGCATAAGCCGCATCACGTTCCTCACATTCCAGAGCAATCTTTCTATTACCATGAACCATAATGGTACCTTTATGTCCTAACATCTTAAGCTATAGATACACGTAACAAGGTCGTGCCATAAATTTGGCATAAGCCAGCCGGCCAAACAAAGCATGTTAAGGGCTCTTAATTTTGACCACCTCAGACCACAACGTCTCTGCCCTGTAATCATGGTCGTCACCAAAAGCCACCTACAAGGCAATCTTACCAACTGGGTATGTCAATTTACCAGGTACCACGTCGTGAAAGACTGTAGAAGACGACTTAAGATGTTTGTCAGTCAAATCCATACAGTGAAAAGTATCATAATAAATGATATTGATGTTGATGCCTCCATCCATGAGCACTTTAATAAACTTATAACCCCCAACTTGAGGGGCTACCACTAACGCCAGCTAACCCGAATTGTCAACCTGGGGCGGGTGATCCTCACGGCTCCATATGATTGGCTGCTCAGACCACCGTAAGTATCGAGGCACTGCCAGCTCAACTGTATTAACCGCACGCTTATGAACCGTTCGCTCTCGCTTGCAAAGGCTTGTGGTGAAAACATGATATTGGCCACTTTTAAGCTACTTTGGATTGCTCTGATACCCTGACTGATGCTGTTTCTGGTTATTCTGACTGGGCTGTTGATTATAACTGCCCTGATTACCTTGTCCCTGATATCCAGAGGTTGAGCTACCGCCCCCAAAGTCGGGGCCATGAGAGCCGGATCCTGACTCGCCATGCAGGCCATTATTGTTATTATGGTCCTGATGAAAACTGGAGTTCTTATATTCCTTCATGATGTGACAATCCTTCCACAAATGACTCGAAGGCCTGTTCAGAAAACTGTGCTTCGGACAAGGCTCGTTTAACATTGCCTCGAGGTTAAGCTTTGGCCCTCTAAACTAAGGTGGCTTTCCCTTACGACGTTGATTACTATTCTGTGCATTGGTGTTGGCCACAAAATCAGACCCACCGTCAGTGTCACGCCCAATATGCGATACTATCCTAAAGAGACTCGAAGGTCCCACCAAGGATAGAACCGCATATTGAGACGCTTTTGCAAGGTGGATATCATTACATCAACATTACATAATAGATGGGGATACATACAAGAGGCATAGAATGCCACACGAATACATCAATAGATAATAGCATCATCCGACTACAGATGAAACACAAACAGAAACTCAAACGACATCCACCCTGCTAGCCTAGGCTGCCGACCTGGAACCTATCCCCTGATCGAAGAAGAAGCAGACGAAGAACTCAAATACAAGCAAACATCGCTCTCGCGTCAAGATCATCGCATACCCTATACCTGCAACTGTTGTTGTAGTAATCTGTGAGCCACGAGGACTCATCAATCCCATTACCATGGGTATCAAGACTAGCAAAGCTTAATGGGAAAGGCAGGGGTAAAGTGGTGAGGTTGCAGCAGCGACTAAGCATATATGGTGGCTAACCTACGCAAATAAGAGCGAGAAGAGAGCAAGCGGAATGACCGTGAAGCTAGCAATGATCAAGAAGTGATCCTGAACTCCCTACTTACGTCAAACATAACCCGAAACCGTGTTCACTTCCCGGACTCCGTCGAAAAGAGACCATCACGGCTACACACACGGTTGATGCGTTTTAATTCGAATCAGGTGTCAAGTTATCTACAACCGGACATTAACAAATTCCCATCTGCCCATAACCGCGGGCACGACTTTTGAAAGCTTATACCCTGCAGGGGTGTCCCAACTTAGCCCATGATAAGCTCTCGCGATCAATGAAGGATATACCTTCTCCCAGGAAGACCCGATCAGACTCGGAATCCCGGTTTACAAGACATTTCGACGATGGTAAAACAAGACCAGCAAAGCCGCCCGATGCACCGACAAATCCTGATAGGAGCTACACATATCTCGTTCTCAGGGCACACCGGATAAGCGAAGCGTACAGGAACTGACGTAATCCAAGTTGCCAAGGAATGGTCCCGCACGGTGCTCTAGTTTGGACCAACACTCGGAGGAGCACTAGCCCGGGGGGGGGGGGGTAAATAAAGATGACCCTCGGGCTCCGGAAACCCAAGGGAAAAAGGGCTAGGTGAAGCAAATGGTAAAACCAAGGTTGGGCCTTGCTGGAGGAGTTTTGTTCAAAGCGAACTGTCAAGGGGGTCCCATAAATCACCCAACCGCATAAGGAACACAAAATCCGGGAACATAACACCGGTATGACGGAAACTAGGGCGGCACGAGTGGAACAAAACACCAGGCAGAAGGCCGAGTCTTCCACCCTTTACCAAGTATATAGATGCATTATTAAATAAGAGATATTGTGATATCCCAACATAATCCTGTCCATCATGGAGCAATCTTCAACTTCACCTGCAACTAACAACGCTATAAGAGGGGCTGAGCAAAGCGGTAACATAGCCAAGCAATGGTTCGCTAGGAAGGGTGAAAAGGTTAGAGGCTGACATGGAAAATTGAGGAGGCTTGAAGAACAAGTGATAGGTAGCGCAGCAAAGCAATAGAACGAATCAACTAGCATAGCAATGATAGTAGTGAGATCCAAGGTGACGGTCATCTTGCCTGAAATCCCGCTAGGAAGAAGAACGAGTCCATGAAGAAGACGAACGGGAGTAGTCGAACGAATCCTCACAATCACAACATTATCGGAACTAAGAAGCAACACCGAAAAGAAACAAACAACATGGTTAATGCACGAGCATAAACATGGCATGATGCACCAACAAGTATGATGCATGTCCGGTTTAATGAGGCATGGCATGGCAAAGTGCAACAAACAATACTACAAATTAAGTGGAGCTCAATAAGCATATTGACGAAACACCACATCTGAGTTATTTAGTTCGCTCTCGTTTAGGTACACAACAATGTTAAATGTTGTTAAACATGGCAAGGGGTGAAGCATATGAAAACTACCTATCTAGGCAAGTTTAAATGAGGCCGGAACAACAAACAATAATTCCGGAAAATCCTCATGTGCAATTTATGAATTTGGTACTGATCTGCCCTAAAATATATTTTATTGTTGTTAAAAAGGAAAATAAAGTGCACCATGTTAAACTAGGCATTTTTCCACCCCATTTACATATAAAGTTTATTAAAATTGGAGCTACGGTTATTTAGTTATGAAATAAATCATTTCAACATGGCATTTGAGCAAGTTTAAACAAACAGCATGTTTAAACATATTTAACATGGATGAAAGTGGCAAATTATTAATCTACACAAAAATTTTAAGCATTTTACATATATAAATCATTTTAATCTGATGCACGGTTTGAGAGATATAAATGCATGAACATGAAGGTCTTTTCTGTAAACTGGCAGTCTCTAGATAAATGGCAAAATTCGTAGCGCATGAAAAAAAATACATGGGCTGAATCTGGCGGAACTGGGCTGGGGGAAACTGCTCACATTGCAGGCTGGGCCCGGTTGGGAGAGGAAGCGCGCTGGGCCTGGCGCGGCTGGCAGCCCATGCAGCTGGCCAGCGCGGTCAACGCACAGGGGCGGCGAGCGTCGAGAAGCAGGGGGTGCAGGGGCAACGGCCGCGACCAGACTTGGCGACGGGGACGCGCGAGGGCGGCGCGAGAACCACTGGATCTGAAGCCAGGGCGGCGGAGGAGCTCCGTTCCCGGCGACGGCAGTCTCGAGGATGGAAGGCAGGAGCGCGGATGCGGTGGAGGACCGAGGCAGAAGCTTAGAGACGGGACTTGGGGTGGAGGAAGGAGGTCCGGCGGGGCGCAGGTCCACGGCGGGACTTGGCGAGTGCAAGGGACGACGAGGACGAGCAGACCCAGTCGGTCCCGTCCGGATTCGACGAAGAAGTGGCAGTGGGACTTGAAGCTTGGCACGGTGGTCTTGGCGGCTTCCATGGCGCAAGGAACACCTGTTGCAGGAGAGTACAAGGGAGTTGAGAAGAGGAGACGAAGGAAGGAAGGAGAAGGGCAGAGGCGAGGGGCACGGCCTGCTGGTGGCTCACTGGAGCTCGGACGGCCGGAGGTGGCTCAGGGTGGCACCAGGCCGAGGGGCTCGGGGAGGATCCTGGTCGCTGGCGAGAAGGCCCTGGCTGGTGCAAGGAGATCCCTTGGATCTTCATCCGAGGGTGGAGAAGGGGAGCTGCAGGCTGAATGGATCTGGCTGGCGTTAAAATCCAGGGAGACCAGGTGGCTACAGGATGGATCCCGATAGAGTGGCGGCGGGGAGGAGGATTGATGGGACACGGGTCCATAATTTTAGGGTTTGTCTAGATTTAGACTAGGAGTCTCTT
Source organism: Triticum dicoccoides (assembly GCF_002162155.2). Taxonomy (NCBI): domain Eukaryota; kingdom Viridiplantae; phylum Streptophyta; class Magnoliopsida; order Poales; family Poaceae; genus Triticum; species Triticum dicoccoides. The sequence continues at coordinate 281,892,048 of NC_041385.1, forward strand.
ATATAAGGAAAGAGGGGGAGTTTAGGGTAGATTCGGACCCTCCGATCGAAATCGGGTGGTTGAGAAAAATAGACTAGGTGAGTACAATAAATAAACGGTGATATTTAGGGGATGTTTGAGGATGATCCGGACCTCTTGGTCAAGACCGTGCAGGTCGGGTTCTGGAGAGGTTTCGGACGCGCGCGAGGGGGTCTATGCACTTTACGGAGAGACTCCGATTTAGGTAAGAGGGAAAAACGAAGAACAAGGTTGGACTCGAAACGGTCAACGAAGGCAAGGGGTGATGCGGCAACTACGAGCGGATACGAGTTTTATGAAAACATGCGGATGCAATGCGCATGATGCTATGAGATGAGATGCATGACATGAACAAAATGCAAAACGAAAGACAAACCCAACCACGGAGGGAATAATAAATCACATAGCCGGAAATGGCAAGATTCGAAGTTACGAATATGGAAAGTTGTATCCGGGGAGTTACAACACTCCACCACTACGAGAGGATCTGGTCCCGAGATCTAGGATGGCACCGGAGGGAAAAGGAAGAGGACGATAAGAGGTAAACTAAATTGCTTCTTCGACAAACGAGTGAAACCATGAAACTTGAGAGGTTGAGCAAAATGAAAGAAAGAAAACAACGAAGATGAACAAAGTTGAAAACACTCTGTTAGAAAAGAGGAACAAGGGATAGGACGAGTAACAAGAGGTTTAGTGATAAGATAGATATTGAAACCACTCCGGTTAAAACTAGATTGAGAAGGAATAAGATTGATATAATTTGGACAACACCCCGACTGAAAGAAGAAGGAAAACTTGATAAGATGAAAGCACTTGAAGAGATGACACAACACTTTGGTTAAATGGATAAGCATGAAAAGAACATGATCCTCATAATTTGAGATGATGAGTGAAGAGAGCAACATCACCATGCCTCCGGAAGAACAAAAAGAAGATAGATCATTGAAATAGAAGAATGGAGAAGAAAATGCCAATTTCTGCCACAAATGAGCTTGGAAAGCATCCTTGCAAAGAAGAATTGAACGGAGTTGTTGCAAAATCAACAACGAAAAGCACAAGCTTGTTGTGGGCTTATGGCAAACATCTCAAAATGATGAGGTGACAACCTCCCACTAACGAAAAACAATTGCTTGTTTGAGATCAACGAAGGGATGAAAACTGCTTTTGCCGAGAGGATAGGAGAAAACTTGGATCATTGATAAGCACCACAATAGCAACATTCCTTAGGGAAGGCTTTAGGTGAAATATAACCCAAGATAACTCCAAGGAAGAAAGTGATGGGTTTAAAATACCTCATTCTTGACCACATGTGAATCACGAAACATGAATAGAAATTATCAAGAATGATATAACACCACCTCAAAAGATAAGATAGAGAGAATTGCACTTCGGAATGCAAGATGAAGAATACTTGAGCTCCTCAAAACAAAACATGTGTTGAGCACCATGTTTATTTTAGAGTGTAGCTTGGCGGATCATAGCTTCGAGAGAAATCTTGAAGAACAATTGAAGAATGAAAAGAATCCTTGACGAACCACCATGTAGAGCCTCCATGAAGAACTCCGGTAATGAAAGGATGATAGAAAGAAAGAGAAGTTGAAAACACAAGGTGAAGCCTTGCGATGATTTAGATGGAGCTTTGCGACGATATAACCGAGAAAACTTGGAACTTCGGAAACGAAAAGATGAAACATCTCGAACCAAGAAATGTGACATGATGAACAACTCTGGAAAGAAGAAACTAGATCACTTGAAACAATAATAAGAATTACGTTATGCGTATCTTTCACCAATTTAAATTGATGACAAGCAACAGATTTGGCATACTACTTATTCTCGTAGAAAGGACTAAGAGGGATATAGCGTAAACTTGAGAAGATATTGATGGAATCACCGGTGGGATTTGGAAACAACGAATATTTGATATGATAACGAAGGAAGTGAAATCTTGAACGAACCACCATAAGAATTGAAAATGAAAGTAGCAAAGGCACAATTCACTGGGAAGAATTGGAAAATGAATGAACATACTTGAGGGGATTTAGATACAAGTGAACGAAGAGATCATGAGCTTATTAGAGAATACTTGAATGGTGCACCGGTTAGATTTGGAGAACAAGAGTTGAAGGTTGAGAATGAGTAATATTCAGAAATGATGGCATAAATCTAGAACCATGAATCTCTGGAAGAACGGGTAAGGATTTAAGAGGAACTCTTCATCGGTCTTCAAAAGACGACGGGAAACACCACCAAAATTACTGAGATACTCTGGAAGAATGAAAGCGAAGAGGTTGAGCCAACAATGAAAAGAATTTGAAAACGATCTTGGAGAAGGCATGTGACTGCTGGAATCCATTCTTACGTCACATTTCAAAAGAATTTGAGAATAGCTCCGGGAAAATAAGAAGAGTCAGGTAGGATCCTGGGAAAAGACCTGTGGGTTAGGGCCCACTCGAAAGAAATATCGTTGAAGGATTGCTTGAAATAGAGGTTACACCTATAGAATTAAATGGCTTGAATGAGATAACAACCTTGAAATATATTGAACGGATTGAGAATGGAAACACAAGTCTTGTGAGATATCTTCAGCACTCCAGAACAAATGAATAGCAAGAGGTGTGTGATTGAGAGGTGCACCAGCATGAGAAAGCATTTGACACGAGGAAAGGAATATGATCAACACTGAAAGCTTGAATTGGATCCACTAGAGAAGAAAAAAGAACGAAGGATGATGAACTTGAAACTGTTGAGCATCTTCATGGGAAATCACCGGATAAGAACATTGACGAAAAAGAATGGAGAGTCTTCCCATCAATAAAATGGATACCCGATTAAGAAATCTAAGTCCTTGAAGAAAAGGGTGGGAGGGCGGGGAAAACAAAGACAACTTGGAATGGATGAAACAAACACCGGTGAGAAAACTTAGAGTAGATCTTGCGGATGTTGAAAATGATTGGAACCACTTGAAGAGAAGCACACTGGTTGAAAAAGAATTACCATGACGACCTCGATGATCAAGAAGGATTAGTATTAACATATCAATATGAGAACACCATTTAGGAAAGGTATGGATTCAACATTTGACTTCGAAGCAACTCGAATACCACAAATAAAACAAAACAAAGGATTTGGCTTGCAGAATAAGCCGGAACAAACACATGATAGATCCCATATCGTATCATGTGTCTGTTGGAAAGATATCCTACGAGCTACTTGAATTCCCACCTATAAACTCCCGAAATTTTCTGGTTATGCAATCTGGTGTTGGGGATACAGGGGAAGCAATATATCTCACCCAAACTAACAGTCCCTACATCCAGCTGTATCCATCCGTCAACACATAACCAAGAAAACTCTGGAAATCGTGTACCTCTACCTTCGAAAAGCATCCGTTATACGACTTATGGCAATACTCCCGAACTCCCGCCCCATTACTGGGTGGCATTGAGGTTATCTCACCAACAACTGCATAAAAGAGATTTTCGATGTCGGCAAAACTCAGGTATTCCAGAACTGCAACGATAAAATTGTGACGACAACACCTCGGAGCTCAACTCCCCGGGTCACTGCCACATAAAAGACAGGAGGCACCAAGAACAATGTTCACGTCACAAAACCATCGGAACAATTCCAAGATACCCGTGTGATCCTAAATTTTTTAGTGAAATTTGAGGAGAGGAAAGACAAAACATCTACGTCAGGAGACCTCACCAGAGCGACGAAGGGGTTGAGGAGTAAAAAAGAATCCTACTCTCTGATATATATAATCCTAAGACTCAAAATAGTTTTCTTCTAGACTCAACAACGGCCAACAATCAAGGGGGTCGAGGCTCTGATTACCAACTTGTCACGCCCAATATGCGATACTATCCTAAAGAGACTCAAAGGTCCCACCAAGGATAGAACCGCATATTGAGACGCTTTTGCAAGGTGGATATCATTACATCAACATTACATAATAGATGGGGATACATACAAGAGGCATAGTATGCCACACGAATACATCAATACATAATAGCATCATCCGACTACGGATGAACACAAACAGAAACTCAAACGACATCCACCCTGCTAGCCCAGGCTGCCGACCTGGAACCTATCCCCTGATCGAAGAAGACATAGACAAAGAACTCCAATACAAGCAAACATCGCTCTCGCGTCAAGATCATCGCATAACCTGTACCTGCAACTGTTGTTGTAGTAATCTATGAGCCACGAGGACTCAGCAATCCCATTACCATGGGTATCAAGACTAGCAAAGCTTAATGGGAAAGGCAGGGGTAAAGTGGTGAGGTTGCAGCAGCGACTAAGCATATATGGTGGCTAACCTACGCAAATAAGAGCGAGAAGAGAGCAAGCGGAACGGTCGTGAAGCTAGCAATGATCAAGAAGTGATCCTGAACTCCCTACTTACGTCAAACATAACCCGAAACCGTGTTCACTTCCCGGACTCCGCCGAAAAGAGACCATCACGGCTACACACACGGTTGATGCGTTTTAATTCGAATTAGGTGTCAAGTTATCTACAACCGGACATTAACAAATTCCCATCTGCCCATAACCACGGGCACGGCTTTCGAAAGTTTATACCCTGCAGGGGTGTCCCAACTTAGCCCATGATAAGCTCTCGCGATCAACGAAGGATATACCTTCTCCCAAGAAGACCCGATCAGACTCGGAATCCTGGTTTACAAGACATTTCGACGATGGTAAAACAAGACCAGCAAAGCCGCCCGATGCACCGGCAAATCCCGATAGGAGCTGCACATATCTCGTTCTCAGGGCACACCGGATAAGCGAAGCGTACATGAACCAACGTAATCCAAGTTGCCAAGGAATGGTCCCGCACAGTGCTCTAGTTTGGACCAACACTTGAAGGAGCACTGGCCCGGGGGGGGAGGGTAAATAATGATGACCCTCGGGCTCCGAAAACCCAAGGGAAAAAGGGCTAGGTGAGGCAAATGGTAAAACCAAGGTTGGGCCTTGCTGGAGGAGTTTTATTCAAAGTGAACTGTCAAGGGGGTCCCATAAATCACCCAACCGCGTAAAGAACGCAAAATCCGGGGACATAACACCGGTATGACGGAAACTAGGGCGGCAAGAGTGGAACAAAACACCAGGCATAAGGTTGAGTCTTCCACCCTTTACCAAGTATATAGATGCATTATTAAATAAGAGATATTGTGATATCCCAACATAATCCTGTCCATCATGGAGCAATCTTCAACTTCACCTGCAACTAACAACGCTATAAGAGGGGTTGAGCAAAGCGGTAACATAGCCAAGCAATGGTTCGCTAGGAAGGGTGAAAATGTTAGAGGCTGACATGGCAAATTGAGGAGGCTTGAAGAACAAGTGATAGGTAGCGCAGCAAAGCAATAGAATGAATCAACTAGCATAGCAATGATAGTAGTGAGATCCAAGGTGACGGTCATCTTGCCTGAAATCCCGGTAGGAAGAAGAACGAGTCCATGAAGAAGACGAACGGGAGTAGTCGAACGAATCCTCACAATCACAACATTACCGGAACTAAGAAGCAACACCGGAAAGAAACAAACAACATGGTAAATGCACGAGTATAAACATGGCATGATGCACCAACAAGTATGATGCATGTCCGATTTAATGAGGCATGGCATGGCAAAGTGCAACAAACAATACTGCAAATTAAGTGGAGCTCAATAAGCATATTGACAAAACACCATATCTGAGCTATTTAGTTCGCTCTCGTTTAGGTACACAACAATGTTAAATGTTGTTAAACATGGCAAGGGGTGAAGCATATGAAAACTACCTATCTAGGCAAGTTTAAATGAGGCCGGAACAACAAACAATAATTCCGGAAAATCCTCATGTGCAATTTATGAATTTGGTACTGATCTGCCCTAAAATATATTTTATTGTTGTTAAACAGGAAAATAAAGTGCACCATGTTAAACTAGGCATTTTTCCACCCCATTTACATATAAAGTTTATTAAAATTGGAGCTACGGTTATTTAGTTATGAAATAAATCATTTCAACATGGCATTTGAGCAAGTTTAAACAAACAGCATGTTTAAACATATTTAACATGGATGAAAGTGGCAAATTATTAATCTACACAAAATTCTAAGCATTTTACATATATAAATCATTTTAATCCGATGCACGGTTTGAGAGATATAAATGCATGAACATGAGGGTCTTTTCTGTAAAACTGGCAGTCTCTGGATAAATGGCAAAATTTGCAGCGCATGGAAAAAAATACATGGGCTCAATCTGGCGGAACTGGGCTAGGGAAACTGCTCACATTGCGGGCTGGGCCCGGTTGGGAGAGGAAGCGCGCTGGGCCTGGTGCGGCTGGCAGCCCACGCAGCTGGCCAGCGCGGTCAATGCACAGGGGCGGCGAGCGTCGAGAAGCAGGGGGTGCAGGGGCAACGGCCGCGACCAGACTTGGCGACGGGGACGCGCGAGGGCGGCGCGAGAACCACTGGATCTGAGGCCAGGGCGGCGGAGGAGCTCCGTTCCCGGTGACGGCAGTCTCGAGGATGGAAGGCAGGAGCGCGGATGCGGTGGAGGACCGAGGCAGAAGCCCAGAGACGAGACTTGGGGCGGAGGAAGGAGGTCCGGCGGGGCGCAGGTCCACGACGGGACTTGGCGAGTGCAAGGGACGGGGAGGATGAGTAGACTCGGTCGGTCCCGTCCGGATCCGACGAAGAAGTGGCAGTGGGACTTGAAGCTTGGCACGGTGGTCTTGGCGGCTTCCATGGCGCAAGGAACACCTGTTGCAGGAGAGTACAAGGGAGTTGAGAAGAGGAGACGAAGGAAGGAAGGAGAAGGGCAGAGGCGAGGGGCACGGCCTGCTGGTGGCTCGCCGGAGCTCGGACGGCCGGAGGTGGATCAGGGTGGCACCAGGCCGAGGGGCTCGGGGAGGATCCTGGTCGCTGGCGAGAAGGCCCTGGCTGGCGCAAGGAGATCCCTTGGATCTTCATCCGAGGGTGGAGAAGGGGAGCTGCAGGCTGAATGCATCTGGCTGGCATTGAAATCCAGGGAGACCAGGTGGCTACGGGATGGATCCCGAGAGAGTGGCGGTGGGGAGGAGGATTGATGGGACACGGGTCCATAATTTTAGGGTTTGTCTAGATTTAGACTAGGAGTCTCTATATAAGGAAAGAGGGGGAGTTTAGGGTAGATTCAGACCCTCCGATCGAAATCGGGCGGTTGAGAAAAATAGACTAGGTGAGTACAATAAATAAACGATGATATTTAGGGGATGTTTGAGGATGATCCGAACCTCTTGGTCAAGACCGTGCAGGTCGGGTTCTGGAGAGGTTTCGGACACGCGCGAGGGGGTCTATGCACTTTACGGAGAGACTCCGGTTTAGGTAAGAGGGAAAAATGAAGAACAAGGTTGGACTCGAAACGGTCAACGAAGGCAAGGGGTGACGCGGCAACTACGAGCGGATACGGGTTTTATGAAAACATGCGGATGCAATGCGCATGATGCTATGAGATGAGATGCATGACATGAACAAAATGCAAAACGAAAGACAAACCCAACCACGGAGGAAATAATAAATCACATAGCCGGAAATGGCAAGAGTCGGAGTTACGAATATGGAAAGTTGTATCCGGGGCGTTACAGTAAGTTTGCTTGCGCTTACTATTATTGCCTTGATTCTACCCTGTCATGGTTTGAGGCTGTCCTTTTCCATTGACGCTCTTCTTCCCCTTGCTGGACTTCTCCTCATTGGACCTAGGGTCCTTAGTGCTGTCTGAGTTGGCATATTTGATGAGAGCCGCCATGAGCTCTCCCATGTCATTGCAGTGATGTTTAAGCCGCCCTAACTTCTACTTGAGGGGGGATAAAACGGCAATTTTTCTCTGGAATGAGAACAACATACCGGTGTTGATGCTATCTGATGAGTGAATAATAGCCGAGACATAGCGCACCCAGTGGTGGGCTGACACATCCTCACGCTGGACACAAGCATCTAGGTCGATGATTGATAGGTGCTTCTTGCACATGTCTTTGAAATTCTGAATAAAACATTCCTTCAGCTCAGCTCGTGAATTGATGGAGTTGGTAGGTAACCCCTTCAGCCAAGTTCGAGCCGGCCCATCCAGCATCACGGTGAAGTATTTGGCACATAGAACATTGTTAACATCCAACATCTCCATGGCTAGCTCATAGCTCTTAATCCAAGCTCAGGTGGTTGATCAGCTGTGTAATTAGGCACCTTACAAGGACCCTTAAAATCTTTGGGAAGATGCTCGTTTCGCAGAGCCGACACTAGACAGGGCACTCCAGCTGACCTAGAGGTCATCCCAGCTTCTATAGACACAAAAGAGTTTAACTGAGGCTGTTGATGAGCTGCTAACTGAGCCGCCAGCTCTACCTCTTGACGTGCTCTAGCCTGATCCGTCAAGACCTGAACATTATAATCACCACGGGGCGGGTTATTGTCGGATTTCGGGTTCCGCAAATCCTTGAGAGGTTCAAACTCTGGGGTGCGTGCGGAGATCTCAACCTATCCAGCCAGCTAGTCACGAAACCTCACAGCCTAGCACATCAAGCTCAAAGAGAAAGAGAGACACAACAGTTTATCCTGGTTTGGGCCACCTTGCGGTGTAATACCCTACTTCAGCTTTGTGGTGGATTGCCTCGAGGGGCTGAGGATGAAATAGTATAATGGTTGAACAACCTCGGGAGGTGAGGTGTTGTTGAGCTCAAGTGAGCTGGTGAGGTAGTGAGGGTGGAATGGATTCTATGGGTTCGGATCGGTCCGTCGCCTTCTATGGTGGTGGCTAGGCCCTATTTATAGTGGCCTTGGTCCTCTTCCCAAATGTTGGCGAGAAGGGATCCCACAACGGCCAGATTTGAAGGGAGACAACAAGTACACCCTATCTTGACTAAAGTGATCTTCGCCTGCAAAAGCCTCTGGCCGTGACGCTGCGGTGGGCTCGGCGATGACCTCTGTCCTGGCGGTCTTGGTCTTGTTGCCCCAGAAAGGAAACCTTTGGTTAATTCCTCGGGACTCCGTGCCTGCTCCTTGCCTCCTTCGCACCGAAGAGGAAACTGGTACACTGCACTCGCTGGCGCCCGCCTGGCCTGGGTCGTCATGGCTCACGTCAGCTGAGCCTCGCGAGGTGCACCTTGCATAGGAATCTCCACTCCTCGGGAGACAGCCTGAGGAAGCCGATCCCCTTGGAGGTCTTGGTGCCGTCCGCCTTGCGAGGCTTGGCCCCTCGCGAGGGTCTTGAGTTGTTGATGCTGAAGCTGGGCCGTACCAGACCGTCGGTGGAGCCACGCCGTGTGCTGCAGGTAGGCAAGTGTGGGTACCCCCGTATCCAGAACACCGACAGTAGCCCCCGGGCCCAAGGCGCGCTCGGACTTGGCTTCTAGGCGAAGCCAAAGGTCAAGTGTGGAGCGCCGCGGGCCCTAACCGCCTGTAGCCTTGAACGATGCGTGGAAATTGATGGGATGTGGGCGTCTCCACTTCCCCATGCTACCTTGAAATCTGCCAAGCCTGGTGGCCGCCTGTTGTCAGAGCAGTCCGCCCCTGTAGATTGTTGCGCTTAGCCTTGGTGTCCTTCCTCCCCTGGCTCGCAATCCTCCTCGCAGATCCAGCATCAGCGTCTTTCCCCCTTCCTCCTTGCTTCCGCCATGGCCCCGCAGTAGAGGAAGAAGAAAGGGAGGTCGTGCGCCCCAACTGGACCTCCGCCAGCCTTGGAGCCTGCTCTCGAGTGATCTACGGTGATCAATCGGGAGGGGCTGGACAAAGTCCACCCCGCTCTTGCAGCCGATTCCAATGAGTGGAAGGCGACGATCGCCCCGCCCGCATCTTGGCTCGCAGACGACATGAGCACCACCGAGATTCCCATTCATCTCCATGCCCTCTTCGCGGGCCTGATCCCCCCTTTCTCTCCTTTCTTCAACGCCATAATCTCACACCACCAGATCAACCTGCTGCACCTGGATCCCTGCTCCATCATCCTCCTTGCCGTCTTCACTTTCCTCTGCCAAGCCATGGTCGGCATTGCTCCTTCCGTAGCCATGTTCTGCCATTTCTTCTTGCTCCGTCTGGTCGAGGCTGCCAGTGCTCGGGGTGCGCGACCTTCGAAGCTGTTGCGGCGACGGTTGGCTCGGGGATCGACTTCGAGCTATCATGGGATGCGAAGGGGTTCCGGAAGCAGTGGTTGTTTGTAATGCCAGCACACACAGCCCCCTACTTCTGACCCCTCGAGCGCCAGCGGTGCCCAGCTCCAGCTGGGGGCATGTGAAGCTTGTCGACCGTCGGCTTGCTCATGTCTGGAAGCGGCTGGCCGAGCTGCAGAAGCTAGGGGTGACGGCGCCAACATTGGTGAAGGAATTCGTCCAGTGGTGCATCGCCCCACTCCAGTGCCATTCCCGCCCGATGTGGGCCTTCAACAACACCGAGGACTCCATGAGGCTCCAAGAGCCGATGCTGCCTTCCAAGATGTTGAGCAAGGTGCTCGAGCTTTTGACGGGCGACCCCAAACCTGCCAAGCTTCCAGGAAAAGGTTGCCTCCTTTACTACTGCTCGAACAAGGTGGCCTTCGTGGAGCAGATGCCCCTCTTCGACGAGTGGGGGTTACACCTGGTGGGCCTTGAAGGGCCTCATGAGGAATCCTATCCTCGTGGCTCCCTTGCTTCTTGACCCCGTGGTGCGCGCCCCAAGTGTGGAAGCAGGGGGCACACGCCACCAGGTGCTGCCGAGGCAACCTCCGGAGGTCCTGCATCACCAAGTGCTCTAGAAGCCGAGGCTCCTGAGGCCCAGGAAGGGGCCACTGCAAGGTTTGCGCGACCCGGTGCTCCGGAGGCAGCCACCTCCGAGGCTCGGGGAAACGGCTCCGAGGCGGCTGCTGAAGGGGAGGTGCCTCCTGGCGCTCCTGAGGCTGCCACACAGGGAGCTCCGCCAAGCGCTCCTACTCTAGGGGATCATCCCTTGAAGCCCGGCCGGCTTCGCCTGAATCTTGAAGCGCTAAGCAAGAGGAAGAGGTCTCCGGGCTGCCATAGTGACGCCCACCGACCGCTGAAGCAGAGGAAGTATATAGTTGTGGATGAGTAAGTACCTCATTCTAGTGACTTCCTGCGCGCCATGCTTTTTCCTAACCAAGGCCTCGCAGGGTCCCCGTGGTGATGAAGCCTCAGGAGAGGCGTCCTTCAGAGGATCCTAGCTCGATCCCAACGCACAGCCCCCCTCGCCCAGCTCCCGTGCAAGGCAGGGGGCCAATTCTGGCAGCTAGGGCACCGCTAGGGGGCCTCGGACTTGAGCCTCCTACCTCCTTCTTTCGTGACCTGGCCTGGGGTGCGGGGCGTGTCGACGGATCCCCCACCGATCATTGCTGGCGATTGGGTGCCCCTTGCGTCGTCTTCGTCTTCGGGCTGTGAAGCTGCATCGGCCAGCCCCCAGCTGGAGGCAGGCGAGACATCCCACGCCCCTTCGGCAGCTCCTAGGGCCGAAGACGGGCTTGGCCGCGCATTGGATTTCACGCGCGGGCGTGGTGCTGTTCGCTTGAGCTCTTTGGCGAGGCGATGTGTGTGATGATCCGGCTTGGTGGAGAACTTGCCGATGTCGACACCCGCCTCGAGGCAGAGGACCATCGGTTGGCACGCGAATGGCACCAGCTGAAGGTCGCCATCAACCTCGTGCAGCTTCAGCGCGACTGGGCTGACGCGCGCGCTGCGGCTTGCCTTGCAACTTCTCGGGAGGCTTGCTCCCATGCCCTGGAGGAGGCTGATGCCATAGACCGTCATCGTGAGGAAGCCAAAGAGCAAGAGCGGGAGCTCATGGCTTCAAGCACCGCCCTCGAGCGGGAGATCGAGGCGCGGCGGGCCTCCCTGGCCACATTGCCAGTCAGAGCGCCAGTCGACGAGGCGGAGCTTCTGAGATGCCAGGAAGACCTGGCGCTGGAGGCCATGGACCATAGTATGGCGTCGGAACGGCTGGAGGTGAGGGAGCGCCAGGCAGCTACGGCTGAGGATGTCATCGCCACCCGAGAGGCCCGGGTTCATCTGGAGGTTGAGCAGAGGGTGGTGAAGGCACGTGTAGATCTGGATGATGAGCATCGCCTGGAGCTGGGGCTGCTCAAAGACGAGCTCGAGGGCAGGACTACCACCCTGAAGGTGAAGCTGGAATCTGCTGAACAGCGTGAGAGGGTTGCCAAGGAAGCCCGGGTCTCTTCTGAGTCTGCCTTGTCCTCTGCCCGTGCCGAACTGTCTTCTCTTCAGCAGCAGGTCAAGGATACCACATCCCTTGCAGAGAGGACTGCGAACAAAGTGAATCGCCGCCTGACGCTGCAGCGCGAGCACGCCTCGATGCTCCGGGATCTCAGGGCCAGGGCTAACCGCACCCTAGGCACCATCTGCAACGAGAGCGCTCCTCGCCCGCATGAGAACGATTATGCCAGCCATCCTAGCTTCTTCACCAATATCATGATCCGCCTGGAGGATCGGGCCGTGAGGGCTTGCGAGTTTGTTGTGGAGAGGAGCCGAGGTCTTCTTGGGCGCACATTCTCACGTGTCTTTAGGCACCTTCTCAATCGCGATTCCCACTTTGACTTCAACGCCGTGCTAGCCCCCATGCTCACGGTTATTCAGGATAACCTGGCCCAGTGGTTGGATGACCATGTGGACGCCCTGGTGGAAGAATTTGCTCCGGAGGACGACATGGTTGTGATTGCGGCCGGAGTAGATGGTGCAGGCAGCGATGATGAAGAGGATGGTCGCGACGACGCGAGCAGCGCAAGCAATGCGGATGGAGGTGATGAAGAAGGCGCATCCAGCTAGGCCCGCATTTCTTTTGCTTTAACCTGTATTACAAAACTTGAACGCATCCTCGTAAGAGCATTTTGGAAAGGGGGAGCCTTGCAATGTCTGTGGTCATGAAATGCTTTTGAAGTAGCGCCTGTGGTGCGACCCAGCAGGTATGTGGTCCCAAGCAGGGTAGTTGTTATGACTTATCTTTGGTTCCACGGGTCTCAAGTGAGCCATGATGTCGCAGCAGCGCTTGTCCTCTCGAGGCGGGCCTGCCGTAGGCTTGCGAGGATCTGAGCCTCCCGAGGGGCCTGCTGACCCGTCCTGGAGTGCTTCACGGGGGACTAACTGCCGGACCATGGCAAGGTGCGCGTGTGGTGGCCGCATCCCTGGCCCCCGGGGGGAGCCTTTGCATGCTCGGGGCTGGCCCGGTCATGCTCGACGTGCGCGCGCCGCACCCTGCCCCCGCTCGCAAGGCGCTTGGGGGAGGGGCAGGAGGCACGAGACCCGCTCAAAAACACGAAACCAGAAAGCGAGAGAATGACGCAAGACAAGAAAACTTCCCCCCATTTTTCTTTTGGTAAACGCACAAGAGTCAAGTTCATTCCAAAAAGCCGGCGAATTGGGTACAGAAAAGAGGGGCAAAAGCAAACAGCCGTGTCCGACCCCTAGCTAGTCTTCTGGTCTTCTCACCAGTGTGGAGCTAAGTGTTTCCACTGGGCGTGGGAATAGTCATTGGGGGACGGTGTCTACGGCCAGCGCGGAGCATGGTGCTTCCACTAGGATGTGGGTGGGAGCCCCCATGAGGCCCCAGGGCGGCGCTCAGGAGACTCCGGGGCCTGTATAGCCCCACTCATTATTACGTGAGAGTGTCACGAGCGGAGACCTTCACAGGCCGGAGCCTTGCTTCATGTTGCCCGACGAGGACCCCGCCCTGCGCCACCCCCGACCAACGTTGGGGCGTCCGAAAACCAGGGAAGAGACCAAGGGGCAAGGAGGACGCTCGCGACGCCCACAACGACCGTAGGCCCTCCACCGGGGGGAAGGGCTCGCCGGCGCCTTCCCCGGCAGGGGTCCTACCTCCGAGCGGCGCCTTGCTCCACGCAGCGCGAGGGAGGCCCTGGCCCCAGGCTCCTCCCACGCCTCTCCCAAGGCCCTTCGTCCTCCTGCGGCTGGGCCACCACCCTGGGGGGCCCTGGCGGTGGCTGCGGCCTGATTCACCTGCGATCCATGGTTAGTGCAAGAATGCTCCTGAGGTGTTAGCTGTAATCAGTGGCTGTTGCTGTCGAAGGCGTTGGTGGAGCCCTGCAGCGGCTCACAAAGAGCCTTGGCTTTGGGTACCTCCATCGCCTAGCCTGGCGTGGGGGATCGGCTGGGGCCTTCCCCCGACGCGTACCTCAGGTCCATTGCAACGGGCACGTAGGCTTCCGGGCTGGCCGGGACTGAGTCGCTGCCCGGTTGCCTCACGCTTCCGCCCCCGCCGCCGACATCAGGTCCAGATGGCCGAGGGTTGGTGCCCCAGCGCGGCCCCAGGGGAGGTCGCTCGAGGTCTCCCCGCCCCGGGGTGGCATGGTCGAAGTAGTGCAGGCTGCGCCATGTGGTAGGCCGACACCGAGATGCTCTTCAGGGGCCCTGGGAGGGAGCATGCAGCTTGCGGCATGTGTAGGGTGCAGAATGATGCTGCGCCCCTGCATGCTGCATCCAGTAACTCAACGACCCGTTCCAGCAGGGCGTCGCAGCCGCTTTCTGCCAGCCTGCACCTCAGCAGTTCTCGAGCCACGATGACCGCGGCTCGCATGTTGGCCTGCTCCCGGCGAGTGTGCGGTGTTGTCGCCGTGGCGTAGCTTGAAGACCGCGCGGCGTTCCGGTTGTGATGTGGTGCAAGAGGGGGGGGGGCGGCCCGCTCCTCCCACGGCCGACGACACCAGGTGGAGCGTGAGCCCCGAGCAGCGCAGAGTGGAGATCTTCCTTGTCGGCAGACGCCGTCGGAGTAGTCCGGAGAACCCAGTGCTCAACGTGGGCTCTCGGGGCGTCAGTCATGGCGTTGGTGGAGTAGCGGCAGGCCGGTCGACGGAAGAGAAGATCCGACGCACCCCTACCTGGCGCGCCAAATGTCGGAGTTCGGGTTCCGCAAACCCTTGAGAGGTCCAAACTTCGGGGTGCGTGCAGAGATCCCGACCTACCCAGCCTGCTACTCACGAAACCTCACAGCCTAGCGCGTCGAGCTCGAAGAGAAAGAGAGACACAACAGTTTATCCTGGTTCGGGCCACCTTGCGGTGTAATACCCTACTCCAGATTTGTGGTGGATTGCCTCGAGGGGCTGAGGATGAACTAGTACAGTGGTTGAATAGCCTCAGGAGGTGAGGTGTTCTTGAACTCAAGTGAGCTAGTGAGGTCGTGAGGGTGGAATGGATTCTATGGGTTTGGATCGGTCCGTCCCCTTCTATGGTGGTGGCTAGGCCCTATTTATAGTGGCCTTGGTCCTCTTCCCAAATGTTGGAGGGAAGGGATCCCACAATGGCCAGATTTGAAGGGAGACAACAAGTACACCCTATCCTCACTAAAGTGGTCTTCGCCTACAAAAGTCTCTGGTCGTGCGCTCGGTGATGACCTCCGTCCTGGCGGTCTTGGTCTTGTTGCACCAGAATGGAAACCTTTGGTTGATTCCTCGGGGCTCCATGCCTGCTCCTTGCCTCCTTTGCACCAAAGAGGAAACTGGTACACTGCACTCGCTGGCGCCCGCCTGACCTTGGTCGTCATGGCTCACGTCAGATGAGCCTCACGAGGTGCACCTTGCATAGGAATCTCCGCTCCTTGGGAGCCAGCCTGAGGAAGCCGATCCCCTTGGAGGTCTTGGTGCCGTCCACCTCGCGAGGCTTGGCCCCTCACGAGGGTCTTGAGTTGTTGATGCTGAAGCTGGGCCGTACCAGGCCGTCGGTGGAGCCACGCCGTGGGCCGCAGGCAGGCAAGTCTGGGTACCCCCATATCCCGAACGATGACAGTTATGCCCATGGGGCGGGTTACACTACAAAAAAAAGACACATCCGTGACATTTTGGGCTGAACAATTTTTTTTCTGTCATGCTTATGACACTTCTATGACGATAATTGTGACAAAACCTGGTATCATCATAGATGTGGTGGACTCCTACTTCTATGACAAAAATTCATTACAGAAAATGGACTTTTCATCCTGTGGGGGCCGGAGATGCAGCTACATGACATTCTTTGGGCCGTCCATGACAGAAAAAACCGTAGTAGAAGCAAGGGGGGGGGGATATCGGGGAGTTCCCGATTACGGTGGGTGGTCGGGGCCGAGCGATGCATGGAGGTTTCCGTGTTTCTCTCGTGTACGCGCATATGTGCGAGGCGTTGTCTAACTGAATCCGAGTGATCGCACGTTACTGAACCCGAGCGATTGATACCTTGGCTGTTAACTGAACCCGAGCGATTCATTGGCTGCTGACTAAACCCCAGTGATTCCTTCACTGCTACTGCTAACTGAACCGAGCGATCGATCACTGTTGTTGCTTACTGAAGCCGATTGAGCCCCATGCGAGACGTAGCCAGCCGGTGTTGGGTTGCCTCTCGATGAACAGTGACCATTGCTACCGTGCGCGCGGTACGTAGAACAAGTCGAGACATGGTGAGTCGAGACGGTTGGTTGGTTGTGGATGAACAGTTCCTAGTGGGGGTTGGATGAACATGACCCCATGATAGTAGGCCATTACCGCTGGATGAACAGGACCCCGAGGAGGCCGCCGCACCCCAGCCGGTTGGGGGTGGATGAATAGGACCCCGAGGAGGCCGCCGCACCCCAGCCGGTTGGGGGTGGATGAACAGGACCCCGTGGAGGCTCCATGAACAACAGTCGGTGGAGGCTACATGAATAGTAGTCATGGATGAACATTAGCCCATGGAGGCTGGAGGAGGTCGACGGTGGATGAACAGTAGCCCGTGGAGGCTGGAGTGAGGCAGTAGATGATGGATGAACAGGACTCGTTTCGACCGTAGGCGCTCCAACACAAGTCTGTTTCCTCCGTTTTGTGGTACGCCACCGCTACGTCTTGAGCTTGTGTTGGTTTTCCTCGAAGAGGAGAGGGTGATGCGGTGATAGTAGCGTAAGTATTTCCCTCAGTTTTTGAGAACCAAGGTATCAATCCAGTAGGAGGCTCCTCAAAAGTCCCACGCACCTACACAAACAAACTGAGAACTCGCAACCAACGCAATAAAGGGGTTGTCAATCCCTTCACGGCCACTTGTGAAAGTGAGATCTAATAAAGATAGTATGATAAGATAAATATATTTTTGGTATTTTATAATATAGATGCAAAAAGTAAAGATGCAAATAAAGGTAGATTGAAAGCAAATATGATAAGAGATAGACCCGGGGGCCATAGGTTTCACTAGAGGCTTCTCTCAAGATAGCATAAGTACTACGGTGGGTGAACAAATTACTGTCGAGCAATTGATAGAAAAGCGCATAGTTATGAGATTATCTAGGCATGATCATGTATATAGGCATCACGTCCATAACAAGTAGACCGACTCCTGCCTGCATCTACTACTATTACTCCACACATCGACCGACTCCTGCCTGCATCTAGAGTATTAAGTTCATAAGAACAGAGTAACGCATTAAGCAAGATGACATGATGTGGAGGGATAAACTCAAGCAATATGATATAAACCCCATCTTGTTATCCTCGATGGGAGCAATACAATACGTGCCATGCAACCCTTTCTATCACTGGGTAAGGACACCGCAAGATTGAACCCAAAGCTAAGCACTTCTCCCATGGCAAGAAAGATCAATCTAGTAGGCCAAACCAAACTGATAATTCAAAGAGACTTGCAAAGATAACTTAATCATACATAAAAGAATTCAGAGAAGATTCAAATATTATTCATAGATAAACTTGCTCATAAACCCACAATTCATCGGATCTCGACAAACATACCGCAAAAAGAGTTTACATCGAATAGATCTCCACAGGAGAGGGGGAGAACATTGTATTGAGATCCAAAAAGAGAGAAGAAGCCATCTAGCTAATAACTATGGACCTGTAGGTCTGTGGTAAAATACTCACAACTCATCAGAGGGGAAAAGATGTTGATGTAGAGGCCCTCCATGGTCGATTCCCCCTCCGACAGAGTGCCGGCGAAGGGTCCAAGATGGGATCTCGCAGATACAGAAGGTTACGGTGGTGGAAATTGTGTTTCGTCCTTCTCCTAGATGTTTTTGGGGTATGTAAGTATATATAGGAAGAAGAAGTACGTCGGTGGCCGCCCGAGGGGCCGACGAGACAAGTGGTGCGCCCTACAGGGGGGGGGCGCCCTCCTATCTCGTGGGAGCATAGGCTGCTTCTTGACTTGCACTCTAAGTCCTCTGGATCACGTTCATTCCAAAAATCACGCTCCCGAAGGTTTCATTCCGTTCGGACTCCGTTTGATATTCCTTTTCTTCGAAATACTGAAATAGGCAAAAAACAGCAATATGGGCTGGGCCTCCGGTTAGTAGGTTATTCCCAAAAATGATATAAATGTGTAAAATAAAGCCCATAAGCATCCAAAAGGGGTAATATAATAGCATGGAACAATAAAAAATTACAGATACGTTGGAGACATATCAAGCATCCCCAAGCTTAATTCCTACTCGTCCTCGAGTAGGTAAATGATAAAAAGAGAATTTTTGATGTGGAATGCTACCTAGCATAATTTTCAATGTAATTTTATTTATTGTGGCATGAATGTTTAGATCCAAATGATACAAAATAAAAGTTTATATTGACGTAAGAAATAGTAATACTTCAAGCATACTAATCAAAGTAATCATGTCTTCTCAAAATAACATGGCCAAAGAAAGTTATCCCTACAAGATCATATAGTCTGGCTGTTGCTCTATCTTCATCACACAAAGTATTTAATCATGCACAACCCCGATGACAAGCCAAGCAATTGTTTCATACTTTAATAATTTCAAACCTTTTCAACTTTCACGCAATTCATGAGCGTGAGCCATGGACATAGCACTATATGTGGAATAGAATGGTGGTTGTGGAGAAGACAAAAAGGAGAAGATAGTCTCACATCAACTAGGCGTATCAACGGGCTATAGAGATGCCCATTAATAGATATCAATGTGAGTGAGTAGGGATTGCCATGCAACGGATGCACTAGAGCTATAAATATATGAAAGCTCAACAAAAGAAACTAAGTGGGGGTGCATCCAACTTGCTTGCCCACGGAGACCTAGGGCACTTTTGAGGAAGCCCGTCATTCACTACTGGAATCTGGCACTTTGCCATCTGCCATGGCAGATGGCAAAGGCATGTTCGGCGGATGGCAAAGGCTTTGCCATCAGCTAGCAGATGGCAAACAGGTCGTCTGAAACCCTGCCGGTAAAGGCTTCT
>NC_041385.1:281911364-281922466 GCF_002162155.2 Triticum dicoccoides
CTGATGGCAAAGCCACTTAACGGGGTTAGCTCCGTCAGAGGTTAACGGCATACTTTGCCATCAGCCAGCAGATGGCAAAGGCTGCAGGCTCTTTGCCATCAGCCAGCAGATGGCAAAGGCTGCAGGCTCTTTGCCATCTGCCAGCAGATGGCAAAGGCTGCAGGCTCTTTGCCATCAGCCAGTAGATGGCAAAGGCTGCAGGCTCTTTGCCATCTGCCAGCAGATGGCAAAGCTCTTTGCCATCTGCTAGCAGATGGCAAAGTGACTATATTGCCCCATTTAATTTTGTTTTTTCTTATATCAATTCATTTTCACAGAAATCAAACACAAATATATTTATATGACCAATATAGCATATTCAACACATATTACCAATAGTCATGAACACATATGTATCCAACACATGTTACCAATAGTAGCAAGTTTCATCCGTACATATACATAGTTTCATCAATATTACACAGTTTCATCCATAGGTAGCAAGTTTCACAAGGTCAAAACAAAAACTAAATACAAGCACTCCATCAACCCAAGCTTCCGTGATCTTAAGCAAATCTGTAAAATGGGAAAGAAGAAAGTTAGAAGAAGAAGATTATTATGATGCATCTTGAAACTTTTTGAAGAGACTTTGATGAATGAATGACTTACTACAAATGTAGAGTATCATTTTGGAAATGTGATTTGCATTTGCTTAGAAGCATCACACTTCAGTGGTAAATTTCATTTCCTTCTTATCGCTCAGAAGCATCACACTTCAGTGGAAAATTTCATTTCTTTCTTATCACACCTCATGAATTTTTACAACTTGGTATGCTAATTTTCCCGCGGCAACGCGCGGGGTTGTTATCTAGTTTCTTAAGCATATTATGTCCTTTTAGAGTTAGCTAAGCATATTAAGTCATTTTGGAGGAAAAGATGCTAAGTATAGGTCATTTTAGAGCTATCCTAGGTTAAATAGGTCATTTTTAAGCTAGCTAAGCATATTAAGTCATTTTGAAGGAAACAATGCTAAGTATAGGTCATTTTAGAGCTATCCTAGGTTAAATAGGTCATTTTGGAGCTAATTAAGCTTATTATGTAATTTTTGAACTAGCTAAGCATATTAAGTCATTTTGGAGGAAAAAATGCTAAGTATAGGTCATTTTAGAGCTAGCCTAGGTTGAATAGGTCATTTTGAAGCTAAGTAAGGTTATTATGTCATTTTGGAGCTAGCTAAGCATATGAAGTCATTTAGGACCTAAAATATGTCATTTCTTAAGCATACTATATCATTTTAGAGCTAGCTAAGCGTATTAAGTCTTTTTTGAGGAAAAGATGCTAAGTATAGGTCATTTTAGAGCTATCCTAGGTTAAATAGGTCATTTTTATGCTAGCTAAGCATATTAAGTCATTTTGAAGGAAACAATGCTAAGTATAGGTCATTTTAGAGCTATCCTAGGTTAAATAGGTCATTTTGGAGCTAATTAAGCTTATTATGTAATTTTTGAACTAGCTAAGCATATTAAGTCATTTTGGAGGAAAAAATGCTAAGTATAGGTCATTTTAGAGCTAGCCTAGGTTGAATAGGTCATTTTGAAGCTAAGTAAGGTTATTATGTCATTTTGGAGCTAGCTAAGCATATGAAGTCATTTAGGACCTAAAATATGTCATTTCTTAAGCATACTATATCATTTTAGAGCTAGCTAAGCATATTAAGTCTTTTTTGAGGAAAAGATGCTAAGTATAGGTCATTTTAGAGCTATCCTAGGTTAAATAGGTCATTTTTATGCTAGCTAAGCATATTAAGTCATTTTGAAGGAAACAATGCTAAGTATAGGTCATTTTAGAGCTATCCTAGGTTAAATAGGTCATTTTGGAGCTAATTAAGCTTATTATGTAATTTTTTTAACTAGCTAAGCATATTAAGTCATTTTGGAGGAAAAACTGCTAAGTATAGGTCATTTTAGAGCTAGCCTAGGTTGAATAGGTCATTTTGAAGCTAAGTAAGGTTATTATGTCATTTTGGAGCTAGCTAAGCATATGAAGTCATTTATGACCTAAAATATGTCATTTCTTAAGCATACTATATCATTTTAGAGCTAGCTAAGCATATTAAGTCTTTTTTGAGGAAAAGATGCTAAGTATAGGTCATTTTAGAGCTATCCTAGGTTAAATAGGTCATTTTTATGCTAGCTAAGCATATTAAGTCATTTTGGAGGAAAAATGCGAAGTATAGGTCACTTTTATGCTAGCTAAGCATATTAAGTCATTTTTGAGCTAGGTAAGCATATATTGAGTCATTTTGGAGGGAAAAAAATGCTAAGTATATGATTATGTCGCTAGTATCCATATGGCAGAGAACCCGGGCCGACATGACTAGTCATAGAACCAAGGTGGCACAAACGTACAGGGACAGGCATACATGACCCAGCAATGCACGTGTCGGTCATCAGCGAGTGCAACCAAGTCGTAGCAAGCTACAAGGACTTCGGTGATACACCGCGTGACATTTCCCCGTAGGGACAGACACAGGAGCAAAGAAGGACACATGCCGGTCAATCCATGTGTTCCGGAGCAGTAGCGAACTACCATGGCTCAGTGGAAGCACTAGGAGGCATTTCCCTATATGGAAGGCTACCAAAGGCACACGACTAGGTGTCGAATCCCACACATACAATGCATTTCAAACATACACACATTATGCACGATATGTCTAGATATATACAACATGGCATCACAATAAAACTCTATTAAGCAAAACACTTGGGACACTTACCGTCATCACGGAGGTGTAGGTGTAGATGTAGGTGTAGGACTGGTCGCGCCAGTGGCAGACGGAGAAGGATCGGTCGATGCTTGTCGGGAGTTACGCTGCACCAAAGATTATTTCCAATGTATCGTTAGCATGATGCAACTCAAATGTGAAGACTAGTAACTAATGACCGTTCAAATGAAACTCACTGTGCCCGCTGGAGCAATGACTGGCATCGGCGGAGGGGTCTGGCCGTTCTTCTCGCACATGGACTGCACATTTGGTTTTGACGAGTCAGTCATATTAGTTACTAATGAAAGGAACATTGCGTGCATGATTTAGCTAATATGCAGAAGAAACTTACCACGAAGAGCTCGTACATGGCCCCGTTAGCCAAGTCGTTCCGGTTCCTCTCCTCCTCCAACAGCCTAGCCGTCCTCTCCTCATTCTCCCTGTCCCTCTCCGCCGCCTGCCGGTCCCTCTCCGCCAACTGCCGGTCCCTCTCCTCAAAAGCAGCCTGGGTCTTCACTCTCTCTGCCTCAATAGCAGCCTGCAACACCACTCGTTAGCATTGTAATCACCGACGACCGCAAACACAATGTAATGGAGGAAAGGCTACTGAGTCCGTATAATTAACAAACCTGGAATTCGATTTCCACTGGTCGTAAACGACGCGGTATCTCAGGATCAGAGCTGGTCTGGCGCTTCTTGATCTGCGGGAGAGTGCTACTACAACGTATCAGTCCATTACCAATGGCTAACGAGCCATGGTACCTCCCGCCACCAGATATCATCACCATCTCTGGATCAAGAGGCCGGCTCGGGTTAAAGTCCGACCCTTTCCTCGCCTTCCCCTGCTTAACGTACTGCACCATCTTGTGGTGGGAGGCCTCGTTGCTGAAGTGCTTTGCATTTTCGAGGTCAGACTCAGAGAATGCCTTGGCCTTCTTGTACGGTGCAATATTGGACATGCCATAGAGGTCGAACAGCTCTGGCACTGGAGCCTTGTTGTGTTTTGACTAAAAGAGAGGAACAGAGTATTAGTTAAGGACTCAAGCTAGCACAAAGAATGAATTTGCATGAATCATGAAGCAAACCACACATACCCAGTTTTTCCCGTACCCATGTAGGTCGACGCTGCCTAGATGGTGTGGCACACCTTTCATTTTGAAACGCTTCTCCTTTGCTATGTTGTGGGCGACGCGCCATTGGGGAGAGCACCACTCATCCACCAACACCTCCCAACAGTCCATCTTGTCCGCACACCATCTCGGAGGCACCTAAGTTAAGCAAGAGAAATTTGAGCGCTACGCCTACGAATCAAATCAAGGAAACTAAGTACAAGGCCTTAAGAATAGGTAATTACCTTCATGTACTTCTCCTTACTCAGATACTTGTCCCGGCACTTCTCTCTTTTCTCCTCCTAATACCAGTCTGTGCTAAGTAGTCTCGAACAGCCTGCGTCCGAGCCTCGTGCCGAAAGTTTCCAAGTAGGCGCCTGCACTCGGCGTCGATAACCCGAGCCGCCGCCTCCTCCTGTCCCTCAGCACACCTGTAGAAGGTCTGCAATCAAACAAGAAAACACGGATTAGAAGGTCTGCAATCAAACAAGAAAACACATGTAGAAGGTATGCAATCAAAGAAGAAAACACAACGTAAATGGCAAAGGAGAAATTACCCAAAACGTGGCGATCACAATGTCGGCCACCGTGTCGCACTCGACATCGCCGACCCTATGCTCCGGCGGGGCAGGGGCAGCCAAGTAGTGCTCCCAGGTCATTCCTAGCTCTGGAACCCGGCCCTCACCGGGCAACGTGACCCACCCCGGGAAGCACTCGCGACAAATCACACCAAGGACAGTGTTGGGCCTGCGGACACCATCTTCGTGTGTCCAAGAACTTCAGTATGACAAGGCCAACGCATTAGATATTCGAAGAAACGTCAAGGCAAAAGGTTAAAAAATGAGTAAATGCACTTACTTCTCCCCGTTAGGCGCAATCAACCACCTCTGGTCGGGGGTCGCCGGGGTGGGCGGGAGCTTTGTACGACCACGCTGGTAGACTTTGCGCCCCTCAACCCACTCACCCTCGCTATAGCTATCAGGACTATTGTCTCCACCCTGAACACAACCATGTGCACTTGACTCCGACTCAGCGTGACCCCGGCTGAGCTCCGGAGTCTCGTGGGGCGAGGACTCGGCAGCCCGAGGCTCCGACTCAGCGTGACCCCGTCTGAGCTCCGGAGTCTCGTGGGGCGAAGACTCGGCAGCCCGAGGCTCGGCGGCCCGAGGCTCGTCGTCGGCCCGAGGCTCATCGGCCGTAGGCGCGTCTGCCATAGACGGGTCCACCTCAGATGGCTTGATCTCAGACGGAGCAGCCCTGTGGTCGGGTGACTCAGCTGGGGGTGGCAGCGAGGAAGGCGTAGCAGCCTTCCTACCTCTCCCAATGCCACGTCCACCTCTAGCAGCCTTCTCCTTCTTACCCCCTCGACCTCTCCCGGCCGAAGAAGAAGCGACCATCGCTGGACTCTGCAA
Organism: Triticum dicoccoides; assembly: GCF_002162155.2. Classification (NCBI taxonomy): domain Eukaryota; kingdom Viridiplantae; phylum Streptophyta; class Magnoliopsida; order Poales; family Poaceae; genus Triticum; species Triticum dicoccoides. The sequence goes on from NC_041385.1 coordinate 281,916,629, forward strand.
ACTGAGATCTAGCGCTCTCCGGAGGCTATGGGGGGGAATGGAACTAACCCTCCCACCACGGGCCGAGGTAGGAGCCCCGGAGCGCTCTCGACCCGCGCCCACCATCTGTCAACACCTGGAATGACAAAGAGTAAACGAAATTAGTACAACATAAAATAATGAATACCTGACATGAATAATAATATGTATATAAATTCATTTTAGAGGAATAAATGCTAAGTATAGCTCATTTTAGAGCTATCCTAGGTTAAAGTCATTTTTGAGCTAATTAAGGTTGTTATGTCATTTTTGAGCTAGCTAAGCATACAAATTCATTTTGGAGGAATAAATGCTAAGTATAGCTCATTTTAGAGCTAGCTAGGTTAAAACTTGAACTAATTAATAATATATATGTATATAATAATAATGGAATACCTGACATGAACTATAATATTAATCTTCATCGTCATCATTAATAAATGCATCATCATCGTCTATATATGCTTCGGGGTCAATAAATGCATCATCCTCATCACTATCAGTAATGACGTGCTCATCATGATCATCAACATCTGGAAGGCCTCCTGCATGTAATGGGTCAAGCATTGACAGGTCATCCGCAGCAGTAACCTCTTCTTGTTCCGGCTCTTCTTGTTCCTGCTCAGGCTCGGATTCACTGCCGCTGTCTACTTGAATGTTATGAGGTGAGCGGTTCTTGAAACGTTTTTTGGAAAGACGTGTTTCTTGGAACAATTCTCCTTCATATGTGTCTGGATTAACGTGAGGTTCATAATCCTCTTCATTGGGGGGAGGTGGTCTAACACGTGGTGGCACTTCATAAACGACATCCCAACCTTCGAGATTTGGATCACTTTGGCAGGCCCACGGTAGATAGAAAACTTGGGTTGCCTGTTGAGCCGTAATATAGACATCGGGAACATCCAAATGGGTGCTTTGTTTGATTTCGACTAGCCCTAGATGTTCATGAGTCCTTCTAGTCTCTTTCGGCTGGAACCAATGACATTTGAAGACTACGACGTTCGGTGGGTTTGCACCATAGAATAGAAGTCCATAAATTGCTTCAACTCTTCCATAATACTCGGTATCTCCTTCGCCGATAGCAGAGACACAACAATTTGTAGACTTTCGGTCGGCCATAGATAGCTCTTTGCCATAGGTACGAAAGCGATACCCGTTGATGTCGTATTTGTCAAATGAATGGACCTTATAGTCAAAACCATTAGCGACTTGTCTCAATTCGGCGTCCATAGACTCTGAACTAGCCTACAAGTTTAATACGAAAGGATTGTTGCATTAGCCAGAAATTAGAAGAAGAAATGAAATGGTCTAATGGAAATTACCGTTTGTTGGAACCAAGAGATGAAACCAGGATAGCCGTCTCCATGCATTGCCAGAAGCTCATACTCTTCGACGGAATCCTTTTGGATAACCGCTCCATACGAGAATTTGGCGACGTATCGACTGTATCAAATATCCAGGAATAAGAGCAGTTCAAATGAAGTAGAGGTTGTGAAACAATGTACCGAGAACTTACTCGATGTACGGCCGCACTTCTGTTAGATTGTTCAAGATATACAACGTAATGGTCTGCCATTCGTCGTTATCCAACAATAAGGGAGTATAAGCACCGGCTGGTGCGAGCTTCCCTTTGAATAGGCTGAGGTTGGATCCACCCTTTTTAGGGTCGCCAACATTGTACCGAGGCTTCGGATTATGCAAATGACGATTTTTGGCTTTGTAGTGTGCTGTCACGAAGTTTGCCGCCTCCTCAGTAATGAATGCCTCGGCCATCGATGCTTCAATTCGACGTTTATTTTTACATTTTGCTCGAAGCGTCTTCTGCATCCTCTCAGTTGCGTAGCACCAACGATTCTGCACGGGCCCCCCCAATCGTGCCTCGGTCGGGAGATGCAAAATCAAATGCTGCATTGGATTAAAGAAGCCAGGTGGAAAGATCTTCTCCAACTTGCAGATCAACTCCGGCGCCAACTCTTCCATTTCTTCTAGCAAGCCAGGCGATAATTCTTTCGCACATAGAACACGGAAGAAATAGCTCAGCTCTGCCAGTACTAGCCATTCATCCTTAGGGATAAAGCCACGCAACATCACCGGCATTACCCGCTCAAGCCATATGTGCCAATCATGACTCTTGAGACCAAATATTTTCAATTTTTCAAGGCTCGCTCCCCTCTTTAGATTCGATGCATACCCATCGAGGAACATCAACTCCTTTTTCACCCACAGGAGTATTTCCCTCATAACCGGCCTTCCAAGATTGAACCATGCCTTTGGCTTCGCCCAGTTCTTCTTTCCTTTTGGTTGTTTCATGTTTTGTAGCGGTCTATCACATAGAGCCTCCTGATCGACTCTGGCCTTAGGATTATCCTTCGTTTTCCCCTCTATGCCGAACAATGTACCAAAGAGTGCCTCGCCGACATTCTTTTCAGTGTGCATCACGTCGATGTTGTGTGGGCAAAGGAGGTCTTTGAAGTACGACAGATCCCACAAGCATATCTTGTGGGTCCAGGCATGTTCCGTATTATACCCCTTGAAATACCCTGGACGCTCTGGATCCGGCTCGAGAGCGTTTAACTGATCCAGGGTCTGTTGGCCTGTCAATGCAGGTGGTGCAGAGTTTTTGACATCTCTACCTTTGATGAAGTTCTTCTTGTCTTTTCTGAACTTATGGTGAGGATCCAGGAACTGTCTATGCATGTCGAAGCAAGAAAACTTGCCACCCGCCTGCAGCCGACGAAACTCAAGAGCTGACTTGCATGTGGGGCACGGGAACCTTCCATGCACACACCAGCCAACGAATAGCGCATACGCCGGCAAGTCATGCATCGAGTACATGTACCACACACGCATTAGGAAGTTTTTTTGTAGCGGCGTCGTATGTCTTGATCCCATTATCCCAAGCTTCTTGCAGTTCATCCTTAAGTGGCTGCATGTACACATTCATATTCTTCCCCGGATAGTTGGGCCCCGGAATTATCAACGTCAGGAAAATGTTCTTTCTTTGCATAATCTGTCCGGGGGGGGGGGAGATTGAGTGGAATGACAAATACAGGCCAACAACTGTATTGGGCTGCCATCATACCAAACACATTGAACCCATCCGTGCTGACGGCTACTCGAGGATTCCTTGGATCTGCCGCTTTTTCATCATGCAATGCATCGAAGTGTTTCCATGCAGCACCATCCGATGTGTGTACCATCATCAGATTCCCATCTGCATCCCGTTCAGCTCTTTTGCCCAATTTGTGCCATGTCATCTGTCTGGTCGTCTCTTCGACCATGAATAGACGTTGAAGTCTTGGTATGATTGGCATATAACGAAGAACGTTAATGGGGATTTTGGTCTGACTCTTCTCACCCATACCGTTGTCTACCTCAACATACCTGGAAGACTTGCAAATGGGACAATAGTTCAAGTCCTCATACTGGAGCCTAAATAAGGCACATCCATTCTCACAGGCATCTATCTTCTCATAGGGCATCTTAAGTACACGGAGGATTTTGTCCGAGTGGTACAGGTTTGCAGGCATTATATGGCCTTTGGGTAGAAAGCGTCCAAATAGTGTCACTATCGCGTCATAGCATTCTCTGCCCAAGTTGAATTGAGCCTTCAGAGCCATTACTTGTGCGATGGCATCCAGCTGACAAAGCTCGGTGTGCTCATGGAGAGGACGCTTCGAAGACTCCAACATATCATTGAAGGCCTTTGCAGATTCCTCCATCTCATCATCCGAATCCCGAGCATCATCAAAGTCTTGCACCATGTCTTCCATCCCGGTACCATGCTCGTCGGTGCGACGACGGCCCTCCTCAGCTCTGGAACGTTGGGCAGACTCACCATGAAATGTCCACATCGTATAACCGGGCGTAAAACCCCACTTATGCAGGTGTTTGATCATTTCAAACTCTGACATCTTATGATCGTTGTCGCACTCGAAACAGGGGTACCAGGTTGTTTTCTGTCCATTTGCAAATGCGGCTCTGATAAACCCGTTGGTTTTTGTCATCCATTCAAGGGTCATGTCTTTCTGACTAGGGTGACCGGTGTACATCCACGCACGATCACTCATCTTGCCTAGCTACTGGACACACAAGAAATACATACATAACTCAGCAAACCATATTCATCAGTTAATAAAGTTTCTCAGTTTTATTACATCCATGCAACCTAGACGCTAATAGGTAAAGATAGGTCCTAATCCCACCCGAGTATGTGTAGATTGGGTTCGTTTTCCCATGCTCTGCTCCGGATCCGACACAAAATTTCGGCAGCACCTCCCCGCTGTTCTCCTGATACACGTCTCGGTAATAAGCAGAGAGGATGTGTACCCGGAGAACAACAGAGAGGCACTGACGAAATTCTGCATCAGATCCGGAGCAGAGCATATGGGAAAACGAACCCAATCTACACATACTCGGGCTGTCCATGGATAACGTTGGATAATTCGAAAGAATTACGGTTATAAATATGCAAATGAATGCATATTTATAGATGTAACCCTTTCGAACGGGAGACGCATAGTGGTCACGCATACTAATGATTGAATACACCTATAGCTAGCAAGTTTCATCGGCACGAAGACCGTAACAGAGCAAATGAAGGGGGAGAGGAGGAGATGTCATTTGTGCTCACCCACGAACGCAGGGGCGGAGCTCGTCGAACGCACGGGGAGGTTTTTGAACACCAGACCCTCACAGCGATGAAACAACTGCACATTTAAATCCACCCGATCAACGCAAATATATATGATGTTTTTCATAACAAAATTGGAAAATATATGACCTAACTCATAATTCACAAATATATGACCCGAAAAACCACCCCGGTGAAACACCAGCCAAACACCTAGGTAGTTTTGGTAAAATTGAGAAAAACCATAGTTTTGGTAGTTTTTTCCCTGTGCAACCCGTACATGCTAAGGCACACACTGTTCCTATACATTTGCTAGTTTTGCATATTTGTGTGCTTGATTAATATCCAAACTAAATTTTGTTCGACAGTCATTGCCCAGTCCCAGATGCTCATGTTTCCGTGTGTTGTTTCTTTGAGAGGATACCGTTCTTCAAATATGGAAGGGTCTAACAATGAATTAGTTCTTCTTGATGTGCAACCTAACCTATTTCCCAAATTCATATATAACCATCTGGCAGGTTTGGGATGTACGAGCCCCATCCCTTGCCAAAGTTTTGATTTTTCTTGCATTTAATTATGCATATCTTAGATGGTAAAATCATTTGATTTTTTACATGTCTTACATAGCCTATCGGATAATCTTGCTGCAGCCACAAATATATTTAAGCTGTGGTTTAATTATTTACCTTTGGTGAGAAAGAAAACACATAAGCACACAAATTACTGCTGCAATACACATGGCAATTACACGCATATGTTCAGCAAACACAAGCAACCAATGTTCAGCAAACTCATGTTATGCATCTCATATGAACTACAGAAATGTTCAGCACACACATGTAAGTAATCAACAGAGAGAAGAATTGGGAACTACCTTGAGTAAGGCCGACGCTGGTGCTGCAGATTGGGTGATAGGAAGGCCGGCGGTGGTGCTGCAGCTCGGGTGAGAGGCTGGCCGGCGGTGGTGGCTAGCTGGTGTTCCCTGCCGCTGATTAGCAGCGGCACCACGGGAGGTGGTGTTGGGGTAGAGCCCCTGTGGCGGCCCGCCGCCGTGGTTGAGTTCCTGTGGCGTGGTTGAGTTCCTGTGGCGGCCCGTCCTCGTGGTCGAGCTCCTGCGACGGCCGGTGGCGAACAGAGATGGGTGTGGTCGGGGAGTGAAGGGGAGGGAGACGGGGCTATGGAGATGG
>NC_041385.1:281922830-281929137 GCF_002162155.2 Triticum dicoccoides
CTGGCGGCGGTGGCAGGTCGTCGGGGCGCGCGGGTGCGGTCTGTTGGGGGCCGGGCTGGTGGGTGGGTGAGGTTGGGAGAGAGAGAGAGGGGGTGGGGCCGGGCTGGAAGAGAGAGAGAGGGGAGGGGCCGGGCTGGGAGAGAGGGGTCGACCTCTTTGCCATCTGCCAGCCGCTGGCTGATGGCAAAGATATGGGCCTTTGCCATCCGCTGGCAGATGGCAAAGAGGTGGGGCTACTGGCCGTTATAACGCCGTTACCCATTGGGCTCCACCCACTTCTTTGCCATCTGCCAACAGATGGAAAAGATTCTTTGCCATCTGCTGGCAGATGGCAAAGAGGTGGGTTGACAGCCCGTTGCAGCACTGGACCCTACCCACCTCTTTGCCATCTGCTGGCAGATGGCAAAGATTATTTGCCATCCACTAGCAGATGGCAAAGAATTGGCTGATGGCAACCATGTTCTTTGCCATCTGTCAGTTCTTTGCCATCTGTTTTTTATAAGCAGATGGCAAAGACGTTCTTTGCCATCAGCTGGCAGATGGCAAAGAGCTGGCTGATGGCAAATTCCCAGTTTCCAGTAGTGATTGGAATATACAAGCCAAGTTCTATAATGAAAATTTCCCACTAGTATATGAAAGTGACAACATATGAGACTCTCTATCATGAAGATCATGGTGCTACTTTGAAGCACAAGTGTGGAAAAAGAGATAGTAGCATTGTCCCTTCTCTCTTTTTCTCTCATTTTATTTTTTCTTTTTCTTTTTTTTTCTTTTTTCTTTTGGCCTTCTTTTTTTCTTTTTGGCCTTTCTCTTTTTTCTTTTTTTTTCTTTTTGTAAAGTCCGAAGTCTCATCCCGACTTGTGGGGGAATCATAGTCTTCATCATCCTTTCCTCACCAGGACAATGCTCTAATAATGAAGATCATCACACTTTTATGGATTTACAACTCGAAGCTAGAACAAGATATGACTCTATATGAATGCCTCCGGCGGTGTACCGGGACATGCAATGAATCAAGAGCGACATGTATGAAAATTATGAAGGTGGCCTAGCCACAAATACGATGTCAACTACATGATCATGCAAAAAGCAATATGACAAAAGTAATGCGTGTCATATGAACGGAATGGTGGAAAGTTGCATGGCAATATATCTCGGAATGGCTATGGAAATGCCATAATAGGTAGGTATGGTGGCTGTTTTGAGGAAGGTATATGGTGGGTGTATAGTACAGGCGAAAGTTGCGCGGTACAAGATAGGCTAGCAATGTGGAAGGGTGAAAGGGTGCATATAATCCATGGACTTAACATTGGTCAAAAGAACTCATGCACTTATTGCAAAAATTTAGAAGTCATCAAAAACCAAAGCACTACGCGCATGCTCCTAGGGGGATAGATTGGTCGGAAAAGACCATCGCTCGTCCCCGACCGCCACTCATAAGGAAGACAATCAATAAATAAAATTGTGCTCCAACTTCATCACAAAGCGGTTCACCATACGTGCATGCTACGGGAATCACAAACTTCAACACAAGCATTCTTTAAATTCATAATCACCCAACTAGCATAACTTTAATATCACTACCTCCATATCTCAAAACAATTATCAAGCATCAAATTGATCATAGCATCCAATTCACTTTCTATGATAGTTTTTATTATACCCAACTTGGATGCTCATCATTCTAGGAGAAACTTTAAAACCATAGCAAATACCATGCTGTTCTAAAAGACTCACAAAAAGATATAAGTGAAGCATGAGGGACTAGTAATTTCTTCAAAATTAAGGCACCACCGTGCTAAAAAAGATATAAGTGAAGCACTAGAGCAAAAACTATCAAGCTCAAAAGATATAAGTGAAGCACATAGAGTATTCTAGCAAATTCTAATCAAATAGGCTTCTCCCAAAAGGTGTGTACAGCAAGGATGATTGTGGTAAACTAAAAAGCAAAGACTAATATAATACACGACGCTCCAAGCAAAACACATATCATGTGGCGAATAAAAATGTAGCTCCAAGTAAAGTTACCAATGAACGAAGACGAAAGAGGGGATGCCTTCCCAGGGCATCTCCAAGCTTAGGCTCTTGTCACCCTTTATTCCATAGTCCATAAAAGCTTTACCCAAAACTTGAAAACTTCACAACACAAAACTCAACAGGAAATCTTATAAGCTCCGTTAGTGAAAGAAAACGAAACCACCACATAAGGTACTGTAATGAACTCATTCTTTATTTATTTTGGTGTTAAACCTACTGTATTACAACTTCTATATGGTTTATAAACTATTTTACTAGCCATAGATGCATCAAAATAAGCAAACAACACACGAAAAACAGAATCTGTCAAAAACAGAACAGTCTGTAGCAATCTGTAACTAACGAAAACTTCTGGAACTCTAAAAATCCTACCAAAATAGGAAGTCCTGGACAATTTGTTTATTGATCAGCAGCAAAACTAATCAACACAAACTCACCTTCCTGTGATTTAACAAAATTATATTCGTGCGTGCAAAGTTTTTGTTTTTCAGCAGAATTAAATCAACTATCATCGTAGGTTATCCTATAGGTTCTACTTGGCACAAACACTAATTAAAAGATAAAAACACATCTAAAGAGAAGGTAGATGCAAGATTTATTACTAAACAGGAGCAAAAATAAAAAACATAAAGAAAATTGGGTTGCCTCCCAACTAGCGCTATTGTTTAACGCCCCTAGCTAGGCATAAAAGCAAGATAGATCTAACGAGTGCCATCTTTGGCACTAAATTCATAAGTAGCACGCATGATAGATTCATAAGGTAATTTAACTTTCTTTCTTGGCAAGTGCCCCATGCCTTTCTTTAATGGAAATTGGAATCTAATATTCCCTTCCTTTATATCAATAATCGCACCAATCGTTCTAAGGAAAGGTCTACCAAGAATAATAGGGCAAGAAAGATTGCAATCTATATCAAGAACGATAAAATCTACTGGCACCAAATTTCTATTTGCAACAATAAGAACATCATTGATTCTTCCCCATTGGCTTTTTAATGGTGGAATCCGCAAGGTGCAAATTTAAAGAGCAATCATCAAGATCATGGAAACCTAGAATATCACATAAAGTTTTCGGAATCGTGGAAACACTAGCACCCAAATCACACAAAGCAAAACACTCATAATATTTAATTCTAATCTTTATAGTAGGTTCCCACTCATCATTAAGTTTTCTAGGTATAGAAACTTCCAAATTAAGTTTTTCATCATAAGATTGCATCAAGGCATCAACACTATGTTTGGTAAAAGCTTTATTTTGACTATAAGCATGAGGAGTATTAACAACGGATTGCAACAAGGAAATACAACATTTTAAAGAGCAATTATCATACTCAAATTCCTTGAAATCTGAGATAGTAGGTTCAATATTATTAGAAGTTGAGGATTCTCCAATCTCACTTTTACCAAATTTAGCATCAAGATCTAAAGACTCCGAATTCTTGGGACGCCTTCTAGGCAAAGTTGATTCATCATCAGTCCCATAATCATCAAAATTCATGTTGCAAAACATAGATCTAATAGGGGATGAATCAATAACTTTAAGATCATCATCATTATTTTCATGGAAACTAGAAGAACACGCTTTTATAAAGCTATCTTTTTTAGCACGCAATCTAGCGGTTCTTTCCTTACACTCATCAATGGAAATTCTCATTACTTTGAGAGACTCATTGATATCATGCTTAGGATAAGAAGATCTAAGTTTAAGAGAGTCAACATCAAGCGAAAGTCTATCAACGTTCCTAGCCAAATCATCAACTTTGAGCAATTTTTCTTCAAGCAATGCATTAAAATTCTTTTGAGAAATCATAAATTATTTCACGCTATTCTCAAAATCAGAGGGCATCTTATTAAAATTACCATAAGAATTATTGTAGGAATTTCCATAATTATTAGAGGGATTACTAGGGAACGGTCTATTATTAAAGTTTCCTCTATAAGCATTGTTTCCAAAACTATTCCTACCAACAAAATTCACACGCATAGATTCATTATTATTCTCAATCAAAGAAGACAAAGGCATATCATTGGGATCAATAGGAGTATTTTTAGTTGCAAACAATTCCATAAGTTCATCCATCTTTCCACTCAAAACATTGATTTCTTCTATAGCATGCACTTTTTTACTAGAAGATCTTTCGGTGTGCCATTGAGAATAATTATCCATAATATTATCAAGAAGTTTTGTAGCATCTCCTAACTTGATTTCCATAAACGTGCCTCCCGCGGCCGAATCTAAGAGATTTCTAGAAGCAAAGTTCAAACCGGCATAAAAATTTTGTATGATCATCCATAAATTCAAACCATGAGTAGGGCAATTGCGAAGCATCAATTTAATTCTTTCCCAAGATTGGGCAACATGCTCATGATCAAGTTGTTTCAAATTCATAATATCGTTCCTAAGAGTGATAATCTTAGCGGGAGGAAAATATTTAGAGATAAAAGCATCTTTGCACTTGTTCCAAGAATCAATACTATTTTTAGGCAAAGACGAAAACCAAACTTTAGCACGACCTCTAAGTGAAAACAGAAATAACTTCAATTTGACAATATTATTATCCGTATCTTTCTTTTTTTGCATATCACACAAATCAACAAACTTGTTTAGATGAGTAGCGGCATCTTCGCTAGGAAGGCCGGCGAATTGATCTTTCATAACAAGATTCAGCAAAGCGGTATTGATTTTACAAGAATCAACATCATTAAGAGGAGCAATCGGAGTACTAAGGAAATCATTATTATTGGTATTAGAGAAATCACACAATTTGGTATTATCTTGCGCCATGGCAACAAGTAATCCAACACACAAACAAACAGAAAAAGCCAAGCGAAAGAGAGAGGAGGAGATTGGGAAAGAGAGGACGAATAAAACGGCAAGGGTGAAGTGGGGGAGAGGAAACGAGAGGCAAATGGCAAATAATGTAAATGTGAGGGAGATGGGTTTGTGATGGGTACTTGGTACGTCTTGACTTGAGCGAAGACCTCCCCAGCAACGGCGCCAGAAATCCTTCTTGCTACGTCTTGAGCTTGCGTTGGTTTTCCTCGAAGAGGAGAGGGTGATGCAGCGATAGTAGCGTAAGTATTTCCCTCAGTTTTTGAGAACCAAGGTATCAATTCAGTAGGAGGCTCCTCAAAAATCCCACACACCTACATAAACAAACTGAGAACTCGCAACCAACGCAATAAAGGGGTTGTCAATCCCTTCACAGCCACTTGCGAAAGTGAGATCTAATAAAGATAGTATGATAAGATAAATATATTTTTGGTATTTTATAATATAGATGCAAAAAGTAAAGATGCAAATAAAGGTAGATTGAAAGCAGATATGATAAGAGATAGACCCGGGGGCCATAGGTTTCACTAGAGGCTTCTCTCAAGATAGCATAAGTACTATGGTGGGTGAACAAATTACTGTCGAGCAATTGATAGAAAAGCGCATATTTATGAGATTATCTAGGCATGATCATGTATATAGGCATCATGTCCATTACAAGTAGACCGACTTCTGCCTGCATCTACTACTATTACTCCACACATCGACCGACTCCTGCCTGCATCTAGAGTATTAAGTTCATAAGAACAGAGTAACACATTAAGCAAGATGACATGATGTAGAGGGATAAACTCAAGCAATATGAAATAAACCCCATCTTGTTATCCTCGATGGCAACAATACAATACGTGCCTTTCAACCCTTTCTATCACTGGGTAAGGACACTGCAAGATTGAACCCAAAGCTAAGCACTTCTCCCATGGCAAGAAAGATCAATCTAGTAGGCCAAACCAAACTGATAATTCAAAGAGACTTGCAAAGATAACTCAATCATACATAACCGAATTCAGAGAAGATTCAAATATTATTCATAAATAAACTTGATCATAAACCCACAATTCATCGGATCTCGACAAACACACCGCAAAAAGAGTTTACATCGAATAGATCTCCACAAGAGATGGGGGAGAACATTGTATTGAGATCCAAAAAGAGAGAAGAAGCCATCTAGCTAATAACTATGGACCCGTAGGTCTGTGGTAAACTACCCACAACTCATCGGAGGGGCAAGGATGTTGATGTAGAGGCCCTCCGTGGTCGATTCCCCCTCCGGCAGAGTGCCGGCGAAGGGTCCAAGATGGGATCTCGCGGATACAGAAGGTTACGGTGGTGGAAATTGTGTTTCGTCCTTCTCCTGGATGTTTTCGGGTATGTAGGTATATATAGGAAGAAGAAGTACGTCGGTGGCCGCCCGAGGGGCCGACGAGACAGGGGGGCG
>NC_041385.1:281929476-281951731 GCF_002162155.2 Triticum dicoccoides
GGAGCCTCGGCTGCTTCTTGACTTGCACTCCAAGTCCTCTGGATCACGTTCGTTCCAAAAATCACGCTCCCGAAGGTTTCATTCCGTTTGGACTCCGTTTGATATTCCCTTTCTTCGAAATACTGAAATAGGCAAAAAAACAGCAATATGGGTTGGGCCTTCGGTTAGTAGGTTAGTCCCAAAAATGATATAAATGTGTAATATAAAGTCATAAGCATCCAAAAGGGGTAATATAATATCATGGAACAATAAAAAATTATAGATACGTTGGAGACGTATCAGCCATACCTCTCCCGATCAACAGGACCCCGTTTCGACCGTAGGCACTCCAACACAAGTCTGTTTCCTCCGTTTTGCGGTACGCCAGACCCTTCCCGATGAACAGGACCCCGTTTCGGCCGTACGCGGTCGAACAGAAGCCCCGTTTCATCCGTTCTATGGTACGCCAGACCTTGTTTCAGCTGTTCTGTCCAAGCCGGTTGGCTCCCGATGAACACGACGTCGTTGTTGTCGTCCGCTGCCTCGCCATGTACATGAGCCCTGGCCGTACGTATGTGCGAGTTAGCGTTTGAGACCCCGCCTATATGTACGTACGTGGCCGTGTTTTTTGGCATATGGTTGTACGTACGTGTACACAATTTAGAAGGGACTGCCTGAACTGCTACGTCGGGGGCATGACGAGTCTTCCTACGCCATCAACTCGACGTCGTCTACTACTACACATGCCGCTGCTTGCTTGGCCACGGTTCATCATTGCAGAGAGACCGATCGATCAGTATGTATGTACACGTTCGTGACAATGTTACGTACGTTTCGACCGGGTGGGTCTCAGCTGTCAGGGAGGATAAGGATGCACTTCCTTGTGTGTGATGATATAGCTGGTGGGTCCAGGCTGTCAGGGGAAGGAATCTTTTTTTATTTTGCGAGTAATAAGGATGCACTTCCTTGGTTTCGAAGATGTAGCTGGTGGGTCCAGCTGTAAGCCTCACAACCTAAAGTCCACTTTCGATGGTTGTCCTTCATTGACCTCGTTGACCACGAGGCACCGGGAGCATCAAGGCGGTGGATGACGGCGAGGCCTAGGAAGGGAATGACGAGGAGCCAGAGAAGACGAGGCGGGTGGATGCCCACGCGGAGGGGAGTACAAGGGTTCACTGGTTTGACTGCAGCGTAAGTCTACCGTCGCCAGAGAATAACAGGGGGTGTGGGTGAATAGAGGGAAGGTCTGGCCAGTCGTAGTATGGTCGGTCCGTGAGGCCTACGCGGCAGGACAACCGGCCACAGGAGGCTGGAGCAGGTAGTACGGCGGGCCTGGTTTGGGCGGCTGGAGCAAGAAGACCAGTGGTTGAAGACGCAGCACCACCATTGATTTAACATCCAACGGTCAGTGCATCTAGAATTGTTTTGACTAAGTTGACAAAGCCCATACGCGTCAACTTAGTTGGCCCACAAGTCAGCCTCCAAATCAAGTGGGTCCCAACTAGCAGGGGGAATCATTTTTTTGCTTGTAATATGGTGGCACTTCCTTGCGTGCGAAGATGTTTTTTGGGTTTTTAATTTTCTTCTTTTTCGAGTTAGAATAAAAAGAAAACAATTTAGCATCTTTGGTACAATCCATATTTTCGTGAAATGGATCATAATAAAGCTGATGGGTCCTAGCTATCAGGGAGAGGTAACTTTTTTTCACGTAATAAAGGAAACACTTCCCTGCGTGCGGACATGTAGCTGGTGGCTCAAACCTGCCAGGGGGAGAAATCATTTGTTTTCGCATAATAAGGAGGGACTTGCTCGCATGCGGCCATGGTCCATGCGGGTCTCTACTGTCAGCCACTCCACGTTCATGCCTCTTCCAATGGTTGTCGTTTGTTGACAAAGTTGACCATGCCGCGCCGAGAGAACCAACGCGGTGGACAATGGCGAGGCCGAGGAAGGGAATGACCCGGAGCCGGCGAAGACACAGCAGTGGATGCCCACGTGGAGGGGAGTACGAGGGTTCACTGGTTCGGCTGCGGTGTGAGGCTGTCGTCGCCGGAGAATAACAGGAGGTGTCGGTGAGTAGACGAATAGCTGGACAACGATGGGAGTAGGGTGGGTCGGTGAGGCCTGCGCGGCAGCACAACCGGCCATGGGAGGCGGTAGCACGCGGTACTGCCTGCGGTGGTTTGGGCGGCTGAAGCATGAATATCCGAGATTGAAGAAGCACCACATCCGTTAGATGGACATCTAACGACCACTGCTAATAGAATCGTGTGTTGACTATAAGTTGACAAAGCCTTGCGTATGTGTCAACTTAGTAGGCCCACAAGTGACCATCACATCTGTGGCAGAGAACATATAGCCCATTTGTGATTTGTTATAATGTACATCTCATTTTTTAGTTCTAATGGAATTTACTTAGCCCATTTACTGTTTGTTAAAACTAGCAAAGTGGCCCATTTGATGCGCGGGCAAGAAATTTATAAAGTTGATTGATGAGGACATATGATTCATTTGTCTAAAGAAAAGAGGAATTGATGGTGCCATTTTCGAATATAAGACTTAGGTGAACAAAGTTATATCGTTGTTATGTTTGGTTTTTACCAATATATAAATATATGTGTTATGCATGGCGCACTAACTATTTTTTATGATCAATTATGTGGTTAAGATTATATTTGTTTTTTGTGTGTTTTACCATTTTGTATTTTTTTATAAACACAAATTCAATAGTTCTCGTTGTTTTCGTGTAGGCATTAATGGGTAGATTTGCTAATGCAGTGCCAGATTGTTAGGTATATATAGTGACTATTGTAGCATAAGTGATCTTGTTTTAATTTGGTATCAAAGTTATAGTACATATCCTTTAAGCCATCTTTGGTAGGTATTTTTTCGATGATCATTTGATTTACTTAAGTTAAGACACATGTGCTTAATCAAATAAGGTTACTCATAGTCCAGCTAATCATTCTAGGTGATCCACTATCCCCCTTTCTATTTCTTTTGGTGGCTGATGGCCTCTCGGCTCTTCTTCGGCAGGGTGTTATTATGAACAGAATAACACCGGTAAAAGTATGCCCTCGAGCACCCGGTATTTCACATCTCCTTTTTGCTGATGATACACTTTTGTTCTTCAAAGCCGAGACACAACAGACAGAGAATGTGAAAGAAATCATTGGTGATTATGCAAATGCAATGGGCTAGTTGATTAATCTAGAAAAATGCTCTCTTTTGTTTTGGGCCTAATTGTACACCTCAAGCACAGAATGATATTCGGCAAGTGCTGCAAGTTAGTGCGGTCACCTTTGAAGCAAAATATTTGGGGCTGCCCACCCTTGAAGGGAGAATGCACAAGGGAAGGTTCCAAAATCTGCAGGAAAGGCTCCTGAAGCGGATGATTGAATGGGGAGATGGAATTCTAGCCCAAGCAGGGAGGGAGGTCTTAATCAAAGCAATTGCTCAAGCACTTCCGACTTATGTGATGGGGGTATTCAAATTACCTATGTCCGTGTGTGATGATCTAAACCAAATGGTACGAAACTAATTTTGCGGGTCATCAAAAGGAAAACGTAAAACACATTGGAAGGCATGGGAGACGCTTATCCTGCCGAAGCAAATGGGTGGTCGAGGGTTCAAAGACTTTCGCTTGTTCAATCAAACACTCCTGGCAAGGCAAGCATGGCGTCTCCTCTCCAAGCCAGAAAGTCTGTGTGCACAAGTTCTCAAAGCGAAGTACTATGCAAACGGGCGCCTCGAGGACACTGTCTTTACTGGTAATGCATCATCCACTTGGCAAGCTATAGTCTATGGTCTGACGCTGCTTAAAAAGGGCTTAGTGTGGCGCATAGGAGATGGAAGCAAGGTCCGCATATGGAGAGATCCATGGCTGCCACGGGGGCCCTCATATTGCCCTATCTCCCAGAGGCAAAATTGTAGGCTCCATCGTGTGTCCGAGCTGCGTATGGAAAATGGTGCCTGGAATATGAACCTGCTTCGACAACACTTCATGCAAGCTGATATTGAGGAAATTACCAAGATCAAGACTTCTTCGCGTTGCCCTGGTGATGTACTAGCTTGGGCAGTTGAGCCCAATGGAGTCTTCTCTGTGTGATCAGCATACCGTCTCGCCCTTGACGAGCAAACCCGCACCTCTATGTGCGCCACGAGCAGGGCACCGGATGGCCGACGTTCCATCTGGAAGGCATTATGGGGGTGCCCTGCCCCCCCCCCCCCAAAGGTACGCAATTTCGCATGGAAGCTTGCAACTAATTGCCTCGCGACTATGGAAAACAAAGTTAAACGACACCTTGAAGTCTCTGACACCTGTTGTGTTTGTGGAATGGAACGAGAGGACTCTTTCCATGTCTTCTGCAGGTGTCCAATGGCTGTTGGATTATGGGAGGCGATGGCGAAGGATTGGGCGATGCCGCTGCCGAGGAGTATCGTGAACACAGGGCACGAATGGCTACTACATCTACTTGACACATACGGCGAAGGCGAGCGGCTCCCACTGCTCATGACGTTGTGGCGTGCTTGGCACGTCAGGAATGAGGTGGTGCACTTCAAGCCTGCCCCTCCAATTGAAGCCTCATGGAGATTCCTAGGAAGCTACATCAACTCACTAATGTGCATCAAGCAACATCCATTGGCGGATGTCACAAAAGGAAAAATGGTGGTCTCCTATGGCCGAGGCTCTCAATTGCGTTCATGGAAGGCCGCTCCTCCAGGTCGTTCGCGAGAGAGATGGAAACCACCACCTGATGGCTGGCTTAAACTGAATGTTGATGGCGCCTTTTCTGAAGTCAGAAGGGAATGGAGTTGCAGGCATGATTCTTAGAGATAGCAGTGGCCACATTGTTTTCTCATCTTGCCGTCACCTTTTCTCATGTGTGAGCGCACTGGAAGCTGAAGTAAAAGCTTGCAAAGAGGGTGTTGCACTAGCACTAGAGTGGAGCACTCTACCCTTCATACTGGAAACAGACTGCTCCGTTGCTGCAGCCATGATTGTGCAGCCGGAGGTGAACATATCTCCTGTGTCTAATTTAGTCCAGGAAATCAAGCACTTGCTAGCTAGAGGTAGAAGTCACACGGTAGCTGCTATTAGCCGAGTGCAAAATAGTGTCAGTCATATGCTAGCAAAAATTGGACGCACTGGCCTTAGAACGACAGTGTGGTTAAGGTCTGGTCCGGAGGAGATTGTAAACTTATGTGCCGCGGATCAAATTGATCCGATTTAATAAATAAATCTCCTTTTTTCGCAAAAAAATATATTCTAGGTAGCACCGTTTATTGGCTGTGTTGTTTACCAAATTGCGATTGGGAATTTGTCTTAGCGATCTTAATCCTATTTGAGTGGAATAAAATTCACTTTTTTCTTGGAAAAATAGACAAGTGCGCTCAGCTGTACCAATGGTGTTTTGTAATTTGACGTTAGCATAATTTGCTTTCGGATTGTCCGCTTTCTAGAAAAGAGACATCCTCCATTTTATAATTATAAAAAAACAATGTGCATGCTACTACTCTCTCTGTTCCGAAATATAAGTCTTTTTAGTGATTCCACTAGATGGACTACATACGGATCAAAATGAATGAATCTACATTTAAAATGTATATATATACATCCGTATGTGGTTTCTAATGGAATCTCTATAAAGACTTATATTTAGGAATGGAGGAGTATATAAGTACATGTACAAAACGTTTTTGGTTTCATAGGTCCCACGATGCTATGTCTTCGTTTTCCCTATTATGTATAGCTTTCTCGATTTCTGAGTAGAACTTTTTTGTAGAGTATTGTTTTTGAAAAGGTTAATTTTTCTGCTGGTGAAATACAGGCTCACGCAGATGGACCTAGCACCTAGCCAACACACATATTCTTTCGTACGCACTCTGAATAAAAAAAAAAAAATCCTCTTTCCCATTCACACTTTGACACAGTCACATGTTGCTCTTGCCCGATCCCCTTTCTCTCCGCTCACTCCCAGATTGCTGCCGCTGGATAGCAAGCTGATTGATTCGGTGCCCTAAGCTTGCTCGTCCTCACTTGTATCCACCCCCGCCGCTCGATTTGCTGGGGCGACCATAGGATGACCTCCAACGGCGGCTGTTTGTCTCGTGAAGGGCGATGGAGGGGGTAGCAGGGCCAAGGTGGAGCTGCGCAAGGGAGTAGGCGAGATCGCCGATATGCTGTTAGGATCCAGCTACTAGTTTCACTCAATCACCATGGTTTGGCTACAAATCTAAAATTACAGGAGGAGGAAGCAGAGGAAGGAAGGAGACGGAGGAGGAAGAACACGCTACAGAGAGGGAGTTCGCCAGCCAGGCCGAAGCCTTCCGTCCAAGCCGAGTCACTCGTTGCCATCTCCACCATATTTGTAGTCGCTGCTTTCCATGGCTTTTGTGCAGGCCCAAAGCCCAAGAGCATCCCACCGTGCAGTCCAGGTAGTAGTGCAGGGAAGGTCGCTGACATTCCCTCCCCCATAAGATTCGGCTTGCCCTCAAGCCGACTCAATGTTGAGCCACCAGGATCCCATGGCGCTTGTACAACAAACTGAACACTATCAAGAATCGTCTCACCTGGATCCCATGTTCGCTGCGGAGGCTGTTGAACAACGAGGCACACCGAAAAATACCTGTCAGTCCTGGAATGAAGACACACTTGTACTGCCCATACACCACTAGTAATAATTGCCAAGTTACCAGGGTCCCAAGAAAGCAACGCTAACAAGAAAAGACTGTTTCCAGTTTGCAATGCATATCTTCTTGAGCAAACAACAGTTGCAATTACTGCAAGTCCATCCATGCACAAAACATGTTCTGTTGGCAAAGTCAGGATCCATAAGAAGAGCTCCCAAGGAGGCCATGGCTGGGCCCAAGGTACCACTGATTTGAGTTGCACAACTGCGTCCAGCATAATCACACGGAGATCACCTCTAGAAGCATATTCAGCAAGGCAATCCTCACACAGCAAAACAGAGGTTTCCCGAGTGAAAAACCATGCAATTTTCCACTGAAGATGTTCAGAACCAGAAGAGACTGAGTTCAGCTTCCTCGCCTCGGGTGATGCAAAGCCATGGGGTTTGTCGTCTACAGCTGAACCCACTAATGAAAAGGGCCAGGCAATCCTCCATTAGATCTGTTCATGATCACGAAAGGAATTATAGGGACTTCTCATCTCCAGATCAGTCAATAAGCACAACCTATTAGCTTGATCAATAGCTGTCCCAATATAAGAAAACCCATCTTCTTGGTCAGTAGCTCTGAAGAGACAGGAAACCCCACCATTTTGTCTAATTAGAGCCATCATGCTTGTAAAACTAAGGAGCAGAAACTGATGGACGGTTTCACCAAATATGTGCAAAAACGACTGATACATTCCAATGGCAAATAGCTCATGACACAAACTCCTCGTCTCAACAAAATCTTGGGAGTAAATTTTAGCACCGGAGCTAAATCGAAGCAAGTAAAAACTGATAATAGAGCAATGCAAGAATCTGTACAACCTGTAGATCTTCTCACCATTTGACTGTGGCCAAAATGCAACGACTGAAAGGACCTTGATGAACAGGCAAGCAATTTCCAATGTAGATCGAAGTTGCCTATGCCACTGACATTGATTAGAACCCAAAGAAGACCAAGCAATCTTCCATTGATCCCTCGTGCAGATGTACTTCAGCTGAGATACAATGGTTAGCAGTGCAAGTGCTTCAAAATTCAGACCCAATTTTTCACTGACATCAAGAAAGCACGTGACCCATGCTACTCCAAGACTTGTTACTAGTTCACTATGTCTTGGAAAAATGTTTAGCTTTAAGTTTGTATATGAGGAAATAAGCCCCATCTCCTCGTAGCTAATCATTCCCGTGATTGATGGATGAGAATACTCCATGTACATCACTCTCTTCCGCAGCAGTATTCTCTGGTCAGAACAAGATGGAAACTGAGGCCAAGCATTCCATAGCTCTAGCAATACAATGAGAACATCTCGAGCACAGATGATTGCACTTGAATCAATTTCTCGCTGTCCAGGATCCCACGACAATGTGAAGAACCCATAACCTACAAAAGACTGAGATACGATCCTGATAGTGAGCAAGGCTGTTGATTAGTCTCTTTCACGGCTGCCAGCAATTCATCACCGCTCCTCTGCGATTCATTTTTGAACTGGGCTAGCCACACTTCCTGTTGTAATAGGAGATACGGGCTGATGAAGTACTTGAGCCACACCACGCTAGTGTCACCTCCCAAGCAGTTCAACAAGCATGAGGTCCTCGATGGAGTGCACTGCACCAACTCCATGCCCTCAGCAACGATTTTGTATGAGGAATGTTGACTGACCTCATCTGGATATGAACGAAGACCACATCTCTGCTGAAAATCATCCTCGTCCAAATCCTCCTGGTATGAAACTAGCTTTGAAGATACCTTCTCGTCAGTTTTTCCATCTGATTGTTCACTAAACTTGCTAGTCCCTGGATCCCAAGGCAAACCCGAGTTGACAAGTAGATAATCTCTGATCAGAGAAGTAATACCCATTTCTTCTGCTTGCCCTTTAGTGATGTCGATGCTGCCATTGATGGGGAACAATGCAAACACAACCCAGGGGGTGGCGGTCATTGCAAGGGTCGACGCAAAGGGAACCGGCACCAACGTAGGCACACTCCAAGGGACCGGGAACGCCACCATGGGGTTATCCTTGTTGGTGTCGTGGTTGAGTCCAGGCACATGAGCGACATTGTTGACTATCATGGATGAAGGTGGTGTTGTGGACGAGGTGAGCGCCGACTCCTCAGCCGTGGCGCGGCTTGGACATCCCATCGAACAGATGGTGGGCGTCGGAGCAGCGTCGCTGGTGTCGTCCACTTCGAGCCCCTTGTCGCTCACAATGAACTCCAGGGCGACGCTGTCAGCAGTCACGGATGGAGTTGGTGGCGTAGGCGCGGCGAGCTCGGACGGAGTGGCGCCGACGGTGCTCATGGACGCCTCGACTTGGAGGTCATCGGTGGATGTAGCGGGCGCCTCATCATGGCGCTCGACCGCGGCCAACGCTGCAGCCCACTCCACGTAGGGAGTGTCGTCGTAGAAGTACGAGGGTGACATGCCGTCTTCATCCGGCATGGTGATGGTGGTGTAGACCGTCTGGATGAGGTCGACAGCAAGGATGCAGCAGCCATCATACATAGCATGGTCATCGAGAGCAGCTCGAGCTCGGGCCGCCCTCCATCGAGACCGGTACTCGACGTACACCTCCACACCGTACATCCCATCCACCATCCGCTCGTAGGCGCAGATCACATATCCATCACCGGAGCGACGAAACAACTGGCGAATCGAGTCGACGGTGACCGCTTGGCGAACGTCGCTGATCCGGGCGTGAAGAACACCCTCGGGGCAGACGAATTTGTGGCTGGGCATTTTGTCGAACAGGTTGCAAGCGGAGGATGGAGAACAAAATTTTGGTAGATTTTTTGAGGAATTTGGAGGAGGATCGAACGGCTCTGATACCAATTGTTAGGGTCCAGCTACTAGTTTCACTCAATCACCATGGTTTGGCTACAAATCTAGAATTACAGGAGGAGGAAGCAGAGGAAGGAAGGAGACGGAGGAGGAAGAACACGCTACAGAGAGGGAGTTCGCCAGCCAGGCCGAAGCCTTCCGTCCAAGCCGAGTCACTCGTTGCCATCTCCACCATATTTGTAGTCGCTGCTTTCCATGGCTTTTGTGCAGGCCCAAAGCCCAAGAGCAGCCCACCGTGCAGTCCAGGTAGTAGTGCAGGGAAGGTCGCTGACATATGCAAGGTGATGTTACTCTGGGCGTCGGTGCAGTTGATTTGGGCGTGAATTTCGTCTCCCGCAACCAGCTTTGATCCATCTTTAGTATGAGATGCTGGAGACGTTTTCTGCCCCTAGAGCGCCAGCCAGATGCATCCTCCACATCTCCAACATTCTTCGAAGTTCGACTTGCAGGTCCCCATTTTTTGTTTTCCTCACTGAGTCATATATTTATTTATTTTGTAACCATTTCCTTTGTTTTTGCCATTGAACCAACATAATGTACTTAAGGAAATGCCTGTTAAGTGAAATTGTTTCTTCATTTTTCCTTGAAATCTTGCAAAAACATGTGATTCCTTTTTTAAGGGTTCTATAAGTGTTGAATGAGGTGATAGTAATTAGTAAGTGAAGTTAGAAAGAATGTAAGTGTATGTCTGCGCATACATGATAACTGAATCGGCGGACTTGAGAGTTCATCGAATTCGGCGGCACTTTTGCCGTCAACATGCATGTAGGCGATGTGCTGGCTTCTATCCTATGAAGTGTGAGGTTCATGGCGGCATTGCTGCCCCCAAGTTCTGACCCGGATGCGTCATTGCTGTCCCAAAGTGATGCAGTCCAAAAATTTGCCTTCATCGTTGACAGAGCCACAGAGGCAGCCCGGCAAGGTCATTGTATATTTTCACCTGCAAGTCCTCCTTCCTCTTACCCCGATTGAACTAATATAATCAAATAAGGTAGTGCTTTTTAGCGATTAACGTTTCAGTTTTATGGTTTTTATACCATTATGTATACTGGCTGCTCTTGATTTTTTTTCAATTGACTTATGGTAAAGGTACTAAATGATGATAGTAACTTATGAATGCCAAATACATCTTACAGCATAGTGTTAATTCGTTTACTCCCCATCCACCTTTTCCGGGCTTGGGACTGACATTGGCAGTGTTAGCCCCTCTACCCCTATTAATATTTAACAAACTTAAGAAATAATGAGGATATTTATGGTTAGCTATAGTTTCAATACAAATTAAGATTTAATCACTAAATATGAAAAGCGGTTTGATTCTGTTGTACATATAAAACATAACAATGTGTCGATGAAGTCACATAATATAGATTATCCATGTTTGGTATTAATGAACTATTTCCACCAAACGTTGATGCATGTTTGCAATACTTCGGTACGGTAGTAGACCATATATGTCCTGCCATATCATGTTAGCATAGCTAAGTCTGTTTTTAGTTTCAGGATTGTTTGCAATGCAAGGTAAATCGGTGGCTCTCTGAATGGTGGCAAATCAACATTTCCCTGTTGGCACCATAGTCCCAAAGGTGGCATGCTTTTTGCTCTACCTTAAGTTCTTTCTTCGTACCGAAAAATTCCACCCCATCATTCACACTTGTATCTTGGTTTTTCGAAGTCCCAAGTGTCCATACCATTCCTTTCCAATGTCCTGTCCAAGTTTCTGAATTTACCATCAATTTTAATATTAGTAATGTCTCGTATTGTTGATGCTGAAAAAAGTATTTGGGGGTTTGTTTCTTTCATGCACACTTTTTGTTACTTTTAGTAATGTACACGTACATAACATGAATGAAGTACATGAATGTCCAGATTTTAGATGTTGATTGTATTTTATTGTTGCTTACCTCATAGTCTCACCAGTCCGGCTGATTAGTGCTTCTTTTTTGTCGATTGTTCTGCAACCCTCTTGCTTTGTATTTTATTTTCTATGTAGTCTTGCCTCTTTAGCTTTGTCTGTTGAGTTAATTGCCCTCCATAAACATAAATACCAATTAGTATAAGTAAGATATGGAATTTCCTTCATAAGCAATTTATTACTCGTGGCAGTGGTCAATGTACATGATGAACATTTTTACAGGATATTGTTCCTTATGGCAATGGAACATTTTTTCCCTCAGTATTGGTTTAGACAGAGTGCATGGGTATGTTTTATCATGATTTTCTTGAAAGCATACTTCATGGCTATAGGTAGAACTAAATGTAACATGTTTTTGTGATTTAATAGAGCAATTTAAATTAGCTGCACTTGAAGATATGGAAATGCATGGGCGACCGGACTTCATAACCACTTGTTCATGGTAAAATGTGTGGTATATGATTTTAGTACATCAAATCCTGAGTTAATGAAGGAATATTTTTGTGGTAAAAAAGATTGGAGGACAAAGAAGAAGAATTGATTTGCAAAGCATAAGCAAGGTACATAATTTGCTTCATGTATACTATACTACCAGGTGTGCATCATTAGTGGTAAAATTTAGAACCAAATGGATGATGATACGCATAAGGGTAAAACTTTGTGAAGATTTTCTTACTTCACGTGGATCAAAGGATGTTCTTTTGGTGTAGCTATTTAGTGTGGCACATCCCTATGCATGATTGAAGGCTGTCTATTTTTCTTGTCTCGCAGTTTCATTCTCCTCCTCTTGTGCCTAATTAGAATTGTTGCCTTTTTAGTTATAACATTCTTGAGATACCAAATATAAAAGGTTCACGATTAGTGATGGATCATCTTGTTAGATTGCATATTGGATTTGTTTTAACCACCTTGGCAGGTTTCTCAAATTCCTTGTTGTATGGCCCACCTTTTTTATTTTCATTGATTATTCGTACACAATAGAGAATGCAAATATAAAGTTAAAGAGGATTATTTTATACTATTATTATAGATTGTCACAGACCCATAATTTATGCTTTTTTAGGGTGATGGACGACTATGAAGTACAATGGCGATGTGCCCGCTGGTCTTTGGACATGGCAGTACCTTGCTCCGCTGCTTGAGACATGGGCCAGCCGACCCTGCATGTCCCAATGGTGGGGCCACCATTAATATCAGATTAATGCTCAAGTTCATGAAGATTCATTATTTTTATTACTTGTCACCTTACAAATATCTGTTTGTCTTAGAAGTAAAGGAGGCCAACTTTCTGCAGAAATCTTTAATGATAAAGATGATCTTAAGTTCAATCATCACAAGACACAAATATTAAGTATTTCTTAGTAGCAGCCGGACGAAGCCATCTCTACCTGATTATTGAGGTACTTTTTTTTGACAGAATTACTTAGGTACTCAGGCAAAATATTATGTGAAACATCATTTGATCTACAAACTCCAAGTGGATACCATATTGCAGTGCCATTTGCTTCTTAATGGACTTAAGACCTATGGAAGCTGTTCCACAACCCCAAATTGTAGTTGAGGAGCCAACTATAATAATTCTATGAGATGGTACTTACTGGAGGCGGTTTGATCTCTCGACGGAGCTGATTACAACCGAGGATAACGAACAGGAGATTTGGGGGTTGGTGACTGATCCATGAAGACAATGCTGAAGTGCCACTTGTTGGAGGAAGTTGACGTCGAAGTGTTATTTGCCGGAGGAAGATGATGTACCAGCGGTACTCTGAAATCTAGAGGACAATGAAGTTTTGGGGTGGTCGAAGCATTGCCTGGTGAAGATATTTTAGGGATAGCTGAGTTTCTCACGTTTGCACGATGAAAGGAGAGGCTGTTTGGATGTTGAGGGACTTTATCTATGTCTAAGCGAACACTATACACTATTGAGAGAGTTTGGTTGTCTTGAGAGGTTGTATCTTTGTACAGGATTGTGAGAGGCCGAGAGTTATTTGCAAAAAACAAAAAAGAACATTAGAGTTTGGTCATTGTACCATGTACTTGCGTGTGTGCTGATCAATTTTTTATATTGCGGGGCGTGTGTGCTGATCAATTTTTTATATTGTGGGGCGTCCGCGTACCATGTACGCGTGCGTGTGCTGTTCAGTTTTTTTTATTATGGGACGTACATGATTTTTAAGTTGTGGGATTATTGAACAGAACCAATAGATAGATTGTTTGTCATTGTGGTGCGTAGGGTGTGGGTCCACCTGGTTTATGAAGATCTAACGATTCTTGTTGTTTCAATGGAATCAGGCCCACCGAATTAAAGGCCAGATGTTCTTAATTATTGTAGGATTTTCTAGCTAATTATTTTTATTCTGATGATCCCCTCAAGTACTTTTTAATATAAATAGATTACAGCCCATTTTCTAGCCAGGACTTTGTTAATAATTTCAGCCAACCACTCAAAAAAATTCAACAAAATTTCCAACATTTTCATGGGATCTGAACTATTTTTTAACTCGAAATTTAGAGTCAGATTAAATATAATTTCAAAATAAATTTCTATTAGGTAAAAATCCAATGAAATTTCACACGCGCAACAAATAATGAAATTAAAAAATGTACCTCTTCTGAGAAGAATAAAAAAATGTACATGTTCGGTGGTTTTTTTTTATATTTACAGCTAATTTTTTGAATTACAACCCATTTATTATTTCTTAAAGCCCATTTTCTTGGCAAGACTAAAGGGCCCGGAGAATAACAAGCTGACCTGGGTTGGGTATTCCGCAAAAAAAGAATAGCTAGGCTAGCCATTTTCACATTTAAATAGTAATATCTGGGCTGGATATTTGGTCGACATAAAATAATAGCCTAGGCCAGACGGGCCACAGCCCACCGAGTTGATACCGTTCTCCTCTGAAGAACAACAAAAACATCGCTCAAGAAAAACTCTGCTCACACCTCCAAAAGACGAATACTGCTCGAGCTGTTGGGTCCCAGCCGTCGGCCGCTCCTTGTGAAATTCTCTCGTTTATTGACTATATAGGTTGACAATGGTGTGGGACCATGATGTCAGGAAACCAGGAGGAAGCAAAAGAAATTATAGTTGTATATACTAATAAGGAGGCACTTGCGTACGTGCGGCTATGGCGCTGATGGGATCCACTATCATCCCCTCCAATTAAAGTCATCTCCTGATTCCTCATGTTCGTTGACCATGTTGAAAATGTGAGACGGCGGTGCCACGGCGAGCGCAACAACTCAAAGGACGACGGAGGGGGCCTCGCTCCTCATCCAGGAAGCCAAGATCATAGGGCCACATGCATGTCCGCGACGGCATTGTCGTTTCGCTTGTTCGCCGGTGATTCGTCCTTCTGCGAGCCGGTGGTCGTTGAGGAGATGGAGGTTGCAACACAGGTCCTCCTGCGCTACTAGCTCTTCCGCCATTAGGGCTTTGAAGTGCGGCCGCACCTGCTCTATGGTGAACACGACATGAACCGGCTTGGGCGGTGGCGCTGGCTCCTGGTTGGAAGCCACGTCCATCGTCTGATTGTGGTTGCTCAGCTCGGCGAGCTCGCTCACAAGCCAGCATGTCCGACTGCTGGACCGTACCACTTCCAAGCACGAGTCTGACCGCCCTGGCCACCCAGACCGCCTTCCTCGCCCGCGCGCGCTTTCTGTCTGAAGCGGTCAGCGCCGCCAACGCCGCTTCTCGGTGCAGTCGATTGCTCCATGTTCAGACGACACAAGTGACGTCCGTTTGTACGCTGACGCCCACATTAATGATACGTGGTTGCCAAGGCGGCTACTCCGGCGCCACTCATCCGTCCCTTGCCGCCCACCATTGCTATATAAACTGCTACGTCGACCATAGCTGCAGTCTGCATATAAGTTTTGTCTGAAGTCAAAGTATCTCTTCTTTGACCAATCTTATAGAAAAAAGTATCAACATTCAAAATTTAAAATTAACCGACTTGAAAGAAATCTAATATGCAAAGTAAAAAGGAACAGAGGGAGTACAAAAATTTTGAGTAGCTTTTTAGCGTTCCTGTACATTGCAATCAAACACACATGCCTGGAAATTCATAGAGAACACTCAAAACAATCGATGATTATGCATCTCAGCGATTCACATGTCAGAGCCAATATTTACTTCACAACTAAAGAATAAAGAAAAATAGATCGATGCTGCTGACAGCAAAGGGCGTCCCATTCGAAAATATCAAATGCATGTCTTCTTGCTAACATCAATGAGCAAAACTTGACAAGGTTGTCCCATTCCAAAATGTCAAATGTTTGTTGTTTTGCGTACATCAATGAGCAAACTTTGACAAGGTTTTCCTATTCCAAAATATCAAATGCCTATGATTGTGGAATGGGCAGGGTTTGCCATCAGTTCGGACATTGACATGGCACCTCATGCTAAATAAACCAGCTGTTATTTTTTTGCAGTTCCACCAAAATCAACCAAATTCATGTGTAGCTTGTATGATTTCGCCTTTATATGTTGCACCGCCTTGAACATATCGGCACCTCCTTTCTTGTGGTGGAAATGAATGATTCAAGAATATTCAATGTATTCGAGAACATTTTGTGCAGTTCCCATTGAAATCAAGTTGAGCACCCCTGTTTGCATAAATATAAAAAGTGATTAGTATAAAGCAAACTGTACTATAAATTGACAGTTTAAACAGGCAACCTACATGATCGATGTAGAGCACACATTTAAGAAAATGGAACTCACCGGAAAGAATCCTAAAACAACATTGTATTGGCCTTCTGTGCTGAAGATAGTTTGTTGGGCAATAATGTAACCATCCTTTAACTGCTCCCTTCTGATAAGAAGAGAGGCTTGGCTTCTTCATCCTGGCATAATCGGAACTAGGCACTTCACGTACTCCATATTCTTCTTCAGAGGAGGATGATCCTGTTGTGCAAAGACAAGAGGACAAATAAATGCTAGCATCCCTGTTTGCTCGTAAAAAGGAAAGGACATATTTAAAATGACACAGATGAAGCACTTCATGATAGTAGCTAAATAGTACCACAACAACAATAGAGATGACAAAGCTTAATCATATGGATGAAATCCGTGGGCCGGTACCAACCTTTGTCAGGAGGCTTATTGTGTAGAGCATACAGATGAAGCACTTCTCAGGAACCATCTGTTGTTATCTAATATGGTTGCCATCTTAATATATACTCCTCGATTAGTTTAATGTTTCCAAAATCTTATTGTATGTTGTCTTCAAAGAAGATCCCTATTTGCACAAGCAGAGATAATTACATAGGAGTATTACATTAAGAGTGGCACCAAATCAGTGGCAAAACAATTGCTCGTTCCATACGTAGCAATAAATTAAGATGCAAAACTATATCATTACTTGTGTCACGACAGTTCCAGTGCTTCATTACAGCACCGGGAGTTGATTTTTGTTTTTCTTCCGCTTGTTCTTCCCTTGGTCACTTGGTTCAATAACAGACAAGCTTCACCTTCAATGTAAGATTTGGCATGTCAATTAGGAAGCACAAGTATAGCACTAAACAACGACATTAATTTTCTAATGACAGTAGCAAAATACAGGCCAACACTTGTGAAATATCATTGTCTTAACTCAATGGGATATTAAGGTGCACTTACAGATTGGAAGTCTTGTCTCCATTTGTGCAGTTCACTAAAATCAAGCAACATTAGCATATAAGTAGCACAACATATGAAAGCACATTGTACAATCATGTGAAAGAAGGCTAGTACTGACCTCTCATGACGTGGAATTTAAACAACTCACAAGAAGAAGATCTGAAACAAATTTGCCAACACGGATAGGAAGTCAGATATCCTCTTGTGCAGTTCCCATAGATCAAGCAGTCAAACAACATTGTCGGTACGACATTTTGGTTGAACTGCACAGAACACTCTTAAAACAAAAGTGTTTTGTGTAGTGCAAGAAAAGGTCGCAATAGCAACGAGGTGAAGTAGATAACCCTGTTTACACATAGGTGCAAAGGAAACAACTACTGGTCAATAACGATGGATGACATAGAAGCCCACAAAAAGAAGCATCTAACTTATCTAAATGGGAAACAAAGCAAGACAGTAGCATTTCTCAAACAGTGGCATTGATTCATATTAACAGAGATATTATATTAACAATAAAATTCATTAAACATGTAATTTGCTTTAACTGTGGCATTGCTTCAATTTTCCAGCGGCATTATTAGAGGGTGTTTGTTTACAGGGACTTTTTGGTGTAGGGACTAAAAAAGTCCCTTTTAGTCCCATCTAAACCAAACAGGAGGGACTTTTAGGGACTAAAAGTGGGCATTTGGGACTAAAGAAAGAAGACCCCGAGGGAGAGTCTTTTTGGGACTTGTTCCAACAGTTGCCCCTGACCCGCATCACACCTTATCTCTATTAGTTCATTACTAGGGGCAACATGGTCTTTTATCATGTCATTTAATAACCTCTAGTCCATGTTTAGTCCCTAGAACCAAACAGTTAGGGACTAGGGACTTTTTAGTTGGGGCTAAAAAAAGTCCTAAGACTTGTTAACCAAACAGGGCCTTAGATTAACAACAACTAAAGATTTGTACGGGACAGTGGATGCACCAGCACCATGTGCATCTACCGATGTATAAAGGGGTGATGCACAGTCTGTTGCAACAAAGAACAAACACAAGGAGCATATTTGTATTGGTCCCAGTTTTGTTATCTTTAGACACCTTTCCCTATGTGAGGGAAGCAAATCTACTCCTGCTCAAACTCTACAGCCTTGTCCCTCAAAACAGAAAGATCAGTTCGTTACAGATGTGCGTAGTGCGTTTGTCATTGTTTTCCCTTTTCGACCAACGTAGGTGGTGGATAGCCAGTCTATACTACTTTACCCCCTTCCTTTCCTCTTTGGACCACGTCCTAGATTGATGCTATACAACTTTCCCCACTACTTTCCTGTTTGATCCAACACCTAGATTCGAGTGCATAAGCGGAAAAATCCCACATGCAGCTAGAGCAATGCATGTGGAATAACTAAATTATACCTTAAGGTTCTCGGGGTGTGGCTCAGTGGGCGGCCGGAGGCCGGTCTGCCCACACTATGTATGACAACGAGGAACAAGGGGTCGTAGGCCCTCCCGCGCTGCCGCTGGGTGAAAGAGAACAGCTGCACCTGCAGTGGATTCACTCCCTCGCCGACGGTGACAGTGTTAAGCCTCCTTCCCTTCCCGGCAGACGGATCCTGCCGGTTCTTTGACTAGCAGTGAGGGGAGCGAGAGAGGGAGAGGGAGAGAGATAGAGGCCAACCAAGTCTTGTTTAGATCTATAGAGGATGAGAGAGTGTGAAGAGAACAACTACAAGCATTGAGGCTCCAGCGTGTATATATATAGTGGAGAGAGAGAGTGTGAAGAGAGCAATCCCTAGAAAACAAGCGTCGAGGCTACAGCTTATATAGATGGAGTGGTTTTCTTTTTCTCTCCATAAAAATCATTTTAAATTGTGCACGAAACGGAATTCTTTATTTACCATAGTGAAGAAAAATACTAGGGGCAATGCTAATACGGGAAGAAAAATTTAACGCTCGAAGGACTCAACTCGCAATTAACGCTGCACGCCTCCCGGTTGAGCTTACTAACGTTCACGTGTGGTACACGACCCTCCGAAGTGAACAACAACTGAACCACGCACAGTCAAAATATCAAAAAGGTGGGCTGCACCATCCTCCAATTTTAAATATTTTGGGCACTTGTATTCGGCCTAAGTCAGTGTGCCATTGTATGTACTAAGGGTTACATCGGGTGCTAAGAAACTAGGGTGTATTGAGAGTAATTGCCATGTAGTTTACTTGTAGGGTCACTTGCAAACTGTGAAACTCTATTCTCCTCTTATTTAGTGGATGAGGCAAATCTTTTGCCTCCGTTTCGGAAAAAAACCGAGAAATTCATTTTAATTATTTAGTTTGTACACTTTGCTCTCTTCCAATAATTTTGGTCACTTGTATTCGACCTAAGTCAGTGTGCCACCGTATCTCGTACTACTCCATCCGTCTAGGTGCAAGTCACATTAGAAGGTGCAGCGGGACCAAGGTGCAAGCAGATTGGAAGAGAAGGAGAAACTTGACCGGTCCTTCATCCAATCAAAGCCATTATTTCTGTCTCTAAACACAACAATTAATCACAACAATTAAGGGATGCCGTTTTAGCTACCATGCAGGTCCATGTATTAACTCGCATGCAAGCCGACCTTGATTCCTTGACTGATCAACGCGTAGTTGCGCTCCATGCGTTGGGTTTCCGGGAGAGATAACAAGGCAGAGTAAGTAACAACGCTCACTAGCAACGAGGCTAGGAGGGGATTGAGATACGAAGTTAAAGGACAACGTCTAAACATTTTGGGAATATTTGATTTTCGTAAGATGACTTAACACCTAGACGGAGCGAGTACTACTCCTCAGTCCACGTTTGATGGAATATTCGTCACCTCTTCTCTTCTTGTACGTACTCCATTTATCTCACTTCCTATGGCTTCCCACTCGCATGATATTCCTATTCTATGAACCTGTGTGTGCATGTGTGTGTGTGTGTGTGTGTGTTTTAACAGTGTGTGTGTTAGAGAGAGCGACACATCGACGTACTCCTACAGAGAGATGGTGTGTAGTGTACGATTTAGCCGCGAGAGTCGGTGCATCCTCTCATTTCTAGGCGTCCGGTCCGGACAGCTGCCACGCCCGCTCCTGACCAGCCTAGCCCACCCAAAGCCCCTCCATTGCCCACGCACGCTTCCTGGCAAAACGGCCAGCGCTGCTCCAGAGAATCGGTGTCGCATTCATGCCCAGGTAGAGCGGAAGCGACCTCTCACTGGCGCCTGCATTGAAGGGAGAACCGGATTCAAGAGTGATGGTTGCTTCATCCGTTCAACTTACTGCGGAGTCTATGTGATTTGACGGCTCATCGGTCATTATTACTGAGGTGGTACGACTGCTGGATGTCCCACGTTCCGGCAAAAGGAGGTGGATTACAATTTTCTCCATTCTTACAGTGGAGGAGTGTGAAAGCAGTGAAAATATGCAAGCTCAGTGATTACATGGCCCACCTCACAGTATCACTATATTTTCTGGACACCGTGCGACACCTAACTCTTTACATAGTAGTATAGTACGTACTGTAATTTCTTAGTGAGATAAATTTGTACAATGTTATGAAGCTTCCAGCTTCTGTTTCATGTATCTTGCATCCAAGGTTGTCCCGTTGCAACATTTCATCAAATACAAAGGAGACTAACATGCATGCTATTGCATCTCAATGATTGCATATCATAGCCAATATGTACTCCCTCCGTTCCAAAATAAGTGTCTCAACTTTATGCAAACTTTAGTACAAAGTTGTACTACTACTAAAGTTGATACTTATTTTGGAACAGAGACAACTAAAGAAAAAAAGATCTATGCTGTCCCTAGCCCTTGAACCCTAAACCCTAACCAGGCTTTAATTTGCTGGTGACGTTGAACCTTCCAAAGAAATGAAGTTTGCAACCCTTTGACCATTGGACCATTTTGTGCAGTTTCACTAAAATCGAGATGAGCATCCATGTGGCAAAACAAATTGAAGAAGCATGATTAGAATAAGATTACTGGGACTAGTTGATGAGATATAAACTCATCACAAATACAATAGAAGCCAGTAGAGGTACGTGCGGGGCAAAGAAGTAGAGAAATATCCACATGGAGCGATGTGGGCATCTGGGGCAGTCGGGACGTAGCTCAACCTAGAAGAGGGCGGCGGGAGGCGACAACTGCCCATGTCGCAGCAGTGAGTAAGGGACGAAGGCAACCACACTGACTTTGTGAGAGAGAATGGTAGGGACCTGTCACGCCCAATATGCGACCCTATCCAAAAGGAACTCGAAGGTCCCACCAAGGATAGACCCGCATATTGAAACACTTTTGCAAGGTGGATATCATTACATCAACATTACATAATAGATGGGGATACATACAAGAGGCGTACAATGCCACACGAATACAACATCACAATACATAAGAGCATCATCCGACTACGGATGAAACACAAACAGAAACTCAAACGACATCCACCCTGCTAGCCCAGGCTGCCGACCTGGAACCTATCCCCTGATCGAAGAAGCAGAAGAAGAACTCAACGCAAGCAAGCATCGCTCTCGCGTCATGATCATCGCAAAACCTGTACCTGCAACTGTTGTTGTAGTAATCTGTGAGCCACGAGGACTCAGCAATCCCATTACCATGGGTATCAAGACTAGCAAAGCTTAAAGGGAAAGGAAGGGGTAAAGTGGTGAGGCTGCAGCAGTGACTAAGCATATATGGTGGCTAACATACGCAAATAAGAGCGAGAAGAGAGCAAGCAGAACGGTCGTGAAGCTAGCAATGATCAAGAAGTGATCCTGAACTCCTACTTACGTCAAACATAACCCAGAAACCATGTTCACTTCCCGAACTCCGCCGAGAAGAGACCATCACGGCTACACACGCGGTTGATGCGTTTTAATTCGGATCTGGTGTCAAGTTATCTACAACCGGACATTAACAAATTCCCATCTGCCTATAACCACAGGCACGGCTTTTGAAAGATTATACCCTGCAGGGGTGTCCCAACTTAGCCCATGATAAGCTCTCGCGATCAATGAAGGATATACCTTCTCCCAGGAAGACCCGATCAGACTCGGAATCCCGGTTTACAAGACATTTCAACAATTGTAAAACAAGACCAGCAAGACCGCCCGATGCGCCGACAATCCCGATAGGAGTTGCACATATCTCGTTCTCAGGGCAACACCGGATGAACACTACGTACAACTAACACCAACCCTCAAGTTTCCCCGAGGTGGCGCTGCAAGT
>NC_041385.1:281951865-281991876 GCF_002162155.2 Triticum dicoccoides
TAATAAAGATGACCCTCGAGAGAGCGACTCCCAAGGGAAAAGTAGGTGGTGGTGAGGCAAATGGTAAAACCAATGTTGGGCCTTGCTGGAGGAGTTTTATTCAAAGCGAACTGTCAAGGGGGTCCCATAAATCACCCGACCGCGTAAGGAACGCAAAATCCGGGAACATAACACCGGTATGACGGAAACTAGGGCGGCAAGAGTGGAACAAAACACCAGGCATAAGGCCGAGCCTTCCACCCTTTACCAAATATATAGATGCATTAATAATATAAGAGATATTGTGATATCCCAACCAAAATCCTGTCCACCATGGAGAAATCTTCAACTTCACCTGCAACTAGCAACGCTATAAGAGGGGTTGAGCAAAGCGGTAACATAGCCAAACAATGGTTTGCATAGGAAAGGTGTCAAAGGTTAGAGGTTCATGGTAATATGGGAGGCTTGATAAACAGGTGATAGGTAGCGAAGCAAAGCGATAGAACGAACAACTAGCATAGCAATGATAGTAGTGAGATCCAGGGTAGCGGTCATCTTGCATGAAATCCCGCAAGGAAGAAAAACGAGTCCATGAAGCAGATGAAGGCACGAAGATGAACCAAGCGTAGACGAACGAATCCTCACGATCGCAACGATACGGGAACTATCGAGAAGAAGCACACAACATGGTAAACACACCACACATGAACAAGGCATGATGCACAACAAGCATGATGCATGACAAAACTACATGAAGCTACTCATGGCAAGAGATGATGCAAACAAGAGCAACACATCAAGGCAAGTTTAAATGAGGTCGGGAACAACATATAACAATTCCGGTAAGTCCTCATATGCAAATTACGAAATTGGTCCAGATCTGAATAAACCTTATCTTCAAGTTGTTAAACAGCAAGTTAAGATGCACAAAGATGATCTACACGAGATTCTAGTCAAGTTACATATAAAGTTTGTTTAATTCGGAGCTACGACATAGAAGATATGAGCAAAACAAGTTAAACATGGCATTGATGCAAAATGCACCCAAACATCAAGCAAACACCTCAAAACAAGGATGCAACATGATAATATGAAGCTACATGCAATTCTAAGCAAGTTTTATATAGAGCACACTCAAAACGGAGCAACGGTTCAACACACACACATGAAACAAGTTTAAAGGACAAGCTGTCCAAAACAGCAACTAGGCATATTGCAAGCATCAAAACAGCATGCTACAACACCCTAATATGAAAACAAAAGGCATGAACATGATGTATAGGTAAAGCATAACAAAATATGAACACTGAGCTATCTCCAGAAATCACTAGAACATGCTCAAACACACATGGCAAGATTGCAAGTAATAACAATTCCAGACTTTGCAGAAAATAACATCAGGTTGCAATGTTTAGATCTATCAAACAACATGTTACAGGAACTTATCATGGCAAACAAAGGCATGGCATGATACTACTAAATGCATAGATCAAAAGTCCCTTACTGACCATGAGCCAAAAAGGACCAGAAAATAAGATGGCACCCACATAAACATGGCAAGTTATATTACAGATTCAAACATGGCAGGAACAGAATTATGAAGGCATGTTGGTGAGCTTGTGCAACTCACTACAGAGTAATACATGGCATGGAAAGGCAACCAACAGTAAGAAGGCATGTTTGTGAAGCTAAGCATGGCAATAGCAAGTACATAGGGTGCATGGAACACTAGCAACAATCATGGTAACAACTGAACTTAATGTTAACAGGCTGACAGCAACATTATCAAGCAACTTTGGAGCAAGATATGAACAAGCTACAGCAGGCTATAAATGCTACCAGGGGCATGGATGGATAGAGCATGACATGTAGAACAAAAGATATTTAGTGATCATCTCCAGATTATGCATAGAATGACTAGTAGCAACATGTTTACATAGCATCACAAAATAACAGGTTCAGCCTAGTAAAACAGCAACAGCAAGTACACTACTTAACAAGCTCGATTCACTCACCACAAGTCATTGCATGACAAGATAAGCATAGCATCATCAAGAAGACATGTTTATGAAACAAATCAAGGCAATAACAAGTTCATAGCATGCAAGGATCAACTACAACAACCTTGGCTAAATTGAATAACATGTAAGCAATCTGCCAGGAAACATTTTGAAGCAAAAGTAGAGCACAAAAATGACATGCTAGACTACTCCATAAATGCAAACAGGGGCATGAATGCATAGACAATAACCATATGTTCAAAACACCCTTACTGAAGTATCTCAAAATATGCATGGATCTCTCTGTAGCATCAAGTTTACATGGCATCAAAATAACAGCAGAACAGGGACTAAAATCAGCAACATCACGATGCCTAGTTTACATGCTTGTGCTAGTCACCACATTGATCACAAAAATACATGGCATACACCCCTGTAAATATGGCATCGCATAGATCAAAGCACATGTAGACATCAACCTCATAGGATGCACACATCAATCATGGCAAAAATGAGAAAAGAGCTAGTTCTGTTAACAGACAGCAGAAAACATTATAAAGCACTCTTGCAACGATGATTCAGGCATCTAGATGAGTTCAAATGAAAATGATGCAATGGAATGAAATGATGTACTCGTTGAGGCGAACAATTTGACATATTACACGCACGAAACGGAGCTACGGATGCGGAGATATGATGCGATGAACATGGCATGAAAATGACAAAATATTCGGGGACAGACGAAAGCGGGGTCAACCTGTTTGCACGAATATCGAGGATCGCCGGAGAGCTCGCCGGAGAAGACGGGGAAGACGCCGGGGACGGCCGGAGAAGGCGGGGACGACGACGAGACGACGCGGGCGGCGCGGATCGGGGCCGGGGAGGGCCGGATCCGGCGGCGGCGGGGACGGGGGTCGCCGGATTAGGCGGCCGCGGCAAGAACCGGCGCGGGCTCCGGCGGCGCGGGGCCGGGAAGGCGCGGGGACGGCTGGCAGGGCGCCGCGGAGGCGCGCGGCCACGGACGAAGGGCGCGGCGGCTGGCGATTCGACGGGGCGAGCGGGGCGGACGTGTCCGGCCCGGGCGGACGCGTCCGGCGGCGGCGAGGGGAAATTTTAGGGTTTGGACCCGAAAATGGAGGGGGAGAGGCGTTTTTATAGGTAGAGGGAGCTAGGAGAGTGCAAATGAGGAGCGGTTTTCGCCCACACGATCGTGACCGAACGACCGAGAGCATGGAGGGGAGTTTGCTGGGTTTTGGGCCTCTTTGGAAAGGGTGTTGGGCTGCAAAGAGAAAGGGGCTTTTGCGGTTACCCGGTTAACCGTTGGAGTACCAAACGACCTCCGAATGGCACGAAACTTGACAGGCGGTCTACCGGTACTATACCAAGGCCACTTTGCAAGACTCGGTCCATTCCGAGAAAGTTTAAAACCCACTCACAACGAGAGACAAAAGGGGAACGCCGGAGGACATAGGAGCGCCGGATTGCAAAACGGACAACGGGGAAAATGCTCGGATGCATGAGACGAACACGTATGCAAAATGAAATGCACATGATGACATGATAAAATGCAACACTCAAGCAAATGACATGGCAACGACGGCGAATAACTGACAGACACCTGGCGCATCGGATCTGGGGCGTTACAGGACCCCTGATCGGGACGTGCCGACAGTGGTTTTCACCGTCGGCGATGGCGACCGCATCTACATAAAGCATCCACCCTTCCCCCGGCGAACATGAGCCGCCCCGATGTTAGAGATGTGGCCACAACCATTTTGTGCGAGAGAGTATGAAGAGAGCAACCCCAGCAAGCAGCCGTGTAGGCTCGTCCTGGCTATTTATATATTGGAGCCGTTTCTTTTTTCTATCCATATGAACCTATTTATATTGTGTACGTGCCGCTGAAGAAGAAAAACTTTATTTATAAATGAAGTGGCACCGTTCATGCGTGGTTCCCGACCCTCCATTATCTATAAGTGAGTAACTACTATTTGACGCGTCAAATTATCACATGGGCTGCATCATCGTATAGAAATGAGCTCCACAGTGTCATGTGTGTGGTTGGGGAAGACGCAAAAGATGCAAAGAGTGCTACTAGTACTACATGCGTGGGTGTGTGCACCTCTTCTCTTCGAGCATGGTTATTAAAAGTATAGCCCACTACTCTACCAGCGGTTATTATATGGGCAAAGAGTATATGCAGTAATAATAACTAATAAGCCGTCAAATCACGAGGCCTACCTTTCTCTATGTTTGACCGAGGAAGCAGCCATCATTTCACTCCTCGTTGAATATCCATCTGCTGCTATCTCCGCAAATAAATAAAAATCCGCTTCTACCTCCGTAGCATGGTTAATAATATAGCCATGTCAATCACGACACAGAAATATCATTCGCTGATACAATAGGGCTGGCTCTAAGGCCGATGGTATTTTTTACTTTGTCTCTTTCTCTTTTTGTCTCATTTACTCATTTTGCATAGGAGCACATGTAGAGGATGACTATTCCTTTCGATGTGACTTCTTCATGGGGTTTAAGACTAAGCAGCTCCGAATTATTCCCGCTGCCTACCACTCTGAATCGTGCCATCTATGATAGTACTCCCATTGCAACAATGAGGTCCATTAGGTCTAGCACGTCCTGTAAGAAGAGACTGTCACGCAAAACATACATCTTGTTACCTTCTTCCTCATATAGTACATACCACCGGTACGTACTACTAGTACTACTACTACTCGTCCTCCTATAAACCTTGCGCTTGGCATCTCAAAAATATTAACTTTGCGCTTGGCTCTTCGCCTCTTCGGGAAGTCAAGCAATAATGGTACTACAGTATATCATTCTGGCTATCTGAGATCGAATGAATTGTTGCACGTCCACCACGTGGGTGAGGGTCGAGCAAGGGTTGAGGGGCGAGGGAGAGTGCGTACTAGTACGTATTTTTCAATATGGACTACATACGAAGCAAAATGAGTGAATCTACACTCTAAAATACGTCTATATACATCAGTGTTTGGAGTATGTACTAGTAGTTCATATTGAAATGTACTAAAAGACATATATATCAAACAATATGATAATCTCTCTAACCAAGGTAGGGACAAGGAGTAACGGAGGGAGTAGTAAAATTTTCTCCTCGTCCTGCGAGCCACCGCGCGCATGGGCGAGGGAGCGAGCGTAGGCGTAGTAAGCAAGCTTCTCCTCATCACGCGACTCTACGAGCCACCACGCCCATGGGCGGGGGAGACGGCGTACTAAGCAAGCTTCTCCTTGTTCTGCAAGTTGATGGGACACATCAAAAGTAATACGTACAGAGCATCTCCAGTGTATAGAGCCTTGTCTCTAAGGTAGGCCCCACATGGTTTGCC
Source organism: Triticum dicoccoides (assembly GCF_002162155.2). Taxonomy (NCBI): domain Eukaryota; kingdom Viridiplantae; phylum Streptophyta; class Magnoliopsida; order Poales; family Poaceae; genus Triticum; species Triticum dicoccoides. The sequence goes on from NC_041385.1 coordinate 281,957,213, forward strand.
TCTTATTTAACATAACGCGTCAAGTCGCAATTTGTTTGTTCACCCGTGGTACACAATCCTCCATCAAGTGAGCAACCAGTACACGTGTCAAATTACCACGTGAGCTGCCTTTTCATACAGAAATGAGCTCCACCGTGTACCCGCGCGGGTGTGGTTGGGAAAGAGACAGGAGTACGTGCGCCGTGCATGCACCTCTTCTCTTCGTGCATGCCCCCCACTTACATGGGTGTGCGTGAGAGAGATACAAACCTAGACAGATGGCATGTGCGTTCGTGAGTGCTTTTTGTTAGGGGGAGGGGGGTGATTTCATTAATTTATTTGTGGGAATATGTGTCAATGATATCTCAAACGAAAAATTGGCACATGCAATGTTTGTGAAATAGAGGCCTATCTATATCATATATAGAGGGGGCGATCCACTAGAAGAGAGGGAGGGGTCTTAAATATCGATAGAGTCGAAGAGATGATCAAGTGGGTGGGTGCGAGATCGATGAAGAGAGCCATTGAAATTGTGTGTGTGCAAGTCAAAGATATAGGCGACTGACCTACCGGAACGTCAGAGGGCACATGGCAAGTTTGTGTGTGGCAGGGAGACATGACTAGAGCGCTCGATGTATCGGTGTGTGGGTGTGTGTGTGTGGGGGGGGAGGTAGAGACCTAACTAGAGAGGTAGATCGACTCGTACATGTGTTGAGAAGGAGAGACCCGGCTATGTCTTGAGGGAGATCGGACGACATCCATACATAAGTAAAGGACAGGAAATAGGTTGGGACAGAGAGAGAGAGAGGAGAGAGAGAGAGAGGGAGGGAGAGAGAGAGAGTTGGATGGGTGGTGGAGTTGCTTCTCGAAGATGGTGGGAGAGGCCTACTAGACAAACTAAGGGTAGAACTGCAATATTATCAATAAGTGTAGGGATGCGTTTCTGTGTGTGCGTGTGCGCGATAGATATGTCGGGAGGCATGCATGGATGATGAAGGGGCACCATGTGTTTGGTAAGCAGACCTAACTAGATCGATAGATCAATTGTTGTGTGTCGGAGGAAGGGAGAGACATAACTAATGAGGTAGATCGATTGGCGCGTGGGGAAAACGAGTTATAATGACCTAGCTAGCTATATGTATAGCAGGAGATCGGTCGGTGTACATCCATCCATTAGAGGAAAATAAGGCCCAGCGAGACGGATAGACGGAGAGAATGGAGCTAGGAGGTGGTGCGAGAGGCCTACTAGCTAGATAGGGGGAGGAGTGTGCGATTGTGAGATCGATGAAAAGAGGGGCGAGAGTTTACACGTGTGTGGGATCATATGAGAGACACGAGGCATGGACACAGAAAGGATGAGATGGAAGGTTCATGTGTATGTGGTAGGCAGACATCGCTGGAGAGGTTTATCGGTTGGTGTGTGTCGGAAAGGAGTTGTGGAGACCGTGGGAGAACGACCTAAAGAAAAAAATGAATGTGCACGATGGATAGAATGCTAAGGGAGGGGGAGGGCGAGGAGGGCGTGTGCATGCACGAGATGAAGTTAGTGCTAGCTACAAAGGTTAGAGAATTGTGTGGGTGTAAGAGACTAACAAAGATCATAATTGGATATGAAAGTGGATTCATATATTTGAATAGGAGACCATAGTAGTGTTATAAACATATGCATGCATGAATACAGCGGTGATACGCGTGGTGTGGTTTTGCACATGTTATAGCATAACGTGATAATGCGTGGCATTTGCAACTCACAGCTAAATATCGAACAATCTAAACCATACTATACATCGAACAATCTCACATTTTATTTGAATTTGTGATAATGTGTGGCGTTTGAAGCTCACAACTAAATATCAAACAATCTAAACCATACTACATATTGAAGAATCTCACATTTTATTTAAATTTGTGATAATGTGTAGCGTTTGCGACTCACATCTAAATATTTGTAGGCGTAGGGGGCGTGGCACCATACATTTATGTGATAAACACATTATACATATGAGACATGGTTCAGATTATGAAGATCTAGCTAGAGCTTGAAATATACTGTGATTTGAAATCAACATAGTGGATTCAAAAAATCGAGTTCGAGTTCATATAGTACACTGTTCATATCTTACTCGACAGTAATCATGTGGTGTGCTGTGAAGATAATATACAAACGATGGTTTAACTTAAAAATAATGATGATTGTAGATCTTATTAAAATAGAGAAACGAATTCAAATGGTTTAAATTCACAACAATCATGATTGTAGATCTTATTCAAATAGAGAAACGAATTCAAATTTAGTTCATATTGAAGCGGTAGTATATATGTTTGGAATGCACTAAAACGTTCATTTGAGTAGCAGGTTTTTTTGCAGGCATTTGAGTAGCAGGTTTCATGCATTATACATGTACCGAAATATTTTAATTGAAATAACATCAATTCAAAGTTTTGAATGGCGTTTGTCGTGCGAATTGATTTGGTACAGTACACGAGACTAGACTCTCTTGTGTGGTGCGAATTGATTTCTTTTTGTTTTTTCGTTGAGGGAAGTGCGAATTGATTTGGTAAAGCACACGTTAGGCTTGTCCAGAAATTTCAACCCGTGCCTTGTTACCCCAAATATTTAAGATATATTTTTGTCTCATTGTGCTCCGCAAACTCCCTCCATCTCAACCCGTGCCTTGCTATCCCAAAATTAGAACGCGCGCGAAAACTCCCACCTCCTGCAAAATCGCAACGTGCGAAATGCCCGCGATACCCCCGAACCAAAAGAACCGCCAAGCTCAAATCGGTGGGGGTACTTCTGTAACTTAGCCCACATTTCAGACAAGCGCGTCCTTAAGCCATGGTTCCCCCTCCCCTCCCATCCGCCCACCCATTCCTACATCGAGGCCGCAAAAACCCGCGAAGCCCCACAACCTCCTCTGTCTGCCACCCACCCGGAGCCTCTTCCCCGACGACTCGTCCATAGCAACACCTCGATGCCCCTCATCCACTGCATCGGATGAGGATCCATTGTCGATCTCGTCGTCCCGCCGGTTCAGCCACCCCGTCTTTCACCTCCAAGGAGCTGCCCCGATGTCCCCCTCGTCTTTCGCACCACCTCCATTCCCACACTGCCGTCTTCACCTATACCATAGGAAGAGCATCATCATCACCGATTCCTCGGATGAAGTTGAGGCCTAATTGGTGCCACCAAAGAGGTTCTACACTAAACACCGCATTTTCTTCTTGATTCGATCTCACGGTCCTACTGGCACACGGTCCCGAGCCGACATGGCGCGGCCCCATCCACGGCGGCATCGCCGGCCACTTCCTCCACGGCGTTGCTCCCTCGGTGTCGACGTCCACATCAGTAGGATCTGCTGCTGCTTTGGCTCTCGCTCGCGCTGCTGCTTTGCTCTTGCTCTCGGTCCCCTGCCTCGTCTGCTCTTGCTCTTGCTCGCGCTGCTGCTCTCGCTCTTGCTCTTGCTTATGCTGCTGCTCCCACTCTTGCTCTTGCTTGCGCTACTGCTCTACTCTTGTGCATGATGCTGCTGCACGAGCAGCAGATCCTGCTATCACTCAAGCCCCTGCAGCTTCTACCCGAGATGCTGCTACATGACCAGCTGCCCCACCTTTCGCACGTGTTGCTGCTCCAGGCGCTGCTGCTGCTACTACTGCTTTTCTGCTACTAGTGCATTTAGTTTTGACAATAAAATTCAGTTTCGACAACAAAATTTAGTTTTGACAGTTAAATTTAGTTTTGACAGTTAAATTCAGTTTCGACAGTTAAGTTCAGAGATGAGCGGCTGATGTATTTTACATCTAACTCTTTGTGGTTATGTATTTTACGTCATCTATTGGAGATGATATTAGAATTCCACTCAGGTTAACGTTGTCTCTCTTGTCCTACTTCAGCCTCGCCATCGTACAACTCACTGGAGCTGCTCCAACGATGAAACCCTCCATCACAGTGGAGCAGTACCCCGGGCTCCATCTCTAGACGCCTAAGATCTTCTTCCCCTCCTCCGACAGCCAAATCAGCTAGAGCATCCTCACCGACCAACCCAATCACGCTGAGATCGACATGGCTTCGCCAAAGAGTTGTACACTTGTTGCATTGCTTTTTTACTCTACATGTCATATATATTGTCGACTGAGCACACGTAGTAACGTGAAATACGATTAGTTTCTCCTACTACATGACAAGCAGTGAGGTACCAGGCAACTTAGCTATCCATGATGGACTCTTTTGAACGCCATCATTATTTATCTCTGTGTGTTTGAGTTGTGCATTTGTAGATGGGACTGGGAGTTGAGCTAGTAGGGCAGTGGCCTGGGTCCAAAGTAGTAGAAGTAGCACAAAAACATTTTCTGTGTGTAGGCTTTTCCCTGCTCAAAGCCTGCCTACTAGAATTGCAAGTGCTTGAAAGGAAAAGTGAGGCAAAAACATAGGAATTGGAAAGTTTCCTATTGTACTACTATTCATGCATTTGGTTCAAAGGAATGGAGCAAAGGAAAACTATAGGATTTGTTCCTTTAGTGTCTCCTAGAAAGAAAAACCGTAAGAATTTTAATACCCACTTTTCCTCCTTTTCAAATTCCTTTTCATGAAGCACAAGACTAAGAGATAGTAGCATAATAGCATTATAACCATACATTTTCTTGTGGTTTGACTTAATCTCACCATGCTTCTTTGCATCCTATGATCTTCCAATTCTTGTGGACCAAACACCCAGATTGGCAGAAATCCTGTGTTTTTAAATTCTCAGTTTTGCACGTGCATTCCTATCCTATTGCTGCGTATTTCCTATCCCTGCGTTGTTAGAATCCTCGAATTCAAACAAGCCCTTACAAAATTACTTCTCCTACAGATAGTTGTCAAAGAAAACCTTCTGTGGTTTCTCCCGCTCCTGCTGCACCGTCGTCCACCCCAACTCAGCTGCTCCAACGACAGAAGGGTCCACCATAGTAGGGATCCGGCCTCCAGAGTATCTTTCGCCGCCTTAGATCTTCTTCCCCGCTCCCGGCAGCCACGACAACTACAATACTATCATCAACTGAGCAGATGACCTTGAGGACTACACATGTCCGGAAGAGAGGTCACACTCTTTCGTGTCTACTTACATTATGCATCGCTTAATATTACATGCTACTTTATCATCCTGTTCACCGATTAGACTCTAAGTTAGCTCCAAACTAATGCTCAAACTTGAGTTTGTAAATGGTTGTGGGGTACATATCAGGGCCGCAATCAATAGTATCTATCTACAATCTAGTTAATCTCTGGTCTCTACTATGAGTTTCATGTTGGGTGGGAAACAAACAGTAAAGAAGCCATTATCTGTATTTTTAACTAAAGCCATTATCTGCCTGCTATCATTGGTTTTGGGTCTATCCACATGTTGCTACCATCACTCTAGATTTCTGGATGCACTCCTTACATAATCTCACTAATTTTAATTCCTATGCATGTCAGTTATTGTACACAATGGAACTAAACATGTAGAGCAAAAGAGACGAGCCTTGCATGGCAATAAAATTTCATGCAGACGTCGCTCCATGGTGGGCGCAAAGGCAGCCCCCCACCCATTTTGGATTATAATCAAGAGGAAGATGACTGTTCTGAGGGGGATTTAGAAGGAGAAGACCGCTCCTATTTACCCCCCTGAGGTCTTCGCTCTAACTAGGCATGCTGATGTTGGTAATATCATGCATATGGTGCCCTGCATTGCTTACTTTATTGAAAGTGCAACTAATCCCTGGGTGGTTTTGGTAATTCATAACAACATATAGCTCATTGAACTAATATCCATTCAAGATTAATGTTTCAGAAAGTTGAATGGTTGGTATGGCAAGGACTAGAGATGTGGACCCCTCAAAGTGAGAAGCACATATATTGGCTAAATCTCAAGACTCTACATTTTCATTTTAGTGATCCAAGATCACATTGAGTCCATAGGAAAATCCAATACTATTAAAAGGGGATGAGGTGTTACTTAATGGCTTGCTTGCTCAAAATGCTTAGTGATATGCTCCAAAAACCCTCAGCCACTTTCTCTTTTCCACATATGTCCTAAACCTAAAGTCAAACACGGCCCCACCGATTTGATCTATCCAGCGCCACCGAGTTGACTTGACATAGCCATATCCACAAACCCTAATTAGTTTGGTATTACTGATAGGGATCTCGGTGTCACCGAGATGGGATTGCAAACTCTCTATTTCCCTTCGTAACGTTTCGGTCTAACCGAGATGAGCGATCGGTCCCACCGAGTTTGCCTGACCAAGTATCTGTTTGCTTATTACTGAAATCGGTCTCACCGAGTTCATGTGATCGGTCTCACCAAGATGAGGTTTTGCCATAACCCTAGCGCATCGGTCTCACCGAGTTGATATTGTCGGTCCCACCGAAAAGCCTAACATTCACATTTTGAACCAAGCCAGTCTCACCGAGTTTCACTATTTGGCTACTGAGTTTGGTAAATTGTGTGTAACGGTTAGATTTTGTGTGGAGGCTATATATACCCCTCCACCCCCTTCTCCATTTGAGCGAGAGTCATCAGAACGTGCCTACACTTCCACTACTCATTTTCTGAGAGAGAACCACCTACTCATGTGTTGAGACCAAGAAATTCCAATCCAACCACAAGAATCTTGATCTCTAGCCTTCCCCAAGTTCCTTTCCACTCAAATCATCTTTCCACCATAGCCAAATCTGTGTGAGAGAGTTGCGTGTTGGGGAGACTATCATTTGAAGTACAAGGGCAAGGAGTTCATCATCAACACACCATCTATTACCTTTTGGAGAGTGGTGTCTCCTAGATTGGTTAGGTGTCACTTGGGAGCCTCCGTCAAGATTGGGGAGTTGAACCAAGGAGTTTGTAAGGGCAAGGAGATCACCTACTTCATGAAGATCTACCCAAGTGAGGCAAGTCCTTCGTGGGAGATGGCCATGGTGGGATAGACAAGGTTGCTTCTTCATGAACCCTTCGTGGGTGGAGCCCTTCGTGGACTCGCGCAACCGTTACCCATCATGGGTTGAAGTCTCCATCAACATGGATGTACGATAGCACCACCTATCGGAACCACGCCAAAAATCTCCGTGTCTACATTGCATTTGCTCCCTCCGAACTCCTCCCCTTTACCTTCATATGCAATGATTTACATTCCGCTGCTATACTCTTGTAGAATTGCATGTGTAGGTTGATTTCTTGACTTGTGCTAAGTTGCTAAAATCTGCCAAGACTTAAAATTGGGAAAAGGCTAGATTTTTATTTGGTCAAGTAGTCTAATCACCCCCTCTAAACATAATTTCGATCCTAGAAGTGGTATTAGAGCTTTGGTCTCCATTTTCCTTGATTTCCATAGCTTTGGTGATCATAGACTTGGTTCCACAACCTAGGAGAGTATGACGTCTAGCGAGGGAAATTACCACCGTAGAGGTCCTTACTTTGATGGCACTAATTTTGCTAGTTGGAAGCATAAGATGAAAACGCATATTCTTAGACATAACCCCACCGTTTGGGCTATTGTGTGCATTGTTTGCAAGGTGAATTCTTCGATGGGAGAGAACCAAGTCGTGAAGCAACTGCGGAAGAGTTGAAGATGCCGCAATACAACGCTCAAGCTTGCGATATCCTCTTCAATGGATTGTGCCCCGAAGAATTCAACAAAATCAGCCATCTTGAGAATGCAAAGGAAATTTGGGATACTTTGATTGATATGCACGAAGGTACCGAGTCCGTCAAGGAATCCAAGTTGGATGTGCTTAAAAGTCAACTTGACAAGTTCAGAATGAAGGGTGGTGAAGGTGTCGCTGAAATGTACTGTAGGCTTGCTCTCATCATAAATGAGATTGCCGACTTAGGAAGTGAAGAGATGACTGACAGATTCATCATCAAGAAGATCCTAAGATCCTTGTATGGAAAATATGATACCATGTGCACACTGATCCAAATGATGCCTAATTACAAAGATCTCAAGCCAACGGAAGTCACTGGAAGAATCGTTGCTCATGAGATGTCACTCAAGGATAAAGAAGAACTTCAAAACAAGTCTAGTGGTGATTATAAAACCTCGTGTGATGCTCCTGCCACATCAAGTGGAAAACAAGTCTTCAATGAGGAACTGAGCTTAATGGTGAAGAACTTCAACAAATTCTACAAGAATAGAAGCAAAGAGAGAAGCTCTAAGTCAAGATCCTACCATGACAAAAGATCTTCTAGTCGTGAGCGAAATTGCTACAGTTGTGGAAGACCCGGACACTACTCCAATGAGTGTACGACTCCCTACAAAAGAAGATAAGACTCACGTAAAAGAAGAAGTAGAAGAGAAGAATCACCTCCAAGAGAGAGAAGGAGTAGAGATGATCGTTATGAACGAAGAACCTCTCGCAGAAGCAAGGATTCGGAAAGGAAGGACAAGTCATCAAAGAGCTATACAAAGCAAAGACATCAAGCTCATGTTGGTTAATGGGTATCTGGTTCTGACTCTGAACACCACTCCGAGAGAAGTTATCACTCCGATTCTGAATATAATCAAGATGAAGGTGTTGCCGGTCTTGCACTTGTGTCAACCAACTCCTATGACATATTTGACTCACCAAATGAAGGAATTGGAAGATGCTTCATGGCTAAAGACCACATGGTATCACACCCCGAGTATATTGATTTCAATAGTGATGAAGATGATTTGCTAGGTGATGATGAGTTACTTGTTGACAATGCTAGTGATGAAAACTATGATGAAACTATTATTAATCATGCTAATCAAGATGAAACGAATGACAATGATAAGAAGGAGATTGAGCGTCTAATTAAAGAACTATACACTCTTAAGTTAGCTCATGAAACTACTTTAGAAGATCATCGAGAACTTTTAAAAATTCATGAGAAGCTACGCTTCGAGAAGCTCAACCTAGAGTAAGAACATGGTTTCTTAAAAGCCATCAATGATGATCTTCAAAAGAAAAGTTCTTCTTACATTGCCAAGCGTTTACTCTTGTCTACTTACATGCCATAAGTATAATCTAGCAACAAGAGTAAGAAAGATTCTTCTTCTAGTAGTAACAATAATCATGCTAAATCCAATATTGTTGCTTCTAGTAGTTCTCTTGATTCCACTAATGATTCTCTTATCCAAGTTACACTTGAGAGCAAGAAAATAGCTTATTGAAGGGAATTATAGAGAAAGGTGTTTATAAGAGCCTTGCTGGAAGTAAGCAATTTGAGGAAATTGTACGCAAGCAAGGAAGACATCGGAAGAATCAAGGTGTTGGTTTTGAACAAAAGTTCAATGCCAATGGAGTTGAGTGGGAAGAAGATCAATACCCCAAGACGAAGTTTGTCCCTCGACAAGAGAAGTATGATCCTACTTTCTTCAAGGGGACACAAGCTCGAGATGATCTTCCACCACAAGACCACAAGCTAAAAGGCAAGGACAAGCTTCAAGAGGAGATTGATGCATTTGAATAAGCTCCAAAGGCATTGGTCAAGTGGGTTCCCAAGTCTACCTCAAGTTCTACTTCATCAAGTACATCTACAACCCCGAGGATTCCCGTCAAGATGATGTAGATCCCGAAGAAGAAGAACTAGAGGGTTCTCGAGGGTGACTCCGCCAACTTACTTCACTCATATTCATTTTGGCAAGGACTAGTGCAATCAACTTACACATCTTGCACTAGTTCAAGGAGTCACAAACCCTCTTGTTAGTAAGTCAAGGGAGAAGGTAACCTAATGCTTTCATGGACATCATCTTGTGTGCACTTCTCTCGGTGTCTATGGATATCCTTGTTTGTTCCTTGTGGGACTAACCCATGTAGGTATTGAAAGTGCAGCTCACTCAAATGAATTGCTCCAAATGATCTATATCTATATTGAGCATCCACATCTTCAACATCTACATGAAGTCATCCTCGACAAAACCCAAGGTTAGTTCATCCTTCTAAAAGGGGATATCACATCTAGGGGGAGCTTTACTCTAAGGATTGAGATAAAGCAACTCTAATGGTATGAACACAACAATGCTTTATGTAAAAGTGGTAACCCCACTTGTGCTTAAACGATGAGTATGACCTATGATCAAATGTTCTCATTTGTCTCCTAAGTCAATATACTCATATATAGATGACCTAGTCATCGCCAATTGATTGATAGATGCTAGAGTGTTTGTGCATGCTTTGCCACATATTTCATTTTCTACCTTATTGTGTGAGCATGTTGGTTGCATAATTTTATTCATTCAAGGACATCTGTTTGTTGTTTTGATTGTTTGGTCTTTTCGTTTGCCAAATGGATGGACAAGAATGACTAAGTACTCCCTCTAGCTATCTATGTTTTTCTCGTCTCAAACTCCATTCATGCTACATCACAAAGTTTGATCGAAGTCAGATTCGAACCCTCTAGGTGAGGAGCACTCGGAGCCACGATTCGTCATAGACTTAAACTTCCAAAACCTCTTGATGTATTTTGGTCTGACCGATTCATTCCTTTTGGTCATACCGAGTTCATTAAGTTGATCTAGGTTTCAATCTCCGTGCAACCGATTTGAACACTTCGGTCTCACCAAGTTGCAGTAACCACTTGCGATTCTGCATCTTGGTGCCACCGTGTTGTTCCACTCGGTCACACCGACAGGGTCTAGATATATAACCACGGGTCGAATTTCTAGAAATTTCTCCGAAACCCTTCGCCCGCACTATCTAGCTCTGCTGACTCGAGGTCTCAGGATCATCACCTCCATCGCCAGCAACCCCCTGCCGCTGGTCTCTGCCGCCAAGTTAGGGTGTGAGCTCAACCCTATGTGCAATATTTTCATCTGATTCCCGCACTTAGGTCAATGCCATGAATCTTACCAAGTTTGAAACACTTCTATCCAATCAAAAATCTCATTAGAATAGTTTTGATTTGAAAACTTAGGGTTAGGTTTCTACCGAACTCATTTCAGACCGACCGAGTTGTAGAAATCGGTCTCACGGATTCGGCCCAGGCCATAGCACTTGTGATTTTTGGTATGACCGAATCTTGCAAATCGGTGTGACCGAGTTTAGATCTCTGTGAAACCCTAGCAGTCTCGGAGTCACCGAACTATGTCTCGGTCTGACTGAAGTCACCAGTTTAGACTCTGAACATTGCTTCGGTGTCACCGAGTTTAACAAATCGGTAGCTCCAAAATTCCTTCTGTAGAAAACTAAAACTAAGTTTTTGGCTCATTTGTTTTGCAAAATCTCTGCACATTGTGATGCTCATCCACTCTCTCTCATCTATATCTATTCCCAGGGCCAGCCTTCAACTTTTTTCAGCTTGTCTGACAACAGTGACAGCCAGAATCAGTCTGAGGAACAGGTTCAGATGAGTGAGGGCACTAGTCACTCTGAGAGCGGTTATGATGTGGGAGCAGAAGCACTCCCAGCAACCTGCCCAAAGCTGCAACTAGGCAGAAGAAGAAGAAGACATCAGATTCTGAGGATGAAGACTTCAAGTTTGATGGGGAGGTCACTTCCAAGGAGAAAGTGGTCAAGAAGGAGTTTGGCACTGTTGCTAACACCAAGCCAGGGATGAAGCAGAAAGCTCCTACAAGAAGAGTTCCAATGTCCAAAGCCAGAGCCTCAACCCAGGAAACCATGGAGTTCACACTTGAACCCAAAGAGGCTGGTGAGGGCAAGAAGAGGAAGGAGAGGGTCAAAAAGACCATGGCTAGAGTTATTGGGAGATCTTCTATGATCAGAGACCCAGATGAGGAAGAAGAGAAAGATGCACCTCCTGCAAAAACTCAGAAATTGATGGGGGTGCAATCATATCAGAGGCTGCTCCATCAAAGCCCAAGACTGCCCCCAAGGCTGCTGCTCAAGCCCCCAGATCCAGCAGGAACATTCCAGCAGCTGAGAAGAACAAGGCCCCAGTGCCTGAAGTGGAAGAAGAAGAGGAAGGGCAAGTGCTTAGAAAGTTGAAGCCCAAGATTCCTGACCATGATGACACCCATCCAGTGGCTGAGAACATGAAACTTAGAAAGGATGCAGGTCTCAGGCTATGGAGGAAGAATGAGCCATATGCCATAAGAAGAAGGATAGTTGTTGACTACATGTTCCATACAAAGGAACAACAAGACTTCTATGAGACTGTGCTTCTGGACAAGAAGCCAGTAGTAAGTGACATGAGATGGGTGGACTGGAAGTTCACTGACAACAATGAAGATCATTTCCTAGGAGTCCATGAGAGTTTCAGATAAAGAGGAGTTGATGCATTTGTTGGTCAGAAATTGACAAAATGGAATGATGCGTTGATCATGCAGTTTTACTCCACAACACACTTTTACCCTGATGGTAAAATTGTTTGGATGACAGAGGGTACCAGGTACCAATCTTCAGTTGCTGAGTGGGCAAAGCTGACTAATGCTCCAGAAGAGCATGAGGAGGACACTGATGCATATGCTAAGCCTAGAAAAGGACATGACTCAATGACTCACATGTACAAGGAAATTCTTGATGCTGCCTTGGACACCCACAAGTTTGGGTCAGTTTATTATCTGCTGTTAGGTCTGCCAACTATCAACACAATACTCAGACACAATCTGCTGCCCAAGTCTGGAGATGACAGGATGATTAGAGGGCACTCAGTAAATCTGCTGCATATGTTTGATGTGCCTAAAAAATTCCAAGTGATGACATTGATTGTTGAGACAATCAAGAGGACAGCTGCAGACAAAAAGAGATCATGTGGCTATGCTCCACATATTCAGATGCTCATCAACTCCAAGATGGGCAAGGGCATGTATCTCTTGGATAAGGAATGTCTTCCCCTGCCGCCAGAGTTTGAAGACAATGTGGTTGTCATGGATCCATCACATCCCATATCTGTGCAGGCTCAGGAGAAGAAAGAAAAAGCAAAAGCAGAGAAGGCAACCAAGACACCAAGTGCTGAAGAAGCCTCCCAGATATTTTTGAAAGCCAAGCAAGATCAACTTGGCTATCTCATTCAAGCCACTTTGAGGATTGAGAAAGGACTGGCCACCCTGACTCAAAATCAAGAGAGTCTTGAGAGGATAATTGAGACAAAAATTCATGACTTAGATGTGAAGGTCACAAAAATTCAGTCTACTATGGAGAAGATCCAAGAAGAACTTGAAGATAGGGATGAGGGACCTACAACAGATGCTTTTCAGCAAGTCCCATGGGGACCAAGGCCATCAGCTATGCCAGTTGTAACTGATCCCAGACCCACAGTGTCAGCACCTACAGCTACAGCTTCAGTTGCTCCTCCAGTTGCAACTCCACCAACTCCTCAGACTTCTTCGGATGCATTCATTGCAGGACTCCTCTCCACGCCACCTTCGCACTCTAGAGCACCCGGAGATCATGCTTAGAGAGCCGCATAGCACTATGCATTTTCAAGCTTTTCAGCAACTCTCCACGCCACCTTCGCACTCTAGAGCTCCCAGAGATCATGCTTATAGAGCCGCATATCACTATGCATTTTCAAGCTTTTTGGTAACTTGTTGCCAAATGGGTAGAAAGTGTATAGATCATAGGCTTCGAGAGATAGAGAGAGTGTGTTTGCTTCTTTTTGCCTCTCTTGCTACTCTATTTGTTTTGCTTGTTTGGGTGATACAATGTTTTATGCTTGTGTGTGAGATATTTCTATGATCATATGTTTGATCATATCATACTTTAATGCTTGTGCTTAATGATGATATTCTATCTCTCATGTATGAACATTCATATCTTGTTGGTGATGAGTGCATATTTCACATTCTATCATTTTGAGCGCTCTACCAAGATGTATGTGACATGGAAGAGTGACCCATGATCCTAGTTTTTTGTGCATTTGCATTCAAAAGAAAATTTTCAAATAATGCACAAATTTAGGGGGAGCTCTTGCTTATCACATACTTCTCAAAGCGACGATGTACCTCATTTATATTATCATTTGTCAAAGCTTTGATCTATATGTTGTCATCAATGACCAAAAAGCGGGAGATTGAAAGTGCAACTAATCCCCGGGTGGTTTTGGTAATTCATAACAACATATAGCTCATTGAACTAATTAATATCCATTCAAGATTAATGTTTCAGAAAGTTCAATGGTTGGTATGGCATGGACTAGAGATGTGGACCCCTCAAAATGCTCAGGACATATATTGGCTAAAGCTCAAGACTCTACATTTTCATTTTAGTTATCCAAGATCACATTGAGTCCATAGGAAAAGCCTATACTATTAAAAGGGGATGAGGTGTTGCTTAATGGCTTGGTTGCTCAAAATGCTTAGTGATATGCTCCAAAAACCCTCAACCACTTTCTCTTTTCCACATATGTCCTAAACCTAAAGTCAAACTTGGCCCCACCGATTTGATCTATCCGGAGCCACCGAGTTCACTTAACATAGCCATATCCACAAACCCTAATCAGTTCGGTCTTACCCATAGGGATCTCGGTCTCACCGAGATGGGATTGCAAACTCTCTATTTCCCTTCGTAATGTTTCGGTCTAGCCGAGATGAGCGATCGGTCCCATCGAGTTTGCCTGACCAAATCTCTGTTAACTTATTACTAAAATCGGTCTCACCGAGTTCATGTGATCGGTCTCACCGAGATGAGGTTTTGGCCTAACCCTAGCACATAAGTCTCACCAAGTTGATGTTGTCGGTCCCATCGAAAAGCCTAACGTTCACATTTTGAACCAAGTCGGTCTCACCGAGTTTCACTATTCGGTCCCACCGAGTTTGGTAAATTGTGTGTAACAGTTAGATTTATGTGGAGGCTATATATACCCCTCCACCCCCTTCTCCATTTGAGAGAGAGCCATCAGAACGTGCCTACACTTCCACTACTCATTTTCTGAGAGAGAACCACCTACTCATGTGTTGAGACCAAGACATTCCAATCCAACCACAAGAATCTTGATCTCTAGCCTCCCCCAAGTTGCTTTCCACTCAAGTCATCTTTCCACCATAGCTAAATCTGTGAGATAGAGTTGAGTGTTGGGGAGACTATCATTTGAAGCACAAGAGCGAGGAGTTCATCATCAAGACACCATCTATTACCTTTTGGAGAGTGGTGTCTCCTAGATTGGTTAGGTGTCACTTGGGAGCCTCCGTCAAGATTGTGGAGTTGAACCAAGGAGTTTGTAAGGGCAAGGAGATCGCCTACTTTGTGAAGATATACCCAAGTGAGGGAAGTCCTTCATGGGCGATGGCCATGGTGGGATATACAAGGTTGCTTCTTCATGGACCCTTCGTGGGTGGAGCCCTTTGTGGACTCACGCAACCGTTACCCATCGTGGGTTGAAGTCTCCATCAACGTGGATGTACGATAGCACCACCTATCGGAAGCACGCCAAAAACCTCCATGTCTACATTGTGTTTGCTCCCTCCAAACTCCTCCCCTTTACCTTCATATACAATGATTTACATTGCGCTGCTATACTCTTAGAATTGCATGTGTAAGTTGATTGCTTGACTTGTGCTAAGTTGCTAAAATCTGCCAAGACTTAAAATTGGGAAAAGGCTAGGTTTTATTTCGTCAAGTAGTCTAATCACCCCCCTCTAGACATACTTTTGATCCTACATTTATAAATCAAATATGTCATCTGCTTAGTTTAGACATGCTTTGTGTGAATGCCATCTGTTTAGTTTCTTTATCGTATATGTGAATTATGCAACACCATGTTGTTTAGCCAGGCATCATATATGTGAATTTTGCAATGCCATCCTGCTTAGCCAGTCATCTTATATGTTAATTATATCATGCCATACTTTTTTTCATTACGCATTACATTTGTCAACAATGTTAGTACATTCAACTACTCTTCGTGTGCATCAGCCATTTGACACAGTGATGGAAAATTCTGGAGTGAAAACAAGTTTTTCAAAGCAGACTATGATATCTAACGAAGCACATATCTCGCTGGTTACGGATAGCTCCTCAGAGGACAATTCAGAGACAGATGACAAGTCCTATTCCCCCCCCCCCCTGAGGTGTATGCTCTAACTTGGGAGGGTTATGTTGCTCATATCGTGCGTATGGTGTCTTGCATTGTTATGCCATTTGCTTAGTTTAGACATGCTTTGTGTGAATGCCACCTGTTTAGTGTCTAATTACCATATATGTGAATTATGCAATGCCATCTTGTTGCAAGACATTATATATGTGAATTATGCAATGCTATCTTGTTGCAAGGCATTATATATGTGAATTATGCAATGCCATCTTGTTGCAAGACATTATATATGTGAATTATGCAATGCTATCGTGTTGCAAGGCATTATATATGTGAATTATGCAATGCCATGCTGTTTTTCCAATCATCATATATGTGAATTATATCATGCTATCCTTTTTTTGTATTATGTGTTTCATTTTTTGACAATGCTTGTATATTCAACTACTCTTCCTGTGCATCAGTGATACGTCTCCAATGTATCTATAATTTTTAATTGTTCCATGCTATTATATTATTTGTTTTGGATGTTTAATAGGCATTTATATGCTATTTTATATTATTTTTGGGAATAACCTATTAATCGAGAGCCCGGTGCCAGTTTCTGTTTTTTTGCCTATTTTAGAGTTTCGCAGAAAAAGAATACCAAACGGAGTCCAAACGGAATGAAACTTTCGCGATGATCTTTCTTGGACCAGAAGGAAACTAGAAGACTTGGAGAAGAATTCGGAGACGCAACAAGGCGACCACGAGGCAGGAGGGCGTGCCCTAGGGGGTAGGGCGCGCCCCTACCTCGTGGGCCCCTCGTGGGTCTCCTGATCTAGCTCCTTCACATATATATACTCTTATACCCTAAAAACATCCAGGAACATGAAACCACTTTTCCACTGTCGCAACCTTCTATACCCGTGAGATCCCATCTAGGGGCCTTTTCCGGCGTCCTGCTGGAGGGGGATTCAATCACGGAGGGCTTCTTCATCAACACCATTGCCTCTCCGATGATGCATGAGTATTTTACCACAGACCTTCGGGTCCATAGCTAGTAGCTAGATGGTTTATTCTCTCTCTTTGATTCTCAATAGCATGTTCTCCTCGATATTCTTGGAGATCTATTCGATGTAATATTCTTTTGCGGTGTGTTTGCCCAGACCTGACGAATTGTGGATTTATGATCAGATTATCTACGAATATTATTTGGTTCTTCTCTGAATTCTTATATGCATGATTTGATATCTTTGCAAGTCTCTTCGAATTATCGGTTTAGTTTGACCTACTAGATTGATCTTTCTTGCAATGGGAGAAGTGCTTAGCTTTGGGTTCAATCTTGCGGTGTCCTTTCCCAGTGACAGTAGGGGTAGCACGGCATGTATTGTATTGTTGCCATCGAGGATAAAAAGATGGTGTTTTCATAATATTGCTTGAGTTAATTCCTCTACATCATGTCATCTTACTTAATGCGTTAACCTGTTATTCATGAACTTAATACTCTAGATGCAGGCAGGAGTCGGTCGATGTGTGGAGTAATAGTAGTAGATGCAGAATCGTTTCGGTCTACGTGATGACTATGTTCATGATCATTGCCTTAGATATCGTCATAACTTTGCGCTTTTCTATCAATTGCTCGGCAGTAATTTGTTCACCCACCGTAATATTTGCTATCTTGAGAGAAGCCACTAGTGAAACCTATGGCCCCCGAGTCTCTTTTGCATTATATTGAATCTCTTTTACATCTTACTAGTTTCCGATCTACTATTTTGCAATCTTTTACTTTCCGATCTTTAAACCAAAAATACCAAAAATATTTACTTTTCCATTTATCTATCTCTATCAGATCCCGTGAAGGGATTGACAACCCCTTTATCGCGTTGGGTGCAAGTTGTTGATTGTTTGTGCAGGTATTCGGTGACTTCTGCATTGTCTCCTACTGGATTGATACCTTGGTTCTAAAACTAAGGGAAATACTTACGCTACTTCGCTGCATCACCCTTTCCTCTTAAAGGGAAAAACCAACGCAGGCTCAAGAGGTAGCAAGAAGGATTTCTTGCGCCGTTGCCGGGGAGATCTACGTCAAGTCAAGCCATACCAAGTACCCATCATAAACTCTTCTCTCTTGCATTACATTATTCGACATTTGCCTCTCGTTTTCCTCTCCCCCACATCTAAAACAATTTTTGAAAAGCTTTACCTTTTCTTCGCCCCTCTTCCATTCGTTTTTTTCGCTTGCTTCTTGTGTGCTTATGTGTTTTGCTTTGATGGCGCAGCCAAAAAGCGTTGATCTTCACCTTAGGAGGTTGGTAGAAATTAAAAATAATGTTAGAAGCTTTATGTCTTTACAATTTGAGCATAATAATTTCTTTAAAAATGAGCTTAAAGAAAAAAAAAGTTTTATGGAGTATATGACTAAAGAGCTCGATGATATGTCTAAAGTATTTTATGGTTTGAAATCTTAGTTTGCTCATCTTGAAAACTTAGTAGGCCAAATTTCTGATAAACAAGCCACCTTAGTTAATAAGATGGCCGCTAAACCTGAGGTTCTAAATAATAATGATGAAGATCTAAAAGTGATTGATGTGACTCCTATTAAATATTTATTTTCCAATATAAGTCTTGATAAATATGGGACTGGAGATGAGTCAACTTTAGTTAAAAGGTGTCCCAATGATTCAGAGTTTTTAGATCTAGATGCTAAAATTGATAAAAGTAGGATTGGAGAGGTCAAGACTTTAAGTAGCAATGAACCCACTCTTTTGGATTTCAAGGAATTTAATTATGATAGTTGTTCTTTGATAGATTGTATTTCCTTGTTGCAATACATGTTAAATTCTCCTCATGTTTATAATCAAAACAAAGCTTTTACTAAACATATCGTTGATGCTATGATGCAATCTTTTGAAGAAAAGCTTGAATTAGAAGTTTCTATCCCTAGAAAACTTTATGATGAGTGGGAACCTAATATTAAGATTAATATTAAAGATTATGAATGCTATGCTTTGTGTGATTTGGGTGCTAGTGTTTCCGCGATTCCAAAAACTTTGTGTGATTTGTTAGGTTTCCATGAATTTGATGATTGTTCTTTAAATTTGCATCTTGCGGGTTCCACTATTAAGAAACTATGGGAAGGATTAATGATGTTCTTATTGTTTAAAATATGAATTATGTGCTCATAGATTTCATTGCTCTTGATATAGATTGCAATCCTACATGTACTATTATTCTTGGTAGACCTTTCCTTAGAACGATTGGTGCAATTATTGATATGAAAGAAGGAAACATTAGATTCCAATTTCTGTTAAGGAAAGGAATGAAACACTTTCCTAGGAAGAAAATTAAATTTCCTTATGAATCTATTATGAGAGCCACGTATGGATTGCATACCAAAGATGGCAATGACTAGATCTATTCATATTTTTATGCCTAGCTAAGGGCATTAAACGAAAGCGCTTGTTGGGAGGCAAACCAATTATATTTTTGTTCTCTGCTTTTTGCTCCTGTTTAGTAATAAATAATTCATCTAGCCTCTGGTTAGATGTGGTTTTATGTTTTAATTAGTGTTTGTGCCAAGTTGAACCTTTAGGATAGCTTACGGTGATAGTTGTGTTGATCCTGCTGAAAATCAGAAACTTCTGCGCTTAGTAAATTAGTTTTGGAAATTCATAGAAACGTGATTTTGGTCTGATTCTTTCTGCCAAGGATTGGTACACAAATTCCTCAGGGTTTCCTAATGTTGATGAAATTTTGGAGTTATAAAAGTATTAGAGAGTTACAGATTACTACATACTGTTCTGTTTTTGACAGATTCTGTTTTTCACGTGTTGTTTGCTTATTTTGATGAATCTATGGGTAGTATCGGGGGGGTATGAACCATGGAAAAGTTTTAATACAATAGATATTACACCAATATAAATAAATAATGAGTTTTCAATAGTACCTTAAAGTGGTGATTTATTTTCTTATACTAATGGAGCTCATGAGATTTTCTGTCGAGTTTTGTGTTGTGAAGTTTTCAAGTTTTGGGTAAGGATTTGATGGACTATGGAATAAGGAGTGACAAGAGCCTAAGCTTGGATGCCCAAGGCACCCCAAGGTAATATTCAAGGACAACCAAAAGCCTAAGCTTGGGGATGCCCCGGAAGGCATCCCCTCTTTCATCTTTGTCTATCAGTAACTTTACTTGAGGCTATATTTTTATTCACCACATGATATGTGTTTTGCTTGCAGCATCTTGTATGATTTGAGTCTTTGCTTTTTATTTTACCACAATAATCCTTGATGTACACACCTTTTGGTAGAGACACACATGAATCGTGATTTATTAGAATACTCTATGTGCTTCACTTATATCTTTTGAGCTAGGCAATATTGCTCTAGTACTTCACTTATATCTTTTTAGAGCACGGCGGTGGATTTATTTTATAGAAATTGTTGAACTCTCATGCTTTACTAATATTATTTTGAGGGTCTTTTAGAACAGCATGGTAATTTGCTTGGGTTATAAAACTAGTCCTAATATGATGGGCATCCAAGAGGGATATAATAAAAACTTTCATATAAAGTGCACTGAATACTATGAGAAGTTTGATTCTTTATGATTGTTTTGAGATATGAAGATGGTGATATTAGAGTCATGCTAGTGGAGTAATTATGAATTTGAGAAATACTTGTGTTGATATTTATGAGTCATGTAGCATGCAAGTATGGTAACCGTTGTGTAACAAATTTGAAGCATGAGGTATCTCTTTGATTGTCATTCTTTGTGTGGAGGTCGAGATCGCGTGATGGTTAACTCCTACCAACTCTTCCCTAGGAGCATGCGCATAGTGCTTGGTTTTGATGACTTGTAGATTTTTGCAATAAGTATGTGAGTTCTTTATGACTAATGTTGAGTCCATGGATTATACGCACTCTCACCCTTCCACCATTGCCAACCTCTCTTGTGCCGCGCAACTTCCGCTGGTACCATACACCCACCATTTACCTTCCTCAAAACAGCCACCATACCTACCTATTATGGCATTTCCATAGCCATTCTGAGATATATTGCCATGCAACTTTCCACCGTTCCATTTATTATGACACGCTTCATCATTGTCATATTGCTTTGCATGATCATGTAGTTGACATCGTATTTGTGGCAAAGCCACCTTTCATAAATCTTTCATACATGTCACTCTTGATTCATTGCACACCCCGATACACCGTCGAAGGCATTCACATAGAGTAATATTTTGTTCTAAGCATTGAGTTGTAATTTTTTGAGTTGTAAGTAAATAGAAGTGTGATGATCATCATTATTAGAGCATTGTCCCATGTGAGGAAATAAAAAAAGAGGACAAAAAAGCCAATAAAAAAAGAGGCCAAAGAAGCCAATCAAAAAAATGAGAGAAAAATAGAGAAGGGGCAATGTTACTATCCTTTTTCCACACTTGTGCTTCGAAGTAGCACCATGATCTTCATGACAGAGAGTCTCTTATTTTGTCACTTTCATATACTAGTGGGAATTTTTCATTATAGAAGTTGGCTTGTATATTCCGACGTTGGGCTTCGTCAAATGCCCTAGGTCTACATGAGCAAGCAAGTTGGATGCACACCTACTTAGTTTCTTTTTTGAGCTTTCATACACTTATAGCTCTAGTGCGTCCGTTGCATGGCAATCCCTACTCACTCACATTGATATCTATTGATGGGCATCTCCATAGCCCATTAATACGCCTAGTTGATGTGATACTATCTCCTCTTTTTTTGTCTTCTCCACAACCACCATTCTATTCCACCTATAGTGCTATGTCCATGGCTCACGCTCATGTATTGCGTGAAAGTTGAAAAAGTTTGAGAATACTAAAGTATGAAACAATTGCTGGGCTGAAACCGGGGTTGTGCATGATTTGAATATTTTGTGTGACGAAGATGGAGCATAGTCAAACTATATGATTTTGTAGGGACAAGCTTTCTTTGGCCATGTTATTTTGAGAAGACGTAATTGCTTTGTTAGTATGCTTGAAGTATTATTGTTTTTATGTCAATATTAAACTTTTGTTTTGAATCTTTTGGATCTGAACATTCATGCCACAATAAAGAAAATTACATGGATAAATATGTTAGGTAGCATTCCACATCAAAATTTTTGTTTTTATCATTTATCTACTCGAGGACGAGCAGGAATTAAGCTTGGGGATGCTTGATACTTCTCCAACATATCTATAATTTTTATTGTTCCATGCTATTATATTGTCTGTTTTGGATGTTTAATAGGCATTTATATGCTATTTTATATTATTTTTTGGACTAACCTATTAACCGAGAGCACAATGCCAGTTTATGTTTTTTCACCTATTTTAGAGTTTCACAGAAAAGGAATACCAAATGGAGTCTAAGCAGAATGAAACTTTCACGATGATCTTTCTTGGACCAGAAGGAAATCAGAAGACTCGGAAATGAAGTCGGAGACGCAACGAGGCGGCCACGAGGCAGGAGGGTGTGCCCTAGGGGTAGGGCGTGCCCCCTACCTCATGGGCCCCTCATGGGTCTCCTGACCTAGCTCCTTCTCCTATATATACTCTTATACCCTTAAAAACATCCAGGGAGCCACAAAACCACTTTTCCATCGCCTCAACCTTCTGTACCTGTGAGATCCCATCTAGGGGCCTTTTATGGCATCCCACCGGAGGGGGATTCGATCACGGAGGGCTTCTTCATCAACACCATTGCCTCTCCGATGATGCGTGAGTAGTTTAGCACAGACCTTCGGGTCCATAGCTAGTAGCTAGATGGCTTCTTCTCTCTCTTTAATTCGCAATACCATGTTCTCCTCGATGTTCTTGGAGATCTATTCGATGTAATATTCTTTTGCGGTGTGTTTGCCGAGATCTGATGAATTGTGGATTTATGATCAGATTATCTATGAATATTATTTGGTTCTTCTCTGAATTCTTATATGCATGATTTGATATCTTTGCAAGTCTCTTCGAATTACCAGTTTAGTTTGGCCTACTAGATTGATCTTTCTTGCAATGGGAGAAGTGCTTAGCTTTGGGTTCAATCTTGCGGTGTCCTTTCCCAGTGACAGTAGAGGAAGCAAGGCACGTATTGTATTGTTGCCATCGAGGATAAAAAGATGGGGTTTTCATCATATTGCTTGAGTTAATTCCTCTACATCATGTCATCTTACTTAATGTGTTAATCTGTTATTCATGAACTTAATACTCTAGATGCAGGCAGGAGTCGGTCGATGTGTGGAGTAATAGTAGTTGATGCAAAATCGTTTCGGTCTACTTGACACAGACGTGATGCCTATGTTCATGATCATTGACTTAGATATCGTCATAACTTTGCGCTTTTCTATCAATTGCTCGGTAGTAATTTGTTCACCCACCATAATGTTTGCTATCTTGAGAGAAGCCACTAGTAAAACCTATGCCCCCAGGTCTCTTTTCCATTATATTGAATCTCTTTTACATCTTACTTGTTTCCGATCTACTATTTTGCAATCTTTTATTTTCCGATTTTTAAACCAAAAATACCAAAAATATTTACTTTACCGTTAATCAATCTCTATCAGATCTCACTTTTGCAAGTGACCGTGAAGGGATTGACAACCCATTTATCGCGTTGGGTGCAAGTTGTTGATTGTTTGTGCAGGTATTCAGTGACTTGTGCGTTGTCTCCTACTGGATTGACACCTTGGTTCTCAAACCGAGGGAAATACTTACACTACTTTGCCGCATCACCCTTTCCTCTTCAAGGGAAAACCAATGCAAGATCAAGAGGTAGCAATCATCGATTTTGAAGCGGTGATGGAAGTATCTGGAGTGAAAACAAGGTATTTAGAGTAGACAATGCTACCTGCTGACATCTTGCTGGTTACAGATAGCTCCTCAGAGGAGGATTCAGAGACACATGACCAGTCCTATTCCCCCCTGAGGTCTATGCTCAAACTTGGCCGGGTTATATTACTCATGTCATGCATGTTGTCTTGCATTGCTTAGTTTTTGAATCATATATTCGATTGCCATCTGCTTACTTGCTCAGTATATAAATCATATATTTGAATTATATCATGCATCATGTTTACATAGACAACATCTATCTGAATTATGGCATGCCAACCCATTTAATAAAGACATCATATAGTTATATCATCTCATCTTGTTTAGTGTTTACCGTCATCATATTTTGAATTATGTCATTCTATTTGTGAATTATATCATGCTATCATGTTTCCATAGGTGACATGTATGTGAATTATGGCATGCCAACCTATTTAATAAATACATTATATAGTTATATCATGTCATCTTGTTTACATAGTCATCATATTTTGAACTATGTCTTTCCATCCTATTTAGTTAGCCGTCATATATGCAAAATTGTGTCATGCTATCCTGTTTAGTTAGCCATCATATATGTGAAATTGTGTCATACTATCATGTTTAGTTAGACAACATAAATGTGAATTATTTCATGCCCTCTTTTATTCCCCACTATCCACTACACCTGACTATCATACAATGTATGTACATTCAATTACTTTTCTTGTTTATCAGCCATTTGAATTGGAGAGGGTGATGGCAGTATCTAAGGGAGTAACAACACAGTCTTCAAAAAAGATAGTGCTACCAGTCAATGCAGATAGAACCAGAGTTGTACTTGCCCAAGAACCAGCCCTACCACACATAACCCACACTCTCGCAGATTGTATCCCTACCTAGTTGGACAGAGAACCAGCTACGCCCCTTCTAACCCCAACCCCAGCATATAGTAACCCAGTTCCAGTTGACACAACACTGTCTCCACCACAGAGCACCCAAACACAAGCAGTTAGTAAGGGAACTGCAGTGCCGAAAGCACGAGGACCACCACTCCGAATCCCAACTCAATGCTGAAAGCAGAAGAAGAATTGTTCTCAGGTCAGGTTCTGTAGCTATGGTTCATACTCCTTTGCTCTTGCATCACTGTATTTACTCATACCAACTATTTTCAAATTTGAAGGACGGAATTGAAACTCCAATGGTGCAACAGGTATGTTTCATACATATTTCTTTAATTGATTTGCTCGGTAGTTTCGCACACTTATATTCTGTCTATTCTACTTTGTCTTAAACATATATTTTTTGAACTGTGTCTCTATCTTGATTTGGCAACAAGAACTAGAATGATATGGACCATATAGTGACCATGGTACGTAGATATATGTTTGTTTCATGTTGTTATCCTATCCACTTTACTACTGAACTGATTTACCAAAATGAGTTTCATATACAACATGGTAAACTTGTGATGTGTCTGCTTGTTTCTCTTTTAGAATGTGGACAAAATATGGGAGAAGAGTACCTCGTTATGCAATGGTAAAGGAAGTAATGCAGATAATGTTCAAGATAGTGAGACATCCCTGTTGGTCTCCAAGAAAGCTGATTAAAACTATCTTGACGACAGTGAGACAACCCAAAAGTCATGTCTTGACATAGTGTTCAAGTTACTGGCCACTATTGCTGGCACAAGCTCATCGAACTCCCTGCCTAAATCAGTTCTTCTTCTTGAGTCTCAACTTCAAGTTGAAAGACATCGATCAGATGTGCTACGACACGAAGCCGAAGGACTGAGAAAGTCCAAGCAGAATTCAGATGCATACTTTCTAGTGCAACAGCAAGCGCTGGAGGATTTAAGTGTCAAACAAGAGAAAGTTAATAAGCTTGCTAACCATCTTGCTAGCATAATGTTAACCCAGGATATCGTTTCTTGAGCTCTTGTGAAGTGGTTTCAGTTCTGGACTTGTTTTGTTGCGGCATTTATTTGCACTGGTCGCCAACTTTGACAACCAGTGTATGTGATATGTTGCTTTGTTCCCTATATTTGCACTGGTGGCAAACTTTGATGCCCAGTGGATATAATATGTGTAATGGCCGTGATAGCCTAGCATAAGTTGCTTGCTTATTTATTTCATTTTTCTTGTTTATTTGTTTTCTTGTAGTCAATGCAGTTCTTTTTCCGCGGTTTGCTAGTGGCCGCAATAACCTATTTTTTAAAACTAGGCCGCAATAACCATGGGTTACATATTTACTGTAGTGACCATGGGTCTCCTACGGGCCGTAGAAACAATGGGCCTTCTATGGGCCGCAGCATCAACGGGCCTTCTACGGGTCATATGATCAACTGGCCAAACATGGGCCAATAACAGACCACATTATGGGTCGTAAACAGGCTAGAGTTGGAATCGTCCATTCATGGGCCGGCCATAATGGGTCGTCGTTAATCGGCCGTATTTGATGACACTATGAAAACGGCCCAATGGATTAACGGGCCACAAACGGGCCGACTATAACCACGGGCTGAATTTGGCCCACAAGCAGAAAAGGTTAGTAATGGGCCGTAAGTAACCGAATGCTGGAAATGACCCCAAGAATAAATGGGCCCTGAGAAGGCCGAAAGATAACACAGGTTGGAAATGGCCCAATGGAATAATGGGCCGTTAATGGGTATAAAGTGGTACACTATTCATTACGGGCCAGTTTCACCACGGGTTGCTCATATGGGCCAAGAGTTACAAAGGGCCTCATATGGGCCGAAAGACATCATGGGCCATACATGGGCCGGAAGTTACAATGGGCTGGAATCATATTGGACGGCCCAGATGAAGCTACTGGCTTAATTCGGATAGGCTGTAATGGGTCGTGAGTTAGCGGGCCGTAAATGGGCTATATATGAACATGCCGTTAATAGGCTTTCCGTGGGCCGGCCCACTATCTTTTGACCAACTCAAACGGGCCGATCGATATTAGGATTTGTCACTCCGAGTATCGGAGAGGTATCTCTAGGCCCTCTTGGTAATACACATCATAAGAAGCCTTGCAAGTAAAGTGACTAATGAGTTAGTTGCGGGATGATGTATTACGGAACAAGTAAAGAGACTTGCCGGTAACGAGATTGAAGTAGGTATGAAGATACCGACGATCGAATCTCGGGCAAGTAACATACCGATGACAAAGGGAATAACGTATGTTGTCATAATGGTTCGACCGATAAAGATCTTCGTAGAATATGTCGGAGCCAATATGAGCATCCAGGTTCCGCTATTGGTTATTGACCGGAGAGGCGTCTCGATCATGTCTACATAGTTCTCGGACCCGTAGGGTCCGCACGCTTAATGTTCGATGACGATATTGTATTACATGAGTTATACGATTTGGTGACTGAATGTTGTTCGGAGTCTCGGATGAGATCACGGACATGATGAGGAGTCTCGAAATGGTTGAAAAAAAACTGATATATAGGACGATAGTATTCAGACACCGGAAGTGTTCCGGAGGGTATCGAGTACGTATCGGGTCACCGGAAGGGGTTTCGGGAACCCCCGACAAAAGATATGGGCCTTTTGGGCCAAGAGGGGAAACACACCAGCCACCAGGGGCTGGTGCGCCCCCATATGGGCCGAACCAGGAGGATAAGTAAAGAGGGCAAGGGAAAAGGAAAGGCGGGATTCGGCCTCCCCCTTCCTTCCCTCCTCCCTTCTCTTTCCTTACTCTCCGGTAAATGAGGAAAGGGGGCCGAATTGGGGAGAGACCCTGTCGTGGGAAACCACGACCACCTATGGGACCAAGGTTCCCTTGCTGGTTTGGCAGGGGGATGTCACGTCGCACAAAGAACAGAAGAGCATGGGACAGCACGACAAAAATCACATAGGCAATTTACCTAGGTTCTGGCCGCCGTGAGGCATAAAACCCTACTCTCGCTTTGGTGGATTGATGGTGGAAGAATGGTGGTAGAGCGCAATACACTTGCCCGACAGGGTTGCCTATGGGCGGCAGTGGCTACGCGCGTATGAGTGTGTGGGTATCCAGCCTTCTCACCCCTTCTACCTTTGCCACGGGACTCCTTTTATGATTAAGGGGTCGCCATAATGCAAAATCATTCATTATGAACTGATAAGATAGAAAAGAGTGCTATCATACCTAACTCTGCAGGCTGACAGAGCGCATTAAATGTGCCGCTCAATGTCACATCATTATTTGCTCGGGAAGCCTTGCCGGGCTATTTTTCCAGCTTCACGCCTGCTTGCTAGACCCGTCACAGGACGGGTGTCGTCTGTAGGTATTTCCTGTAGAAAGAGGCTGCCATGTGGCGAATGGCTGCCACTTAATCACTTCGCGTCTTAACACTGCACTAATTGACGACAAGGGTCATGGCAGAGTGGTTGGGTGAGGTGATTTTTGCCTTTGTGAGTCCCGGCAGGCCCTGCCGGGATGTCTTGGATGTTCTCTTCCAGGGCGACCCCGCCCTTGCCGAGCTCATCTGCCCGGCAAAGGGAGGTTTTTCTCCTGGTGGTTTCTTGGTTCTCTGGCTCGACCTTGGTCCTCTTGATCTGCATGTTGGTCATTCAAAGGTCTTGGTCTCCTATACTCTAGCATGGCTGGTGCCATAATCTTCTTACCGTGCCTGTGCACAGTCTGGGCAATAGACCTAGGGTTTGTTGCACTGACAGAATCCCCCAGGCCTGCCCTGATCACGCTGCCGAGCATCGTCGGGGTAGGCCCTAATAAGTGCACATGCAGGGGTGCCAAAGAGGCTGGCCCCTTGAGGTCTTGTTTGCTTCTTCATTAATCTCGAGCCCGAGCCAGTTTCTCGTTTTCCCGCGCGTCGTGTAAAGCCAACGGTGGTGGGGCCACCCTTGTAATGGCACGTGAATGACTTTAACGCATGGGGTAGAAACTGCCAATTCACACTTCCCACCACGCTCTTATTCTCAGCCACGTATGTTGCATGCATCGCATGGGGTAGGTAACGGAGGCGCGTGGCGCTAGAAAGGACACGAGGGCCCGGCCTTCTTGCATAGGCGGAGGAGGAAGGCGGTCGCTCGTTGAGGGAGCGGCTCCCCTACTTGGCCTGCCTATAAAAGGAGGGGTAAAGGGAGGGCTGGTCCATCCATCCTTGCGTCCCCCTTCCTCCTCTATTTTCTGCTTCCCATTGGTGATGTCGAAGAGAAGAGCTAATATGTCTCCAACGTATCGGTAATTTATGAAGTATTCATGCCATTATATTATCATTCTTGGATGTTTTACAATCATTTTATAACAACTTTATATCATTTTTTGGGACTAACCTATTGACCCAGTGCCTAGTGTCAGTTGCTGTTTTTTGCTTGTTTTTTTACATCGCAGGAAATCAATATCAAACGGAGTCCAAACACTGCAAAATTCCTTGGAGAATTTTTATGGACTAGAACACCCATGATGGGCCAGAGCAGCACCTAGGGGGTGCCCCGAGGGGGGCACAACCCACCAGGGCGCGCCTGGGGGCCCAGGCGCACCCAGGTGGGTTGTGCCCACCTCGGTGGCCTCCCACACCCCTTCTTAGACCTATAAAATTCCAAATATTTCAAAACCCTTTGGGGTAGCCCTAGATCAGAAGTTCTGCCGCCGCAAGGCCTCTATATCCACAAGATCCAATCTAGACCCCGTTCCGACACCCTGCCGGAGGGGGTAATCATCACCAGTGGCCATCTTCATCATCCCGACAGCCAGCACGATGAGGAGGGAGTAGTTGAAAGTGCAACTATCCCTGGGTGGTTTTGGTAATGATTAACAACATATAGCTCATTGAACTAATGCTATTTCAAGATGAATATTTCAGGAAAGTTCAATGATTGGCATGGCATGCATTAGGAATGTGGACCCCCCAAATGCTAAGGACAAAGGATTGGCTCAAGCTCTAAAGCTCAAGACTCTACATTTTACTTTTAGTGATCCAAGATCACATTGAGTCCATAGGAAAAGCCAATACTATTAATAGGGGATGAGGTGTTGCTTAATGGCTTGCTTGCTCAAAATGCTTTGTGATATGCTCCAAAGCCCTCAACCACTTTCTCATATCCACATATGTCCCAAACCAAAAGTCAAACTCGGCCCCACCGATTTGATCCATCCGGCGCCACCAAGTTCATTTGACATAGCCACCGCCAGAAACCCTAGTCACTTCGGTATCACCGATAGGGATCTCGGTCTCACCGAGATGGGATTGCAAACTCTCTATTTCCCTTCATAACGTTTCAGTCTAACCGAGATGAGCGATCGGTACCACCGAGTTCGCGATGCAAACTCCCTGTTTCCCCTTCGTAACATTTCGATCTCACCGAGATGAGCAGATCGGTCCCACCAAGTTTGCCTGAACAACTCTTTGGTTAGCTTATTATGAAAGTCAGTCCCATCGAGTTTGTGGAATCGGTCTCACCGCTATTATGTTATGCCCTAACCCTAACGAAATTGGTCCCACCAAGTTGACGTGTGGGTCCCATCGAAATGCCTAACAGTAACATTATGAACTAAATCGGTCTGACCGAGTTTTCTGATTCGGTCCCACCGAGTTTGGTAAATTGTGTGTAATGGTTAGATTTTGTGTGGACGCTATATATACCCCTCCACCATTTCTTCATTCTAAGAGAAAGCCATTAGAACATGCCTACACTTCCAACATTCATTTTTTGAGAGAGGACCACCTATTTATGTGTTGAGGCCAAGATATTCCAATCCTACCATATGAATCTTGATCTCTAGCCTTCCCTCAAGTTGCTTTCCACTCAAATCATATTTCCACCTATGGGACCAAGGGTCCCTTGCTGGTTTGGCAGGGGGAATACCAAATGGAGTCTAAGCGGAATGAAACTTTCACGATGATCTTTCTTGGACCAGAAGGAAACCAGAAGACTTGGAGATGAAGTCGGAGACGCAACGAGGCGGCCACGAGGCAGGAGGGTGCGCCCTAGGGGTAGGGCGTGCCCCCCTACCTCATGGGCCCCTTGTGGGTCTCCTGACCTAGCTCCTTCTCCTATATATACTCTTATACCCTAAAAACATCTAGGGAGCCACGAAACCACTTTTCCATTGCCTCAACCTTCTATACCTGTGAGATCCCATCTAGGGGCCTTTTATGGCATCCTGCCAGAGGGGGCTTCGATCACAGAGGGCTTCTTCATCAACACCATTGCCTCTCTGATGATGTGTGAGTAGTTTAGCACAGACCTTCGGGTCCATAGCTAGTAGCTAGATGGCTTCTTCTCTCTCTTTAATTCTCAATACCATGTTCTCCTCGATGTTCTTGGAGATCTATTCGATGTAATATTCTTTTGCGGTGTGTTTGCCGAGATCCGATGAATTGTGGATTTATGATCAGATTATCTATGAATATTATTTGGTTCTTCTCTGAATTCTTATATGCATGATTTGATATCTTTGCAAGTCTCTTCGAATTACCAGTTTAGTTTGGCCTACTAGATTGATCTTTCTTGCAATGGGAGAAGTGCTTAGCTTTGGGTTCAATCTTGCGGTGTCCTTTCCCAGTGACAGTAGAGGAAGCAAGGCACGTATTGTATTGTTGCCATCGAGGATAAAAAGATGGGGTTTTCATCATATTGCTTGAGTTAATTCCTCTACATCATGTCATCTTACTTAATGTGTTAATCTGTTATTCATGAACTTAATACTCTAGATGCAGGCGGGAGTCGGTCGATGTGTGGAGTAATAGTAGTTGATGCAAAATCATTTCGGTCTACTTGACACAGACGTGATGCCTATGTTCATGATCATTGACTTAGATATCGTCATAACTTTGCGCTTTTCTATCAATTGCTCGGTAGTAATTTGTTCACCCACCATAATGTTTGCTATCTTGAGAGAAGCCACTAGTAAAACCTATGGCCCCAGGTCTCTTTTCCATTATATTGAATCTCTTTTACATCTTACTTGTTTCCGATCTACTATTTTGCAATCTTTTATTTTCCGATCTTTAAACCAAAAATACCCAAAATATTTACTTTACCGTTAATCTATCTCTATCAGATCTCACTTTTGCAAGTGACTGTGAAAGGATTGACAACCCCTTTATCGCGTTGGGTGCAAGTTGTTGATTGTTTGTGCAGGTATTCAGTGACATGTGCGTTGTCTCCTACTGAATTGACACCTTGGTTCTCAAACTGAGGGAAATACCTACACTACTTTGCCGCATCACCCTTTCCTCTTCAAGGGAAAACCAACGTAAGCTCATGAGGTAGCAATCAGCCATTTGAAGCGGTGATGGAAGTATCTGGAGTGAAAACAAGGTATTCAGAGCAGACAATGCTACCTGCTGAAGCAGACATCTTGCTGGTTACAGATAGCTCCTCAGAGGAGTTGAACCAAGAAGTTTGTACGGGCAAGGAGATCACCTACTTCGTGAAGATTTACTTTGGTGAGGCAAGTCCTTCGTGGGCGATGGCCATGGTGGGATAGACAAGGTTGCTTCTTCGTGGACCCTTCGTGGGTGGAGCCCTCCGTGGACTCGCACAGCTATTACCCTTCATGGGTTGAAGTCTCCATCAACGTGGATGTATGATAGCACCACCTATCGGAACCACGCCAAAAATCTCCGTGTCTCCAATTGCGTTTGCACACTCCAACTCCTCCCTTTACCTTCATGTGCAATGTTTTACATTCTGCTGCTATACTCTTAGCATTGCATGTGTAGGTTGATTGCTTGACTTGTGTAAAGTTGCTAAAATCTGCCAAGACTTAACATTGGGAAAAGGCTAGATTTTTATTTGGTCAAGTAGCCTAATCACCCCCCCTCTGGACATACTTACGATCCTACAAGTGGTATCAGAGCCACGTTCTCCAATTGCCTTGATTTCCATAGCTTTTGGTGATCATAGCCTTGGTTTCACATCCTAGGAGTGTATGGGGTCTAGCGAGGGAAATTACCACCGTAGAGGTCCTTAGTTTGATGGTTCTAATTTTGCTAGTTGGAAGCATAAGATGGAAATGCATATTCTTGGACATAACCCCGCCATTTGGGCTATTGTGTGTATTGGATTGCAAGGTGAATTCTTCGACGAGAGAGAACCAAATCGTGAAGCTACCGCGGAAGAGTTGAAGATGCTGCAATACAACGCTCAAGCTTGTGATATTCTCTTCAACGGATTGTGCCCCGAAGAATTCAACAAAATTAGTCGTATTGAGAATGCAAAGGAAATTTGGAATACTTTTATTGATATGCACGAAGGTACTAACTCCGTCAAGGAATCCAAATTGGATGTGCTTCAAAGTCAGCTTGACAAATTCAAAATGAAGGATGGTGAAGGTGTGCTGAAATGTACTCTAGGCTTGCTCTCATCACAAATGAGTTTGCAGGCTTAGGAAGTGAAGAGATGACCGATAGATTCATCATCAAGAAGATCCTAAGAGCCTTGGATGGAAAATATGATACCGTGTGCACATTGATCCAAATGATGCCCAATTACAAAGATCTCAAGCCAACGGAAGTCACTGGAAGAATTGTTGCTCATGAGATGTCACTCAAGGATAAAGAAGAGCTTCACAACAACTCAAGTGGTGCTTACAAAGCCTCATGTGATGCTCCTACATCATCAAGTGAGAAACAAACCTTCAATGAAGAATTGAGCCTAATGGTGAAGAACTTCAACAAGTTCTACAAGAGTAGAAGCAAGGAAAGAAGTTCCAAGTCATGGTCCTACAATGAAAAAAGATCTTTGAGTCATGAACGTAATTGCTACAATTGTGGAAGACCCGGACACTACTCCAATGAGTGTACGGCTCCCTACAAAAGTAGAGAAGATTCACCTAAAAGAAGGAGTAGAAGAGAAGAATCACCACCAAGAAAGATAAGGAGTAGAGATGATCGTTATGAACGAAGAACCTCCCAGAGAAGCAAGGATTCGGAAAGGAAGGACAAATCATCAAAGATCTACACAACATGAAGACATCAAGCTCACGTTGGCGAATGGGTATCCGTCTCCGATTTCGACCATCACTCCGAAAGAAGTTATCACTCCGACTCCTAATATACTCAAGATGAAGGTGTTGCCGGACTAGCAAAAAGGCAAGGATAAGCTTCAAGAAGAGATTGATGCATTTGAAGAAGCTCCCAAGGCCTTGGTCAAGTGGGTTCCCAAGACTACATCAAGTTCTACTTCATCAAGTACGACTACAACTCAAAGGATCCCCATCAAGATGATGTGGATTCCGAAGAAGAAGTACTAGAGAGTTCTTGAGGGTGACTCCGCCAACACACTTCACCCATATCATTTTGGCAAGAACAAGTGCAAACAACTTCCATATCTTGCACTAGTTCAAGGAGTCACAAACCCTCTTGTTGGTAAGACAAGGGACAAGGTAACATAATGCTTTCATGGACATCATCTTGTGTGAACATCACTCTATGTCTATGGATATCCTTGTTTGTTCCTTGTGGGACTAACCCGTGTAGGTATTGAAAGTGCAACTCACTCCAATGGATTGCTCCGAATGATCTACATCAACATTGAGCGTGTAACGCCCTGGATGCAACTTTCCACATTCGTAACTCCAACTCTTGCCTTTTCCAGAGATGCGATATGATATTTCCTTCGTGGTTGGGTTTTTGCCTTTTGTTTTGCTTTTTGTTCATGTCATGCATTTCATCTCATGTCATCATTCGCATTGCATCGGCATTGTTTTCTTAAAACATGCATCCGTTGTTAGTTGCCGCTTCTTCCTCGTCTCTGCTGACCTTTCCCAGACCGACCATTCTGTTTTTGCCTGACCGTTTGTCCACCCTCTCTACACTTTGCTCTGACCCCCTCGCGTGCGTTCAAGACTTCCCCGAACCCGACCTGCTCAATCATCACCGTTGGATCCGGATCATCCCCTAAGGTCTATAAAACATCTCCGCTTTCTCTTTTGACTCCCTAACCCATATATCTCGGGCCGTCCGATTACGATCAGAGGGACCGAATAGGCCTACGCTAAACCACCTAGT
>NC_041385.1:281991996-282013840 GCF_002162155.2 Triticum dicoccoides
CCTAGCCCTGTCCCATCCATCCAGCAAATCCTCCCCACCGCCGCTCCTCTCTTCCTTGGGATCGCTCCCGATCCAAAATCCACCAACCAGAGCTAGCGCCCGATCCAGATCCTCTCTCGCCCTCCAACCACGTCCCCTGTTCTCCGTGCCGCTCCATTCCTAGCCTCCCACGCGCAGCCGCATGCCCGACCTCGAGCTCTCCCGTAGCCAGTCGGCGCTTGATCCAGGTTGGATCGAGGCCACGGCCTTGCTCGCTTTGTCTCCTCCGCCCTAGCCACCGCACGGGAGATGCCTGAGCGCTCCTCCTCCTCACGACCCGCGCCACCCCGGCGAGCGTGCTAGCCGGCGACCTTGATCCCAGGACCGGCCTCGCCTCCCTTCTCCTCCGTCCCCTCCTTCCCTTTGCTTTCTCTCTCTCTCCCTCTCATCTCCCTGCTGCCTCTCTCTCGCAGGGACTAGCAGGAGCGCCATGGCCGCCCGATGCTCAAGCCACCACCGGGAACCGCCCCGCCGCCGTTGTGTTGCTCCGCCCTCGCTGTCGTCCTGCTGCACTCGGATCCGCCGCCACGCCCTGCCGGCCTGCTTCCTCCTCTACCGCCACGCCTGACCCCTGCTTCGACCTGCTGTTGCGCCCCTTCTTCCTCTGCTTCGAGGACGAGCCAGGCGCCCGCGTTGACTTTTCGTCGTGAGACTCCAGCCGACCCCGTCCGCATCGCCAAGGCCCAGCAGCCGCATCCAGATCTGCGCCAGGCCCAGCGCGCCTCAGCTCCCTCCTCCACCGACTAGGCCTCGGCCCATGGTGAGCCTCCAGCCTATCCCTCGCCCCAGCGCCCCAGTTTCCTCTAAATCTTGTCCCTTCTCTCGAAGATTCATGGCTCTCTTAAATTCTTTTCACCCATCCGGAGCAATTCAAGAGTCTTTTTAGATTGATTCTCCATAGCCCATCATCTCAGAATTATTCATTCAAGCTTTTAGCTCTCATTCTCCAAATCAGACCAGTGCATCATTCAAGTATTATCTAATCAGCTCGGGATCTCTACGTTCACTTGTATCTAAATCCCCTCAGGTATCTTCATTCATTTTCCAATTCTTCCCGGTGAATTGTGGCTTTGCTACTTTCATTTTCAATTCTTATGGTGGTTCGTTCAAGATTTCTCTTCCTTCGTTATCGTATCAATTCATTCATTCTTTCGTTGTTTCAATCCCACCGGTGGTTCCATCAATATCTTCTCAAGTTTGCGCTATCTCTATCCTTAATCCCGTAAGAAGAATAAGTAGTATGCCAAATCTGTTGCTTGTCATCAATTTAAATTGGTGAAGGATACACATAATGTAATTCTTATTATTCTTTCATCCAAGTGATCTAGTTTCTTTTTTCCAAAGTTATTCATCATGTCACATTTCTCGGTTCGAGATGCTTCATCTTTTTTTTTGGAGTTCCAGGTTTTCTGCATTATCTCGTCACAAAGCTCCATCTAGATCATCGCAAGGCTTCACCTTGTGTTTTCAACTTCTCTTTCTTTTTATCATCCTTTTATTACTGGAGTTCTCCATGGAGGCTCTACATGGTGGTTCGTCAAGGATTCTATTCATTCTTCAATTGTTCTTCAAGATTTCTCTTGAAGTTAAGATCAGCCAAGCTATACTCTAAATATAAACATGGTGCTCAACACATGTTTTGTTTTGGGGAGTTCTAGCATTCTTCATCTTGCATCCGGAGTGCAATTCTTTCTAGATTAGCTTTTGAGGTGGTGTTATGTCATTCTTGATAATTTTCCTTCTTGTTTCTCGATTCACATGTTGTCAAGAATGAGGTATTTTAAACCCATCATTTTCTTCCTTGGAGTTATCTTGTGTCATATTTCACCTAAAGCCTTTCCTTAAGGGTTGTCGCTATTTGTGGTGATTATGCATGACCCAAGCTTGCTCTTTATCCTCTTGGTGGAAGAAGTTTTCATCTCTTCGTTGATCTCAAAGCAAGCAATTGTTTTCGTTAGTGGCAGAATGTCACCTCATAATTTTGAGAAGTTTTCCATAAGCCCACTACAAGCTTATTCGTCTCGTTGTTGGTTTTCCAACAACTCTATTATAACCTTCTTGGAAGGGTGCTTTCCAAGCTCATTTGTGGCAGAGGTTGGCATTTTCTTCTTCATTCTGTTATTCCAATAATCTATCTTCTATTCTTTCTTCCGAAGGCATTGTGATGTTCCTCTTTTCACTCATCATCTTGAATTGTGAGGTTCGTGTTCTTTTCTTGCTTATCCATTTAACCGGAGTGTTGTGTTCTCATTCAAGTTCTTTCATCTTGTCAAGTTTTGCCTCTCTTTCCAACCTGAGTGCTGTCTGAAATCCTTCTCACCCATTATGCCATTCTTTCAATAGTTCCGGAGGCAGTGTGTTGTTGATTTCATCAAGTATCTTCCCATCTTCTCAAGTTCATGTTCTTTTCCTTCCATGTTCAACCGGAGTGCTGCCGAATTCTTCCTCTCTCATCTTGTTTTAACCGGAGTGGTTTCGAATTCTATCTTGTCCATTAAACTCTTGATTCGTGTCTTTGCAACCGTCGTCTTTGCAACCGTCAAGTTATCGTAGTGTTCCTTGTTCCTCTTTTCTGACGGATTGCTGCAATCTCATTCATCTCTGTTGTACTCTTTCTTATAAACTTTTCAACCTCTCAAGGTTCTTTGGTTTCACTCATTGGTCGAAGAAGCAACTTGTTTTACCTCTTCTCTTCTTCTTTCTTTTCCCTCTGGTGCCATCCTAGATCTCGGGACGAGATCCCCTCATAGTGGTGGAGTGTTGTAACGCCCCAGATGCAACTTTCCATATTCGTAACTCCAACACTTGCCTTTTCTGGAGATGCGATATGATATTTCCTTCGTGGTTGGCTTTTTGTCTATTGTTTTGCTTTTTGTTCATGTCATGCATTTCATCTCATGTCATCATTCACATTGCATCGACATTGTTTTCTTAAAACGTGCATCCGTTGTTAGTTGCCGCTTCTTCCTCGTCTCTGCTGACCTTTCTCAGACCGACCATTCTGTTTTTGCCTGACCGTTTGTCCACCCTCTCTACACTTTGCTCTGACCCCCTCGCGCGCGTCCGAGACTTCCCCGAACCCGACCTGCTCAATCATCACCGTTGGATCCGGATCATCCCCTAACGTCTATAAAACATCTCCGCTTTCTCTTTTGACTCCCTAACCCATATATCTCGGGCCGTCTGATTACGATCAGAGGGACCGGATAGCCCTATGCTGAACCACCTGCTATATATATATATGCAGATGAAACCCTAGCCCTGTCCCATCCATCCAGCAAATCCTCCCCGCCGCCGCTCCTCTCTTCCTTGGGATCACTCCCGATCCAAAATCCACCAACAAGAGCTAGCGCCCAATCCAGATCCTCTCTCGCCCTCCAACCATGTCCCTTGTTCTCCGTGCCGCTCCATTCCTAGCCTCCCATGCGCAGCCGCATGCCCGACCTCGAGCTCTCCCGTAGCCAGTCGGCGCTTGATCCAGGTTGGATCGAGGCCACGGCCTTGCTCTCTTTGTCTCCTCCACCCAAGCCACCGCAAGGGAGATGCCCGAGCGCTCCTCCTCCTTGCGACCCGCGCCGCCCCGGCGAGCGTGCTAGCCGGCGACCTCGATCCCAAGACCGGCCTCGCCTCCCTTCTCCTCCGTCCCCTCCTTCCCTTCGCTTTCTCTCTCTCTCCCTCTCATCTCCCTGCTGCCTCTCTCTCGCAGGGACTAGCAGGAGCGCCATGGCCGCCCGATGCTCAAGCCACCACCGGGAACCGCCCCTCCGCCGTTGTCCCGTTGCACTCGGATCCGCCGCCGCGCCCTGCCAGCCTGCTTCCTCCTCTGCCGCCACGCCTGACCCCTGCTTCGACCTGTTGTTGCGCCCCTTCTTCCTCTGCTTCGAGGACGAGCCAGGCGCCTGCGTTGACTTCTCGTCGTGAGACTCCAGCTGGCCCCGTCCGCATCGCCAAGGCCCAGCAGCTGCATCCAGATCTGTGCCAGGCCCAGCACGCCTCAGCTCCCTCCTCCACTGACTGGGCCTCGGCCCATGGTGATCCTCCAGCCTATCTCTCGCCCCAGCGCACCACATGTTAGCTTGCGCCCACCAGATTCGGCCCGACATGTTTTTTTTTCAGACCCGCGAATTTTGCTAATTATTCCAGGTTTTACAGATTTGCAGAAAACCCCTCTTACATCATACATTTAATAACTAAACATGCATGCATCCAAACTAAACAAACTATATATGTAAAATGCTTAGAATTTCATCTAGTTTAATATTTTGCCACTCTCACCCATGTGTAAAAAATGTTAAAAATGTTGTTTGTTTAAATTTGTAAAAATGCCATGTTAAAATGATTTATTTCATAACTAAATAACCGTAGCTCCATTTTAAATAAACTTTATATGTAAATGGGTTGGAAAAATGCATAGATTAACTTGCTGCACTTTATTTTGCTATTTAACAACATTAAAATTGTGTTTAGGGCAGAACAGTACCAAATTCATAATTTGCATATAGGGATTTTCCGGAATTATTGTTTGTTGTTCCGGCCTCATTTAAACTTGCCTAGATAGGTAATTTTCATTTGCTTCACCCCTTGCCATGTTTAACAACATTTAATATTATTGGGTAGCATAAACAAGATCGAACTAAATAAATGTTGTGAAGTTTCGCCAATATGCAACTCGTTCCATATGGAGCTCCACTTAACTTGTAGTATTGCTTGTTGCATTTTGCCATGCCATGCCATGCTATTTAAACCGGACATGCATCATACTTGAATTGTGCATCATGCCATGTTTATGCTTGTGCATTTACCATGTTGTTTGTTTCTTTCCGGTGTTGCTTCTTAGTTCCGGTAATGTTACGATTGTGAGGATTCGTTCGATTACGTCCGTTCGTCTTCTTCATGGACTGGGTCTTCTTCCTAGCGGGATTTCAGGCAAGATGACCGCTACCCTGGATCTCACTACTATCATTTCTATGCTAGTTGTTTCGTTCTATCGCTATGCTGCGCTACCTATCACCTGTTCTTCAAGCCTCCCTAATTGCCATGAACCTCTAACCTTTGACACCTTTCCTATGCAAACCGTTGTTTGGCTATGTTATCACTTTTGCTCAGCCCCTCTTATAGCGTTGCTAGTTGCTGGTGAAGTTGAAGATTTCTCCATGGTGGACAGGATTTTGGTTGGGATATCACAATATCTCTTATATTATTATTAATGCATCTATATACTTGGTAAAGGGTGGAAGGCTCGGCCTTATGCCTGGTGTTTTGTTCCACTCTTTCCGCCCTAGTTTCCGTCATACCGGTGTTATGTTCCCGGATTTTGCATCCCTTACGCGGTTGGGTGATTTATGGGACCCCCTTGACAGTTCGCTTTGAATAAAACTCCTCCAGCAAGGCCCAACATTGGTTTTACCATTTTCCTCACCACCACCTACTTTTTCCTTAGGAGTCGCTCTCTCGAGGGTCATCTTTATTATAGCCCCCCCGGGCCCAGTGCTTGTCTAAGTGTTGGTCTGAACTAGAGCCCTTTGCAGCGCCCCCTCAGGGAAACTTGAGGTCTGGTTTTAGTTGTACGGATTGCTCATCCGGTGTTGCCCTGAGAACGAGATATGTGCAGCTCCTATCGGGATTGTCGGCGCATCGGGCGGTCTTAATGTGTTGTAAACCGAGATTCCGAGTCTGATCGGGTCTTCCTGGGAGAAGGTATATCCTTCATTGATCGCGAGAGCTTATCATGGGCTAAGTTGGGACACCCCTGCAGGGTATAAACTTTCGAA
Source organism: Triticum dicoccoides (assembly GCF_002162155.2). Lineage (NCBI taxonomy): Eukaryota > Viridiplantae > Streptophyta > Magnoliopsida > Poales > Poaceae > Triticum > Triticum dicoccoides. Next base: position 281,997,807 of record NC_041385.1, read on the forward strand.
AGCCGTGCCTGCGGTTATAGGCAGATGGGAATTTGTTAATATCCGGTTGTAGATAACTTGACACCAGATTCGAATTAAAACGCATCAACCGCGTGTGTAGCCGTGATGGTCTCTTCTCGGCGGAGTCCGGGAAGTGAACACGGTTTTTGGGTTATGTTTGAGGTAAGTAGGAGTTCAGGATCACTTCTTGATCATTGCTAGCTTCACGATCGTTTCGCTTGTTTCTCTTCTCGCTCTTATTTGCGTATGTTAGCCACCATATATGCTTAGTCGCTGCTGCAGCCTCACCACTTTACCCATTCCTTTCCCTTTAAGCTTTGCTAGTCTTGATACCCATGGTAATGGGATTGCTGAGTCCTCGTGGCTCACAGATTACTACAACAACAGTTGCAGGTACAGGTTATGCGATGATCATGACGCGAGAGCGATGTTACTTGTTTTGGAGTTCTTCTTCATCTTCTTCTTCGATCAGGGGATAGGTTCCAGGTCGGCAGCCTGGGCTAGCAGGGTGGATGTCGTTTGAGTTTCTGTTTGTGTTTCATTCGTAGTCGGATGATGCTTTTATGTATTGTGATGATGTGTTCGTGTGGCATTGTATGCCTTATGTATGTATCCCCATCTATTATGTAATGTTGATGTAATGATATCCACCTTGCAAAAGCGTTTCAATATGCGGGTCTATCCTTGGTGGGACCTTCGAGTTCCTTTTGGATAGGGTCGCATATTGGGCGTGATAGAGCGTCCACATCCTCAACACCATGAAGTCATCGTCGACAAAACCCAAGGTTGGTTCATCCCTCTTAGGGGGTATATCACATCTAGGGGGAGGTTTACTCTAAGACTTGAGCTAAAGCAACTCTAACAGTGTGAACACAACAATGCTTTATGTAAAAGTGGTAACCCGACTTGTGCTTAAACAATGAGTATGACCGATGATCAAATGTTCTCATTGGACTCCTAAGTCAATATACTCATATATAGATGACCTAGTCATCACAAATTGCTTGATAGATGCCAGAGTGTTTGTGCATGCTTTGCACATATTTCATTTGCCATTTTATTGTGTTAGCATGTTGGTTGCATATTTTACTCATTCGAAGACATCCACTTGTTTCTTTGATTGTTTGGATCTTTCTCTTTTGCCAAGTGGATGGACAAGAATGCCTAAGAACCTTCACTAGCTATCTATGCTTTTCTTGTCTCAAACTCTATTCATGCTACATCACAAAGTTTGTTCAAGTAAGATTCAAACCACTCTGTGTGAGGAGCACTCGGAGTCCCCAATTCGTCATAGACTTAAACTTCCAAAACCTCTTTGTGCATGTCGGTATGACCGAGTCATCCATTTTGGTCACGCCGAGTTCACTAAGTTGATCTAGGTTTTCATCTCGGTGCTACCGATTTGAACATTTGTCACACCGACTTGCAGTAACCGCTTGCCATTCTGTATCTCGGTGCCACCGAGTTGTTCCACTCGGTCACACCAACAGGGTCGGGATATATATACCCACGGGTGAGATTTTGGAAATTTCTTAAAAAAACCTCAACCCGCGCGTATCCTGCTCTGCCTCCTCGGGTCTCCGGATCGCCTCCTCGCCGCCAGCGACCTCCGCCGCTGGTTTCTATTGCTATCAACGGGAATCTGCTCCGCCGTTTCCGCCGTAGCGAACTCCCGCTGAACTAGGGTATGAGTTTGACCCCTCGTGCTTTCCTTTTACCTCCGATTCTTAGCACAAGGTCAATGCCATGATTCTTGCCACGTATGAAATCAATCTATCCAGAGAAAACTTCCTTTAGGTTGAGTTTGATTCGAAAATTTAGGGTTAGGTCAACGCTGAACTCATCTTGGACCGACCGAATCATAGAAATCGGTCTCACTGATTTGGCTTAGGCCATTGCACATGCGCTTTTCGGTCTGACCAAAAACTGCAAATCGGTGTGACCGAGTTCAATTCTTTGTGAAACCCTAGCAATCTCGGTGCCACCAAATTGTGACTCGGTCTGACCAAGTTCACTAGTTTAGGTTCCAAATGTTGCTTCGGTATCACTGAGTTTATCAATTTGGTAGCTCCGAAATCATTTCAGTAGAGAACTAAAACTAAGTTTTTGACTCATTTGTTTTGAGAAAATCTCTGCACTTTGTGATGCTCATCCACTCTACCTCATCTATATCTATTCACAGGGTTTGCTGTCGGTTTACCTGCCAAGATGTCTGACCATAGTGATAGCCAGAATAAATCTAAAGAGAAAGAGAAAATGAGTGAGGGCACTAGTCCATCAAGCATCTATGATGAGGGCCGCAGGATCACACCAAGTAACTTGCCCAAGGCAGCCACCAGGACAAGAAAGAAGAGAACCTCAGACTCTGAGGATGAGGACTATGTGGCTGTTGAGGATGAGGCCACCACAAAGAAGAAAGTGTTGAAGAAAGAGTATGGCACTGCTGCTACAACAAAGCCTTGTATGAACGAGAAGGAACCAGCAAGGAGAGTCCCAACATCCAAGCCAAGGAAAGTTCCAATAGGAGAAACCATGAAATTCACAATAGAATCAGATGATGGTGAGGTAGTTGGAGATGGCAAGAAGAAGAAGAGAGCAAGAACCACAACTACAAAAGTTCTTGGAAAATCAACTATGGTAAGAGATTCAGAAGATGAAGAGGACGAGGATGCTGCACCAGCACCCAAGTCATAAAAGCTTATGGGAGATGCAATCAAGTTAGGGGCTGCTGCTTCTAAGCCCAAACCTGCTCCTGATACGTCTCCGTCGTATCTATAATTTTTGATTGTTCCATGCCAATATACTTCCACTTTCATATACTTTTGGCAACTTTTTATACTATTTTTGGGACTACCATATTGATCCAGTGCCCAGTGCCAGTTCCTGTTTGTTGCAAGTTTTATGTTTCGCAGAAACCCCATATCAAACGGAGTCCAAACGGGATAAACCAGACGGAGAATATTTTTGGATTATTTATGATTTTTCGGAGGAAAAAATCAACGCGAGACGGTGCCCGAGGGGGCCACGAGGTAGGGGGCGTGCCACTAACCCTCGTGGGCACCCCGCAAGGCGGTTACTGCTCTTCTTTGGCCGCAAGAAAGCTAATTTTTGGAAAAAAATCTTGGTGAAGGTTTCAATCCAATCAGAGTTATGGATCTCCGGATATATAAGAAACGGTGAAAGGGCAGAATCGAAGAACGCAGAAACAGAGAGAGACAGAGAGACAGATCCAAACTCGGAGGGGCTCTCGCCCCTCCCATGCCATGGAGACCATGGACCAGAGGGGAAACCCTTCTCCCATCTAGGGAGAAGGTCAAGGAAGAAGAAGAAGAAGGGGGGCTCTCCCCCCTCGCTTCCGATGGCGCCGGAACACCGTCGGGGGCCATCATCATCACCGCAATCTACACCAACACCACCGTCATGTTCACCAACATCTCCATCACCTTCCCCCATCTATATTCAGCGGTCCACTCTCCCGCAACCCGCTGTACTCTCTACTTGAACATGGTGCTTTATGCTTCATATTATTATCCAATGATGTGTTGCCATCCTATGATGTCTATGTAGATTTTCGTTGTCCTATTATTAATTGGTGAATTGCTATGATTGGTTTGATTTGCTTGTGGTTATGTTGCTGTCCTATGGTGCCCTCCGTGTTGCGCAAGCGTGAGGGATTCACGCTGTAGGGTGTTGCAATACATTCATGATTCACTTATAGTGGGTTGCTTGAGTGACAGAAGCATAAACCCGAGTAAGGGGGTTGTGGCGTATTGGATAAAGGGGAATTGATGTTTTAATGCTATGGTTGGGTTTTACCTTAATGATCTTTAGTAGTTGCGGATGCTTGCTAGAGTTCCAATCATAAGTGCATATGATCCAAGAAGAGAAAGTATGTTAGCTTATGCCTCTCCCACATAAAACTTGCTATCGGTCTAGTAAAGTAGTCAATTGCTTAGGGACAATTTCACAACTCCTACCACCACTTCTCCACACTCGCTATATTTAATTTATTTCTTCTTTATCTAAACAGCCCCTAGTTTATATTTATGTGCTCTTTATATTCTTGCAAACCTATCTAACAACACCTATAAAGTCCTTCTAGTTTCATACTTGTTCTAGGTAAAGCGAATGCTAAGCATGCGTAGAGTTGTATCAGTGGTTGATAGAACTTGAGGGAATATTTGTTCTACCTTTAGATCCTCGTTGGGTTCGACACTCTTACTTATCGAAAGAGGCTACAATTGATCCCCTATACTTGTGGGTTATCAAGACCTTTTTCTGACGCCGTTGCCGCGGAGTCATAGCGTGGGGTGAATATTCTCGTGTGTGCTTGTTTGCTTTATCACTAAGTAATGTTTATTTGCCATTCTAAGTTATTCTCTATCTTTAGATATGGATATGGAACACGAAATACCAAAAAAATTAGGTGTACTTGCTACTCATGGAGATGGGGAACCTCCTAAAACCCTCGATGCTCATTATGTGAAAGATATTATGTACTACTTTGATAATCCTGAGAAAACCCCATTCAATTATGTTATGGGTGACACGTTGGGTCAATGTGAATACTTTACGGATTATCGCTTGACACAAAAAGGGAAACTATTATGGGATCAAATTTATATGTTGCATTGGTATACTCGGCAACTATGCTTGAGATATGAATATACTTGTTGCTCTAGGATGAAGGGTCCACACCTTCCCTTTTATGCAAATTTAATGATAATGAAACCTTAGCTTCTTATGCTAATGGTATATATGTGGAACAAATAGAAGAATTCGTTGCTTTTATGGGTGCTTATGAGATTGGATCTTTGTTTAAAGAGTGTGAAAAATCTTGATGATGCTGTTTATAGACATGAAAATTTTGCTATACTTAAATATTGTTTTGAGAATTATGAATACAATGCCGATATTGATGCGTTTATTGAGAAAGTCTCTACTGTCCAAGAAGAGATTAATATTTTGTAGGAGTCTATGGAAGAAGGAATTGATGAAACTGTGAGCTCATTGGATGAAAAAGATAATGAGGAGAGCGAAGAACAAAACGAGGAAGAGCGGATTAGCTGCCTATGCCCACCTTCTAATGATAGTAACTCTTCAACTCATACATTGTTTAATTCCCCTTCGTGCTTACCGAAGGATGATTGCTATGATGATTGTTATGATCCCTTTGATTCTCTTGAAATATATCTTTTTGATGATGCTTGCTATGCTTGTGGCCATGATGCCAATATGAATAATGCTTATGGAGATGAACTTGCTATAGCTCCTTATATTAAACATGAAATTGTTGCTATTGCACCCACACATGATAGTCCTATTATGTTTTTGAATTGTCCCGACTACACTATATTGGAGAAGTTTGCCCTTATTTAGGATTATATTGATGGGATGCTCCTACTTGCAATTATTTTGAGAGAGGAACTTTATCTCCACCTCTCTATGTTTCCAACACGATAGAATTGCAAAAAACTGTTTATACTATGCATTGGCCTTTACTATGTGTGCATGAATTTTTATTTTCTGACATGCCAATGCATAGGAAGAGAGTTAGACTTTGTTGTTTCATTATATATGTTACTTTATGCTCACTACTAAATCACAAATCATTGTTAATTGAAATTGGCTTTGATATACCTTGGGATCCGGGTGGATCCATTACTTGAGCACTTTATGCCTAGCTTAATGGCTTTAAAGAAAGCGCTACCAGGGAGACAACCCGGAAGTTTTAGAGAGTCATTTATTTCTGTTGTGTGCTTTCATAAAGTTTAAAAACCAAAAAATAAAGAGGGGAACCCAAAACTTTTCAAAAAGGAAAGTGAAAGTGAGAAAGACAAACATTGTTGAAGTGGGAGCTAGCCTTGAACTTTGTTCATGCTCACCAAAACTTTGTGAATCTTGATTACAGAAACTTTTCAACAAAAATAATTATACCCTTGTATAATCCCATTGTTTTATAAAAATAATGTGCCAAGGTTTGCCTTTAGGATGTTTACTATGCTTGTTGGTTTTTGCGGTGCAGGACAGAAACTTTGGCTGTAGTGCGCGATTTTACATTTTTTACTGGAACGTCAAACGGTTCTGAAACCTTCTGCACTGTCTTCTTTTACAAATTGTTTATTTTTCCTAATTTTGGAAGAATTTTTGGGGTAACATAAGTACTGTGAATGTTCATATTCCTACAGACTGCTTTTTTTACATAGATTCTGTTTTTGATGCATAGTTTACTTGTTTTGATGAAACTATCAATTTCTATCAGTGGATTAAGCCATAGAAAAGTTATATTACAGTAGCTATAATGCAAAAACAAAATATGAATTGGTTTTCAATAGTACTTAGAGTAGTGATTTGCTTTATTATACTAACGGATCTTACCGAGTTTTTGTTGAAGTTTTGTGTGGATGAAGTGTTCGAAGATCGAGGAGGTCTCGATATGAGGAAAAGGAGGAGAGGCAAGATCTCAATCTTGGGGATGCCCAAGGCACCCCAAGTAAATATTCAAGGAGACTAAAGCGTCTAAGCTTGGGGATGCCCCGGAAGGCATCCCCTCTTTCTTCAACAAGTATCGGTATGTTTTTGGATCCATTTTGTTCATGGGATATGTGCAAATCTTGGAGCGTCTTTTGCATTTAGTTTTCACTTTTCTTTTATGCACCATGCTGGTATGATATATTCCATGGTTGATTTATAGAATGCTCATTGCAGTTCACTTAAATCTTTTGAGTATGGCTTTATAGAATGCTTCATGTGCTTCACTTATATCATTTGAAGTTTGGATTGCCTGTTTCTCTTCACATAGAAAACCGCCATTTGTAGAATGCTCTTTTGCTTCACTTATATTTGTTAGAGCGTGGGCATATCTTTTGTAGAAAGAATTAAACTCTCTTGCTTCACTTATATCTATTTAGAGAGATGACAAGAATTGGTCATTCACATGGTTAGTCATAAAATCCTACATAAAAACTTGTAGATCACTGAATATGATATGTTTGATTCCTTGCAATAGTTTTGCAATATAGAGATGATAATATGTGGGACGTTCTAGTAGATGGTTGTGTTTAGTAAGGATATTAGTGTTAAGGTTTGTGATTCCTGAAACATGCACGTATGGTCTCCTAACTATGTAACCAAATTGGCGTGCATTGTATTTTGATTGTTTATCTTTGTGTGAAGGTCGGGGGCGCGCGATGGTTAACTCCTACCAACCTCCCCCCTAGGAGCATGCATAGTAGTACTTTGCTTCGAGGGCTAATAAACTTTTGCAATAAGTATATGAGTTCTTTATGACTAATGTGAGTCCATGGATTATACGCACTCTCACCCTTCCATTATTGCTAGCCTCTTTGGTACCGTGCATTGCCCTTTCTTACCTTGAGAGTTGGTGCAAACTTTGCCGGTGCATCCAAACCCCGTGATACGATACCCTCTATCACACATAAGCCTCCTTATATCTTCCTCAAAACAGCCACCATACCTACCTATCATGGCATTTCCATAGCCATTACGAGATATATTGCCATGCAACTTCCATCATCATCATATACATGACTTGAGCATTCATTGTCATATTGCCTTGCATGATCGTAAGATAGCTAGCATGATGTTTTCATGGATTGTCCATTTTTTGATGTCATTGCTACGCTAGATCATTGCACATCCTGGTACACCACCGGAGGCATTCATATAGAGTCATATTTTTGTTCTAGTATCGAGTTGTAATATTGAGTTGTAAGTAAATAAAAGTGTGATAATCATCATTATTAGAGCATTGCCAAGTGAGGAAAGGATGTTGGAGACTATGATTCCCCCACAAGTCGGGATGAGACTCCGGACTTTATGAAAAATAAAAGAGGCCAAAGAAGCCCAAATAAAAAAAAGAGGCCAAAGAAGCCCACCATAAAAATAAATAAAATAAAATAAAAAATAAAAAAATGAGAGAAAAAGAGAGAAGGGGCAATGCTACTATCCTTTTACCACACTTGTGCTTCAAAGTAGCACCACGTCCTTCATATAGAGAGTCTCTTGAGTTATCACTTTCATATACTAGTGGGAATTTTCATTATAGAGCCTGGCTTGTATATTCCGATGATGGGGTTCCTCAAATGCCCGAGGTCTTCATGAGCAAGCAAGTTGGATGCTATAACGCCCCGGAACTGATGCGCCAGGTGTCTTCCAACTTCTCATCGTTGTTGCCATTTCATTTGCTTGCGTGTTGCATTTTGCCATGTCATCATCTGCATTTCATCTGCATGTTTTTCAAAACATGCATCCGTTCGGGTTCCCCCGGTTCTCTCCGTTGTCCATTCTGAGCCCAACCACACTCGCACGCGCCCGTCGCACCTCTCAGACCTTGTTTCGTGAGCGGGGGGAAAAGGTTCTCGGATTGGGATGAAACTTGGCGTGCGGTGTTGTTTTAGAGTAGGTACACCACCTGTCAATTTTCGTCGCATTCGGAGTCCATTTGACGCCCCAACGGTTAACCGTGTAGCCCGAAACCCCTCTCTATTTGCAGCCAAGCCCTTCTTCACCACAACCCATGAGCCCATCCAAACCCCCTCCATGCTGCCGGTCATTGGATCACGATCGTGTGGGCGAAAACCGCTCCCCATTTGGAGTCTCCTAGCTCCCTCTACCTATAAATATGTCCTCCCCGTCCAAAAATTCGGGCCCAAACCCTAGATCAAGTCGCCCTCCGCCACCACCGGACACGTCCGCCGCCACCGGACACGTCCGTCGCCACCGGACGAAATCGCCGCTGCCCGCAGCCAATGGCCTCGTGCCACCTGTCCCGCACGCCGCCCCCGTGCGTTCCCACCGCCGTCGGCCCGCTTGGCCCGCGCCGGGCCCTCGCGGCCCATCCGGCCGCGTCGCCGCCCCTCGGCCTCCTGCTCGCCCGCGCCCCCGAGCGCTGCCGCCCGTCGCTGCCTTCGTCGAACCGCGCGGGCCACCGGAGGACCCCTCCGCTGCCTCGGACCCCGCGCCCCCGCGCCCCTACGCCGGCGCCCCGCCGCCGTTCGGCGCCGTCCCACCGCCCCGGCCATGGCGCCGCCGCCTCCGCGCCCGAGCTCGCCGCCATCCGCCAGATCCGGGGGCCCCACGCCCGGATCCGCCCCGTCCCGCTCCCGCCGGGATCCGCCGCCCCGCCTCGCTGGTGGCGCGCTAGGGTCGCCGCCTCGCCCTGCCTCCCCGATCCAGGAGGGATCGGTGGAGACGACGCCCCGGCCGTCCTCCTGCGCCCCGTGTGGGCTCGGCCCACCGCGCCGCATGGGCCCCGTATGGCCCGTCCTCCCCAGCACCAGCCTACCTCCTTCACTGTCCTGGGCCGAAGCCCATGGTGAGCAGTCCCTAAAACCCGCTCAGTGCGCATTATAGCTATCGGTCGCTCTCTGAAAATCTGCAGTCTTTTCTGTAATCAGCATGCATGCATCTTGTGTGGTTGATAACTTTGTGCATGTGTGCCCAAATTGAGCGTATGATATATCAAAATGTTCATTGTGAGATGCTCTTCATTTTGTTCCATTGTGACATGCTTGTTTGAATCCATCTTGATGCCCTAATTATCGTGGCCGGAGTGCTAAATGATGTTAACCTGCTGAAACTGTTATAACTTGCTGTTTTGTCATTTTCATTGCATTTTATGTGTGCATCCTATGAGCTTGATGTCTACATGAGTTTTGAGCTATATCATGCCATCTTTACATTGGAACAATCCATGTATTTTTGTGAGTCTTGTACTGAGTGCATCAAGCTTGTTAAGTAGGGTACTTGCTGTTACTGTTTTGCTGAGTCTGTTATATCATGATGCTATGTAAACCTGCTGCTACAAGTCATTCTATGCATAATCTGGAGATGTTCACTAAGGACGGTTTGTTATACATGTCATCCTCTATGCATCCATGCCCCTGGTTGCAGTTATAGCCTGCTGTAGCTTGTTGTAATCTTGCTCTCAAATTGCTAAATAATGTTGCTGTTAGCCTGTTAACATTAAGTTCAGTTTTTCCATGTGCTTTGCTAGTGATCCATGCACGCTATGACTATGCTATTGCCATGTTTAGCTCCATAAATGTGTCTTATTACTATTGGTCACCTTGTCATGCCATGTATTGCTCTATGGTGAGTGGTACAAGCTCACCAACATGCCTACTTATCGTTGTTCCTGCCATGTACTGTTATTCTGAATCTGTCATATCACTTGCCATGTTTGCATGGATGCTACCATCTTTTCTGTTGATCTTTGGAATTAGTTCAGTAAGGGAGTTTTGTTCTTTGTCTTTAGTATTAAAATGCCTTGCCTTTGCCATGATAAGTCCCTGTAGAATGTTGTTTGATAGCTCTAAACATTGCAACCTGATGTTATTTCTGCCATGTCCAGTGATTTCTGCCGTCTGTGAAACTTTATTATTTGCAATCTTGCCATGTCCTTGTGAGCATGTTCTATTGATTTCTGGAGATAGCTCAGTGTTCATGTTTTGTTATGCTTCATCTGTACATCATGTCCATGTCTTTTGTTTTCATGTTGATGTGCTGTAGCATATTGTTTTGATGCTTGCTAGATGCCTAGTTGCTGTTTTGGACAGCTTGTCCTTTAAACTTGTATATAGTGTATGTGTTGAACCGTTGCTCCGTTTTGAGTGTGCTCTATATGAAACTTGCTTAGATTTGCATGTAGTTTCATCTTGTCATGTGGAATCCTTGTTTTGAGAGTGTTTGCTTGATGTTTGAATGCCTTTTGCATCAATGTCATGTTTAACTTGTTTTGCTCATATCTTCTACGCCGTAGCTCCGAACTAAATGAACTTTATATGTAACTTGACTAGAATTTCATGTAGATCATCTTGGTGCATTTTAACTTGCGGTTTAACAACTTGAACATAAGGTTTATTCCGATCTGGAACAATTTCTAAATTTACATATGGGGTCTTTCCGGTTTTGTCATATGTTGTTTCCGGCCTCATTTAAACTTGCTTTGATGTGTTGTTCTTGTATGCATCATCTATTACCATGAGTAGCTTCATTTAGCCTTAACATCATGCCATGTCTATGTGTTGTGTGTTTACCTTGTTGTTTGCTTCTTTCTGGTTGTGCTCCTTCTCGTTAGTTCCTGTTTTGTTGCGATCGTGAGGATTCGTTCGTCTACGCTTGGTTCGTCTTCGTGGCTTCATCTTCTTCATGGACTCATTCTTCTTCCTTGTGGGATTTCAGGCAGGATGACCGTTACTCTGGATCTCACTATTATCATTGCTATGCTAGTTGCTTCGTTCTATCGCTATGCTGCGCTACCTATCATTTGCTCTTCAAGCCACCCAAATTGCCTTGTCAGCCTCTAACCTTTTTCACCCTTCCTAGCAAACCGTTGCTTGGCTATGTTATCGCTTTGCTCAGCCCCTCTTATACCGTTGTTAGTTGTAGGTGAAGTTGAAGATTGCTCCATGATGGACAGGGTTATGTTGGGATATCACAATATCTCTTATTTAATTAATGCATCTATATACTTGGTAAAGGGTGGAAGGCTCGACCTTATGCCTGGTGTTTTGTTCCACTCTTGCCGTCATAGTTTCCGTCATACCGGTGTTATGTTCCTTGATTTTGTGTTCCTTACGCGGTTGGGTTATTTATGGGACCGCCTTGACAGTTCGCTTTGAATAAAACTCCTCCAGCAAGGCCCAACCTTGGTTTTACCATTTGCCTACCTAAGCCTTTTGCCCTTGGGTTTCCGGAGCCCGAGGGTCATCTTTATTTAACCCCCCCGGGCCAGTGCTCCTTCGAGTGTTGGTCCGAACCGAGCAGCCTGCGGGGCCACCTCGGGGAAACTTGAGGGCTGGTTTTACTCGTAACTTGACTTATCCGGTGTGCCCTAGGAACGAGGTACATGCGACTCCTATCGGGATTTGTCAGCACATCGGGCGGCTTTGCTGGTCTTGTTTTACCATTATCGAAATGTCTTATAAACTGGGATTCTGAGACTGATCGGGTCTTCCTGGGAGAAGGAATATCCTTCGTTGACCGTGAGAGCTTGTGATGGGCTAAGTTGGGACACCCCTGCAGGGTATAAACTTTCAAGAGCCGTGCCCGCGGTTATGTGCCAGATGGGAATTTGTTAATATCCGATTGTAGAGAACTTGACACTTGACTCAATTAAAATGCATCAACCGTGTGTGTAGCCGTGATGGTCTATTTTCGGAGGAGTCCGGGAAGTGAACACGGTCTTTGGGTTATGTTTGAACGTAAGTAGTTCAGGATCAGTTCTTGATCATTGCTAGCTTCACGACCGTTCTGTTGCTTCTCTTCTCGCTCTTATTTGCGTATGTTAGCCACCATATCATGCTTAGTCGCTGCTGCAACCTCACCACTTTACCCCTTCCTTACCCTTTAAGCTTTGCTAGTCTTGATACCCATGGTAATGGGATTGCTGAGTCCTCGTGGCTCACAGATTACTACAACAACAGTTGCAGGTACAGGTTATGCGATGATCATGACGCGAGATCGATGTTTGCTTACTTTGGAGTTCTTCTTTTGCTTCTTCTTCGATTAGGGGATAGGTTCCAGGACGACAGCCTGGGCTAGCAGGGTGGATGTCGTTTGAGCTTCTGATTGTGTTTCATCCGTAGTCGGATGTTGATCTTATGGATGATGTATTGATGTATTCTTGTGGCATTGCTTGCCTCTTGTATGTATCCCCAACTATTATGTAATGGTACGATGTAATGATATCCACCTTGCAAAAGCATCTTCAAGATGCGCTTCTATCCTTGGTGGGACCTTCGAGTTCCTTTAGGATAGGGTCGCATCTTGGGCATGACAAGTTGGTATCAGAGCCTCGACCGACCTTAGGAGGCCCTTGTTTGATCGTGTAGTTTGGCCGTTGTCGAGTCTAGAAGAAAACTGTTTTCAGAGTCTAGTTATATCGGAGAGTAGGAATTCTTTTTACTCCTCTGCCCCTTCGTCGCTCTGGTAAGGAATCTTGGCATAGGTGTTTTGAATTACTTCTCTTCCCCTTCAAATTTTCTTTAGGTTCACGCAGTTGGTTTTTCGATCGTTAGTTCTCAGCTCTTTTCATCCGGTGTATTTCTCGTCAAGTTGACTGGAGCCTCTTCATTTTTACCAAGTTCAATCCTTAGTTGTCTTCTTTTCCCACCCGCCCACCCCTTTTATTCTCGGAGCCGGAGTCCGTAATCGAGTATCCATCCTACTTGTGCGAAGCCTTTGCATTCTTTCCTCAACTGTTTCAACCAGTGTTTCCTCTTGAAGTTATTCATCGATTTTCCCCTTCCAAGTTGCCTTTTTTTTCCCGCCCTCCCACCCTTTTTCTTCCCGGAGCCTAAGACTCATCGAGCATCAATTTCATTCGTGTGGAGCCTCTTCAGTCTTTCGTCAATTGTTTCAACCAGTGAATTCTCGTTTTGTTCGATATTCTTCATCTCTTTTCTTCTCAGGTGGACTCAATTCAAGTTTTTTCGGGTTGATCATATTCTTTTCCTTGGATCAAGTGTTCTCCTTGCACGTTTGCCTCTCGCCATTCAATCATTCCGGAGTTCGGAAGACATCTCAGGAGATTCATCGGTGTTCCAATTAATTCAAGGTTTTCACCTCATTCAAATATTTCAATTGTTCCGGTGCATCATCTATGTCTTCAACAATCCTTTCCAATGGTGTTTTCTTTTAGTGGGCCCTAACCCACAGGTCTTTTCCCAGGATCTTACACGACTCTTCTAATTATTTCGGAGCTATTCCCAAATTCTTTTCAAAGTGTGAAGTAAGAATGGATTCCATCAGTCACATGCCTTCTCCAAGATCGTTTTCAAACTCTTTTCATTGTTGGCTCAACCTCTTCGCTTTTCATTCTCCCGGAGTATCTCAGTAATTTTGGTGGTGTTTCCCGTCATCAGGTGAAGATAGAAGAAGAGTTTTCCCTCTAAATCTTGCCCGTTCTCTTGAAGTTTCGTGGTTCTAGCTTCATGTTATCCTCTAGAATTATTCCATTTGTCAGATATTCCTTTGTTCTTACCCATCCGGAGTATGTCAGAAGTTCTTTTCCCGTTTCTTTTCACCGGAGGCCATTGTTCCAGAAGAATTCTTCGTCCTCACATTTCAGCTACCGTTATCCAATTATCCCGGTGCTTCGTTCAAGTGTTCTTTAATCAGCTCATGATCTCTTTGTTCTTTTGCATCTAAATCCCCTCTAGCATATTGGTTCTTCTAATTCTTCCCGGTGATTCAGTCTCTTTCATCAGTCATTTTCGAATTCTTACGGTGGTTCATTCAGATTCTTTTTCCTTTGTCATCATATTAATTCTTTTGTTCTTCCAAATCCTACCGGTGGTCCGTTGAATACCTTCCTCAAGGTTGCGCTATATAATCACCAATTCTTTTCAAGGAGAATAAGTAGTATGCAAAATTCATTTATCATCAATTAAATTTGATGAGGGATGAGCATACAATAAATCTTATTCTTATTTCATCCAAGTGAGTAATCCCTTCCTTAGAGTTTGTTCTTGAGGAATAAATTCTAGTTCCAAGTGTTTTCATCTTTTCTTTTCCGGAGTTCAAATTTCCTCGGCCATTTCGTTGGAACCTCCATCTAAATAACCGCAAGGCTTAATATTATTCTTTCATCCTTCATTCTATCTCATCATCCTTTTTGTCAACGGAGTTCTTCATGGTGGTTCTTCATGATTTAATCCATTCTACAAGAGTTCATCAAGATTTTGTTGGTGGAGTTCAAGTATATTTTCTTCTTGCATCTCGAAGTGCAATTAATTCTCCATATTCTTTTCAAGTGGAGTTTAGCATTTCTTCGTTATTCCTAGATATTCAAGCATTTGGTTGTGGCATAATTTCACCTCAAGTTTTGAGTTGTTTTGATATGTCCACAACAAGCTTATTATTTTGTTGTTGATTTTCTCAACAACTCCATTCAAACCTTCCTTCTAAGTTCTTTTCATTCAATTCTTCCAATTCTTCCGGAGGCATTGCGTTGTTCATCTCGTCAAGTGCCATCTCATTGGGTGAAGTTCATATTCTATTCCTTCCATTTTTAGCCGGAGTGCTGCCTAAATTCTTCCATTCTTATTACTTTTCTATCTTGTTCTAACCGGAGTGGTTTCAGAATCTATCTTTTTCTTGATCATTTCATTCTCTTCATACTCCTCATTCCTCTTTTCTCCCCGAGTTCTCTCGACTTTGTTATTCTTCTTTCTTCTGGTCTTACTTTACCTCTTCCTCTTTTTCTTTCGTCTCGTTCCTAAGATCTCGGGACGAGATCTCTTGTCAGTGGAGGAGAGTTGTAACGCCCCGGAACTGATGCGCCAGGTGTCTTCCAGCTACTCGTCGTTGTTGCCATGTCATTTGCTTGCGTGTTGCATTTTTGCCATGTCATCATCTACATTTCATCTGCATGTTTTTCAGAACTTGCATCCGTTTGGGTTCCCCCGGTTCTCTCTGTTGTCCGTTCTGAGCCCAACTACACTCGCACGTGCCCGTCGCACCTCTCAGACCTTGTTTTGTGAGCGGGCAAAAATGTTCTCAGATTGGGATGAAACTTGGCATGCAGTTTTAGTTTAGAGTAGCTAGACCGCCTGTCAATTTTCGTCGCATTCGGAGTCCGTTTGACGCCCCAACGGTTAATCGCGTAGCCCGAAACCCCTCTCTCTTTGCAGCCCAGCCCCTCTTCACCACAGCCCATGAGCCCATCCAAACCCCCTCCATGCTCTTGGCCGTTGGATCACGATCGTGTGCGCGAAAACCGCTCCCCATTTGGAGTCTCCTAGCTCCCTCTACCTATAAATATGTCCTCCCCATCCAAAAATTCGGGCCCAAACCCTAGATCAAGTCGCCCTTCGCCGCCACCGGACACGTCCGCCGCCACTGGACAAAATCGCCGCCACCCGCAGCCAATGGCCTCGCGCCACCTGTCCCGCATGCCGCCCCCGCGCATTCCCACCGCCGTCAGCCCACTTGGCCCGCGCCGGGCCCTCCCGGCCGATCCGGCCGCGCCGCGGCCCCTCGGCCTCCCGCTCGCCCGCGCCCCCGAG
>NC_041385.1:282014166-282020288 GCF_002162155.2 Triticum dicoccoides
TGTCGGTGCCCCGCCGCCGTTCGGCGCCGTCCCGCCGCCCCGGCCATGGCGCCGCCGCCTTCGCGCCCGAGCTTGCCGCCATCCGCCAGATCCAGGGGCCCCACGCCCGGATCCACCTCGTCCCGCTCCCGCCGGTGACCTCCCGCCGGTATCCGCCACCCCGCCTCGCCGGTGGCGCGCTAGGGCCGCCGCCTCGCCCTGCCTCCCCGATCCAGGAGGGATCGGTGGAGACGACGCCCCGGCCGTCCTCCTGCGCCCCGCGTGGGCTCGGCCCACCGTGCCGCATGGGCCCCGTCTGGCCCGTCCTCCCCAGCGCCGGCCTGCCTCCTTCACCCTCATGGGGCGAAGCCCATGGTGATAAGTCCCGAAAACCCGCTCGGTGCGAAATTTTAACTATCGGTCGCTCTCTGAAAATCCGCCGTCTTTTGTGTAATCAGCATGCATGCATCTTGTGTGGTTCGTAACTTTGTGCGTGTGTGCCCAAATTGAGCGTATGATATATCAAAATGTTCATTGTGAAATGCTCTTCATTTTGTTCCATTGTACCATGCTTGTTTGAGTCCTTCTTGATTCCCTAATTATCGTGTCCAGAGTGCTAAATGATGTTAACCTGCTGAAACTGTTATAACTTGCTGTTTTGTCATTTTCGTTGCATTTTGTGTGAGCATCCTATGAGCTTGATGTCTACATGAGTTTTGAGATACATCATGCCATCTTTACAGTGGTGCCATCCGTGTATTTTTGTGATTCTTGTACTGAGTGCATCAAGCTTGTTAAATAGGGTACTTGCTATTACTGTTTCGCTAGACTGAGTCTGTTATATCATGATGCTATGTAAACCTGCTGCTACAAGTCATGCTATGCATAATCTGGAGATGTTCACTAAGGATATTTATTTATACATGTCATGCTTTATCCATCCATACCCCTGTTTGCAGTTATAGCCTGCTGTTGCTTGTTGTAATCTTGCTCTCAAATTGCTAAATAATGTTGCTGTCAGTCTATTAACATTAAGTTCAGTTTTGCCATGTGCTTTGTTAGTGATCCATGCACCCTATGACTATGATATTGCCATGTTTAGCTCCATAAATGTGTCTTCTTACTGTTGGTCACCTTGTCATGCCATGTATTTCTCTGTGGTGAGTGGTACAAGATCACCAACATGCCTACTTATCGTTGTTCCTGCCATGTACTGTTATTCTGAATCTGTCATATCACTTGCCATGTTTGCATGGATTCTACCATCTTTTCTGTTGATCTTTGGAATTAGATCATTAAGGGAGTTTTGTTCTTTTCTTTAGTATTAGCATGAAATGCCTCTGTTTTCCATGATAAGTCCCTGTAGCATGTTGTTTGATAGCTCCAAACATTGCAACCTGATGTTATTTCTGCCATGTCCAGTGATTTCTGCCGTCTGTGAAACTGTTATTATTTGCAATCTTGCCATGTCCTTGTGAGCATGTTCTATTGATTTATGGACATAGCTTAGTGCTCATGTTTTGTTATGATTCATCTGTACATCATGTCCATGTCTTTTGTTTTCATGTTGATGTGTTGTAGCATATTGTTTTGATGCTTGCTAGATGCCTAGTTGCTGTTTTGGACAGCTTGTCCTTTAAATTTGTATATAGTGTATGTGTTGAACCGTTGCTCCGTTTTGAGTGTGCTCTATATGAAACTTGCTTAGATTTGAATGTAGTTTCATCTTGTCATGTTCAATCCTTGTTTTGAGAGTGTTTGCTTGATGTTTGAATGCCTTTTGCATCAATGCCATGTTTAACTTGTTTTGCTCATATCTTCTAGGCCGTAGCTCCGAACTAAATGAACTTTATATGTAACTTGACTAGAATTTCATGTAGATCATATTGGTGCATTTTAACTTGCTGTTTAACAACTTGAACATAAGGTTTATTCAGATCTGGACCAATTTCTAAATTTACATATGGGGTCTTTCCAATTTTGTCATATGTTGTTTCGGCCTCATTTAAACTTGCTTTGATGTGTTGTTCTTGTATGCATCATCTATTGCCATGAATAGCTTCATTTAGCCTTTGTCATGCATCATACTTGGTTGAGCATCATGCCATGTCTATGTGTTGTGTGTTTACCTTGTTGTTTGCTTCTTTCTGGTTGTGCTCCTTCTCGTTAGTTCCTGTTTTGTTGCGATCGTGAGGATTCGTTCGTCTACGCTTGGTTCGTCTTCGTGGCTTCATCTTCTTCATGGACTCATTCTTCTTGCTTGCGGGATTTTAGGCAAGATGACCGTTACTCCGAATCTCACTATTATCATTGCTATGCTAGTTGCTTCGTTCTATCGCTATGCTGCGCTACCTATCATTTGCTCTTCAAGCCACCCAAATTGCCTTGTCAACCTCTAACCTTTTTCACCCTTCCTAGCAAACCGTTGCTTGGCTATGTTATCGCTTTGCTCAACCCCTCTTATAGCGTTGTTAGTTGTAGGTGAAGTTGAAGATTGCTCCATGATGGACAGGGTTATGTTGGGATATCACAATATCTCTTATTTAATTAATGCATCTACATACTTGGTAAAGGGTGGAAGGCTCGACCTTATGCCTGGTGTTTTGTTCCACTCTTGCCGTCATAGTTTCCGTCATACCGGTGTTATGTTCCTTGATTTTGCGTTCCTTACGCGGTTGGGTGATTTATTGGACCCCCTTGATAGTTCGCTTTGAATAAAACTCCTCCAGCAAGGCCCAACCTTGGTTTTACCATTTTCCTACCTAAGCCTTTTCCCTTGAGTTTCCGGAGCCCGAGGGTCATCTTTATTTAACCCCCCCGGGCTAGTGCTCCTTCAAGTGTTGGTCCGAACAGAGCAGCCTGTGGGGCCACCTCGAGGAAACTTGTGGGCTGGTTTTACTCGTAGCTTGACTTATACGGTGTGCCCTGAGAATGAGGTATGTGCGACTCCTATCGGGATTTGTCAGCACATCGGGCGGCTTTGCTGGTCTTGTTTTACCACTGTCGAAATGTCTTGTAAACCGGGATTCCGAGACTGATCGGGTCTTCCTGGGAGAAGGAATATCCTTCGTTGACCGTGAGAGCTTGTGATGGGCTAAGTTGGGACACCCCTGCAGGGTATAAACTTTCGAGAGCCGTGCCGCGGTTATGTGCCAGATGGGAATTTGTTAATATCCGGTTGTAGAGAACTTGACACTTGACTCAATTAAAATGCATCAACCGTGTGTGTAGCCGTGATGGTCTGTTTTCAGTGGAGTCCGGGAAGTGAACACGGTCTTTGGGTTATGTTTGAACATAAGTAGTTCAGGATCAGTTCTTAATCATTGCTAGCTTCACGACCGTTCCGTTGCTTCTCTTCTCGCTCTTATTTGCGTATGTTAGCTACCATATCATGCTTAGTCGCTGCTGCAACCTCACCACTTTACCCCTTCCTTACCCTTTAAGCTTTGCTAGTCTTGATACCCATGGTAATGGGATTGCTGAGTCCTCGTGGCTGACAGATTACTACAACAACAGTTGCAGGTACAGGTTATGCGATGATCATGACGCGAGAGCGATGTTTGCTTACTTTGGAGCTCTTCTTCTGCTTCTTCTTCGATCAGGGGATAGGTTGCAGGTCGGCAGCCTGGGCTAGCAGGGTGGATGTCGTTCGAGCTTCTGTTTGTGTTTCATCCGTAGTCGGATGTTGATCTTATGGATGATGTATTGATGTATTCTTGTGGCATTGTTTGCCTCTTGTATGTATCCCCAACTATTATGTAATGGTACGATGTAATGATATCCACCTTGCAAAAGCGTCTTCAAGATGCACTTCTATCCTTGGTGGGACCTTCGAGTTCCTTTAGGATAGGGTCGCATCTTGGGCATGACACATGCACACCTAGTTAGTTTCAGTTTGAGCTTTCATACACTTATAGCTCTAGTGCATCCGTTGCATGGCAATCCTTGTCGTGGTTCTAAGTCTGACAGTAGAATAGGGGGTAGGTATGGAGAGGCAAGATCCTAGCTATGGAGCAGTTGTGCACACAAGTGTTTTACGAGTTCAGGCCCTTCTCGGAGGAAGTAACAGCCCTACGTCTCGGAGCCCGGAGGCGGTCGACTGGATTATGTGTGTGAGAGTTACATGGGTGCGAACCCTTCTACCAGTGGAGGGGGTGGCTTATATAGAGGACGCCAAGACCCCAGCTAGCCCACCTAGCAGAGGGTTAAAGTACACTAAGGTCTGGCGTTATTGGTAACGCCCTACATAAAGTGCCATCATGACCATTAAGACTACTCAATTACAGACCGTTTGGATACAGAGTAGATCTTGAACTCCTGGTGGTCGAGTGAGTCTTCATGGTCGAGTGTCTTCAGTTTCGTCGAGTGTCTTCTAGTCTGTCGAGTGGAGTTCCTCTTGGTCGACTGGAAGACGGCTTCTTCTAAAAGATGTCCTTGGGGAGGGTACCTTGGTCAGGTTCATGACCCTACCCTAGGTACATGACTTCATCAGTAGCCCCCGAATGGATCAAGGTTTGAGTGAGGAAGGAGTTGGCAATCTTTTCGACCTGCTTTCTGGTGTTGTAAAGGTGTTTTGCTCTGGATCAATGACTTTCAAGTGAGGGTGTCAACTTTTGTTCAGTCACCTTGATCCATTCTTTATATCTGTCGAGTGAACTTTATGAACTTGGTGATTTTCGAGCGACGGATCGCAGGAGATCTTCCGTTTGACAAGTTGCCCTGTGGTTAGCGGATTTAGTGGGATCCAAATTTTGGGAAGCGCGCGAAGCGGAGAAGACCGCGATACTCAGATGGGATAAGGCAGGGACACCTCGATTCTCGCGCCGCCTTTTTCACCACGTATCGCTTGCGCGACTGTTTCGGGATTTGACAGGATCGCCTGGGCCTACCTGTCGGCCACTCGGAAGTGACTCCATATAAGGAAACCGGCGGAGGTTTTTTGAACAGTGCCTCCTCATTTTCTCCTCCCTCGCCTCCAGATTCATCCGCTGCGCCCACCAACTGCCCGACGCCGCTGCTCCGTTCCGGCCTCATCGGCGACAATGGTGAAAGAGAAGACGGCGGCTTTGGAGCAGGCGAAGAAGGTGACGGCGGCGGCGAAAGTGAAGGGGAGAGCGACCAGTCTAGGGGGATCCTCGTCGCTGTCCCGTTTGCCGCAAGGTTGGATCTAGGGTGATTGGATCCGCTCGACCATCACCCAAAAGGATCTCGACGACCTGGCCGACGAAGGCCTGATTGCGCACGGGGCGGTGAGGCTCCCGGGGATGGAGTGGCAGCCACAGCCTCAGGAGGGTGAGTGTGTCCTCTTGGCGACTCATGTAGATCGAGGGTTCTCTCTGCCACCGCATCTTTTCTTTCGAGGGTTTCTGAATTTCTTTGGAGCTCAGCTTGTAACGCCCCGGATTCGATGCGCCACGTGTCTTCCAGTTATTCGCCGTCATTGCCATGTCATTTGCTTGTGTGTTGCATTTTGCCATGTCATCATCTGCATTTCATCCGCATGTTTTTCAAAACTTGCATCCGTTCGGGTTCTCCCGGTTCTCTCCGTTGTCCGTTCGAAGTCCGGACCTCTCGCGCGCGCCCGCCGCCCCTCTTAGACCTTGTTTTCATGTGTGGGTGTTAAATGTTCTCGGAATGGCCCGAGGTTTGCCAAGCGACCTTGGTATAGCATCGGTAGACCGCCTGTCAAGTTCCGTGCCATTTGGAGTCCGTTTGATACTCCAACGGTTAACCGAGGGACCGAAAAGGCCTCGTGTGTGTTGCAGCCCAACACCCTTCCAAACTGGCCCAAAACCCATCCTAACCCCCTCCATGCTCTCGGTCGTTCGATCACGATCGTGTGGGCGAAAACCGTGCCTCATTTGGACTCTCCTAGCTCCCTCTACCTATATATTGCCCTCCCCCCCCGAAATTTCGCAGTCCAAACACCCCAAACCCTAGATTTTCCCCTCTGCGCCGCGGCGAACATGTCCAACCCCGGCCGGACATGTCCGCTCCACCGCCCCCGTCCAACCGGCGTCCACCACGTGTCCCCGCCGCCGTCCTCCACCACGCGCCGTCGCCGCGGCCCGAGGGAGCCCGGATCGGGCCCGCCCTGGGCCAGATCGGGCCCACCGCCGCCCGACGAAGCCCGCCGCCGGCCC
>NC_041385.1:282020668-282026918 GCF_002162155.2 Triticum dicoccoides
CCGCCTCCGCTGGCGCCTCGCCGCCGCGTGCCTCCCGCGCCACTGGCGAACTTCAGCTCGCGCTCGCCCGCCTCCGGCCTTCCCCCTCGTCGCAGGCCGTCGTCCCGGCCACTCAGCGCGCCGCCCCATCGCCGGATCCGGGCGGGTGGATGAGATCCACCCGTCCCACGATCCAAAGGGGCGCCTGGAACCGCCCCATCCTGGATCTCCTCTTCCGCACCGTTCCGTCCAACTTTTCCCGCGATGTGAAATTGGCTAAGTCCTCGTAGTATTTTGACATTATCATGCCATGTTCATCACATCATATCTCTGCATCCGTAGCTCCGTTTCGTGCGTGTAATATGTCAAATTGTTCGTCTCAATGAGTACTTCATTTCATTCCATTGCACCATGTTCATTTCAGTCCATCTTGATGCCTGAATCATTGTTGCAAAAGTGCTTCATAATGTTAGTTCCTGTTTCTTAACAGAATGTGTGCTTTTGTCATTTTTGCCATGATTGATGTATGCATCTTATGAGGTTGATGTATACATGTGTTTTGAACTATGTCATGCCATCTTTACAGTGGTGTATGCCATGTATTTTTGTGATCAATATGGTGACTAGCACAAGCATGCAAACTAGGCTTCGTGATATTGCTGATTTCAGACCCTGTTCTACTGTTATTTTCCTGCCATGTAAACTTGATGCTACAGAGAGATCCATGCATATTTTGAGATACTCCAGTAAGGATGTTTTGAACATATGGTTATCCTCTATACATTCATGAACCTATTTGCAATTATGGAGTAGTCTAGCATGTCATTTTCGTGCTCTACTTTTGCTACAAAATGTTTCCTGGCAGATTGTTTACATGTTATTCAATTTTGCCAAGGTTGTTGTAGTTGATCCTTGCATGCTATGAACTTATTCTTGCCTTGGTTTGTTTCATAAACATGTCTTCGTGCTGATGCTATGCTTATGTTGTCATGCAATGACTTGTGGTGAGTGAATCAAGCTTGTTAAGTAGGGTACTTGTTGTTACTGTTTTGCTAGGCTGAATCTGTTATTTCGTGATGCTATGTAAACCTGCTGCTAAAAGTCATTATATGCATCATCTGGAGATGTTCACTAAGGGTGTTTTGTTCTACATGTCATGCTCTATCCATCCATGCCCTTGGTTGCATTTATAGCCTACTGTAGCTTATTGTTTCCTTGCTCCAAAGTTGCTAAATAATGTTGTTGTCAGCCTGTTAACATTAATTTCAGTTGTTGCCATGATTGTTGTTAGTGTTCCATGCACCCTATGAACTTGCTCTTGCCATGCTTAGCTTCACAAACATGTATTCTTACTGTTGGTTGCTTTGCCATGCCATGTAATGATCTCTGGTGAGTGGTACAAGCTCACCAACATGCCTACTTATCGTTGTTTCTGCCATGTTTAAATCTGTAATATAACTTGCCATGTTTACATGGGTGCCATCATATTTTCTGATCCTTTTTGGCTCATGGTCAGTAAAGGACTTTTGTTCTATGAATTTAGTAGTATCATGCCATGTATTTGTTTGCCATGATAAGTTCTTGTAACATGTTGTTTGATAGCTCTAAACATTGCAACCTGATGTTATTTTCTGCAAAGTCTAAACGGTTATTGTTTGCAATCTTGCCATGTGTGTTTGAGCATGTTCTAGTGATTTCTGGAGATAGCTCAGTGTTCATGTTTTGTTATGCTTTACCTGTACGTCATGCCCATGCCTTTTGTTTTCATATTGGGGTGCTTTAGCATATTGTTTTGGTGCTTGCAATATGCCTAGTTGCTGTTTTGGACGAATTGTTGCTATAACTTGTATAGTGTTTGTGTGTTGAACCGTTGCTCCGTTTTGAGTGTGCTCTATATGGAACTTGCTTAGAATTGCATGTAGTTTCATATTATCATGTTGCACCCTTGTTTTGGTGTGTTTTCTTGATGTTTGAATGCATTTTGCATCAATGCCATGTTTAACTTGTTTTGCTCATATCTTCTAGGCCGTAGCTCCGAACTAAATGAACTTTATGTGTAACTTGACTAGAATCTCATGTAGATCATCTTTGTGCATCTTAACTTGCTGTTTAACAACTTGAACATAAGGTTTATTAAGATCTGGACCAATTCCTAAATATGCATATGAGGACTTACCGTAATTGTTATATGTTGTTCCCGGCCTCATTTAAACTTGCCTTGATGTGTTGCTCTTGTTTGCATCATCTCTTGCCATGAGTAGCTTCATGTAGTCTTGTCTTGCATCATGCTTGTTCGTGCATCATTTCGTGTTCATGTGTGGTGTGTTTACCTTGTTGTGTGCTTCTCTTGATAGTTCCCGTTTCGTTGCGATCGTGAGGTTTCGTTCGTCTACGCTTGGTTCGGCTTCACGCGTTCGTCTTCTTCATGGACTCGTTCTTCTTCCTAGCAGGATTTCACGCAAGATGACTGCTACCCTGGATCTCACTACTATCATTGCTATGCTAGTTGTTTCGTTATATCGCTATGCTGCGTTACCTATCTTTTGCTCCTCAAGCCTCCCAAATTGCCATGAACCTCTAACCTTTGACACCCTTCCTAGCAAACCATTGCTTGGCTATGTTACCGCTTTGCTCAGCCCCTCTTATAGCATTGCTAGTTGCAGGTGAAGTTGAAGATTTCCCCATGGTGGAGAGGATTATGTTGGGATATCACAATATCTCTTATATTATTAATGCATCTATATACTTGGTAAAGGGTGGAAGGCTCAGCCTTATTCCTGGTGTTTTGTTCCACTCTTGCCGCCCTAGTTTCCGTCATACCAGTGTTATGTTCCCGGATTTTGCGTTCCTTACGCGGTTGGGTGATTTATGGGACCCCCTTGACAGTTCGCTTTGAATAAAACTCCTCCAGCAAGGCCCAACATTGGTTTTACCATTTGCATCACCACCACCTATATTTCCCTTGGGAGTAATTAACCCAAGGGTCATCTTTATTTTAGCCCCCCCCCCCCCGGGCCAGTGCTTGTCTAAGTGTTGGTCCGAACCGAGCAGCCTGCGGGGCCCCCTCGGGGAAACTCGAGGTCTGGTTTTACTCGTAGCTTGACTTATCCGGTGTTTCCCTAAGAACGAGATATGTGCAGCTCCTATCGGGATTGTCGGCGCATCGGGTGGCTTTGCTGGTCTTGTTTTACCATTGTTGAAATGTCTTGTAAACCGGGATTCTGAATCTAATTGGGTCTTCCTGGGAGAAGGTATATCCTTCGTTGATCGCGAGAGCTTATCATGGGCTAAGTTGGGACACCCCTGCAGGGCATAATCTTTTGAAAGTCGTGCCTGCGGTTATAGGCAGATGGGAATTTGTCAATGTCCGGTTGTAGATAACTTGACACCAGATCCGAATTAAAACGCATCAACCGCGTGTGTAGCCGTGATGGTCTCTTCTCGGCGGAGTCCGGGAAGTGAACACGGTCTTTGGGTTATGTTTGACGTAAGTAGGAGTTCCGGATCACTTCGTGATCATTGCTAGCTTCACGACCGGTCCTTTTGCTCTCTTCTCGCTCTTATTTGCGTATGTTAGCCACCATATCCTGCTTAGTCGCTGCTGCAACCTCACCACTTTACCCCTTCCTTTCCCATTAAGCTTTGCTAGTCTTGATACCCATGGTAATGGGATTGCTGAGTCCTCGTGGCTCACAGATTACTACAACAACAGTTGCAGGTACAGGTTATGCGATGATCATGACGCGAGAGCGATGTTTGCTTGTTTTGGAGTTCTTCTTCTGCTTCTTCTTCGATCAGGGGATAGGTTCCAGGTCGGCAGCCTGGGCTAGCAGGGTGGATGTCGTTTGAGTTTCTGTTTGTGTTTCATCCGTAGTCGGATGATGCTCTTATGTATTGTGATGTTGTATTCGTGTGGCATTGTATGCCTCTTGTATGTATCCCCATCTATTATGTAATGTTGATGCAATGATATCCACCTTGCAAAAGCGTTTCGATATGCGGGTCTATCCTTGGTGGGACCTTCGAGTTCCTTTTGGATAGGGTCGCATATTGGGCGTGACACAACTTCACCACTTTACCCCCAATTCCATTGCCTATCTCTCCGCCTTTGTATCTTTGTGTGAAAACTTCTTGGGTTGTCAGCCGCACTGGGGCCTCTTCAAACACATATTCACTTGTCGTTCTCAGCCGGTGAAAAAGGCCAGCCCCAATGAGAAGAGAACTCAGGTAATCCAGATGTGTGGGGGTCTCGGGGTCCAGATGAGGAGTAAGAGCGCTTTCCCAGCTATGACCCTTCCCGAGTCAGTCAGAGGGTGGCAGTCGACCTGGTTCTACTGCCAAGACCAGTCGACGCTAGGGCAGTCGACTGGGCTCCCTCCCTTCTCTATGAGTCGAGTGAACAAGCCATCCTCTCTGAAAGTAGTTCTGGAGGAGAAGGCTCAGGTAAAAATGTTGATGGAACGTGTAGTCCAGTTGATTCGTGACGGTGTGACTGGCATGGACCTTCTGGAGGTTTTCCTTCGGCGGCGCATCCAACCGCTCCAGTACCGGGGCCACCCGATGTGGTTGTATTCTGGTACTGAAGACACCAGTCGGGTCCAACCAGAGGAGGTCGATGATGCCACACTGGAGAGGTGGATGACTGCCATCACGGGGAACAAGGACAACCCTCGTGGAGCCAGGATGATCCCGCCACTCGACCAATCTTACGAGGCGGACAAGGTACGACCACTTTCCTCCGATTGCTCCATCCGTTCTGTTTCGTCGTAGATCAGTCGATTGACTTTTGTCTTGCTTGTTGTCTTTAAGGAAACCACCGAGTTGTACTCGATGCCCAACGGGGCGCAAGCACAGGCCGAAGAGGAGGAAGGGAGCGGAGGCAAAAGCCAAGAGGAGTGGGAGTCGGACGCCGATGAGGGTGATGAGGATGCAGGCTCCAATGAGGAGGAAGAGGAGGAGAAAGTTGCGCCTCCTCATTCTGAAAGGAGGTCCAAGCTCGCCCACGACCCTTCGGCCGAACATGGCAAGGGAGTCGTGCCTGCTGGGCAGTCGATGAAACGTCCTCGGACAACTTCATCGGCGCCGGCTGAAAAGGCGTCGAAGCAACCCCGAGCGGCCCCGACAAAACCGGCGAAGGCCCTACCGAAGATGAGGTAGGAGATTCTGACTGTTTCTGGGTAATGACATAACTCATGTTTTTCATTCTTGGTCGACTCAATCGCTGACCGACTAATATTTGAAATAGCAGTGCTGCTACTTCTGAGACTTCAACCAGGCATGAGGATCAAGAAATAGAAGATGCTGCTACTTCTCATCCTGGTATGATCTGCGGGGTTTTGCTTTTGGTCGATTAAATCTTTATTTTTGACTTTGAACTTCTTCTGCAGCTCCACCTAGTGTTGTCATCAATCTCCCTGACGATGATGATTGAAGCGCCACTGAGGCAGAGGAGGAGCAGGAAGGCGACTGTTGGCAAGGCTGTTCAGGTTGTGTCAGCACCTGGACCACAGATTCCAGAGGGGAGCAACGTTGCTCGGGCTACCGTGTCCTTTGTGGAGCCGTTGACGGTTGCCCGCCCTTCGTCGTCGAGTGCTGACCCGCCTTCTCTCTTCTCCACCTACCACATCTCGGAGGACCAAGCAAGCGCTGCCAAGGAAGCCATACGCCAGGTGTGATGCCCAGATAATCAAGCTACAGTAACCTCTGTTAATGATGCCATGTCTCCACTCTTACTCTTGCTAACCTCGCAATGATTCGAAACCTTTTCAAATTCAAATTCAAATTAATGTCAAACGACAAAGTTTTCAAAATATAAAACTAAAATGTTCGGAGTGTGTAGTTAAATGCCTAGGTGATTATAGTGCAACGAACACCCTTTTTGAAAATGTCTAAATATATTAAAATGACATAAAACAGAAAAGTGAAATAAATAAATAAATAAAAGGAGAAGACAAATCTAACTAAAAATAAAAAGAGGCGCCCCCCCACTGGGCCATCTGTGGCCCAGCTGGCCAGCCCAGATGGCCAGCCCAACTGGGCAAAGGCCCAGCAGACTGGCCCAGCCGGCCGACCCACTCCCTCCATATCCCCACCAGGGAGGAAACCCTAAACCACGACCCACCTCACTCCCCACCCCCACGATCCCACTCCCCCTCTGCTCCCCCCGAATCTGGATCGGGAATGGGGCACCCGACGCCGATGCCCCGGCTCGTCCCCGCCGTCTCGCCGTTCACCGGCGCCACCCACCGGACCCCCCATCCTCCTATCCTCT
>NC_041385.1:282027404-282035078 GCF_002162155.2 Triticum dicoccoides
GATGTGAGCACGCGCCCCTCCTCTCTCTCCCTCGCCCGCGACCACGCGAGCACCGCCGTGGCCGCGCGCGCCGACCCCGGCCGTTGCTCCTCCCCGCGGTCACTCGTGCTCACCACCGCCACTCTCGCCGCTCCCCACGGCCCTACTCGCCAGCCCGCGCGCGCCCGCTGTGGCCGCGTCCGGCCACTGCACTCCGCCCCGCCTCTGTAGTCCCGTCGCCGCCCACTGGCCGGACCCTGCTCCGGCAATGGCCTCGCCATGGCCACTGACCTCCCCTGCGTCGGTGCCCTACCGGGTGCACCCGTACTGGGCGTGCGCTCGCTCGGGCACGTCCGACACCCCCGCCCGCTATCGGCGCCCGATTGGCCCCTTGGGGCCACAGGCATGTGGGGCCCCGCCCCAGAACGTTTACAAAAAATAAGAAAAATAATATATAAAATAAAATTAATAATAATTGAATTAATTAATGAGTTAATTACTTAATTAATTAACTTAATTAATCTTGTTTAGATTAACCTAATCATTTAGTTAGACTAACTAAACCTGATTAGTTAGTCTTAGCCTATGGCATGCAGGACCCACATGTCAGGTTGACCTGTCAACTATGTTGACTGCTGACGCCAGCATAACCTCATGCTGATGTTATTAATCCATTTTTAGAATTAATTTAAATAATTAATTAAAATTCCAGAAATTCATAAAATCTTTAGAAAATCATAACTTTTAATCCGTAACTCGGATTAAATTATTTTCAACATGAAAGTTGCTCAAAATGACGAGACAAATCCGGATACATAGCCCATTTGTCAGCCACACATCCCTAACCTATCGAACTCGCAACTTTCCCCCTCCGGTTTATCTGTCCGAAAACGCGAAACACCGGGGATACTTTCCCGGATGTTTCCCCCCTTCACCGGTATCACCTACTACCGCGTTAGGGCACACCGAACACCGCGTATTGTCTTGTTACGCTTTGTGATGCTTTGATTTCTCTGTTATTTATTGTGTTCCCTCTCCGTTACTTCTTTCCGATAGACCCCGAGACTGCCGGCGACCCCTAGTTCGACTACGGTGTTGGTGACTCGTCCTTCTTGCCAGAGCAACCAGGCAAGCCCCCCCCCCTTGATCACCAGATATCGCCTATTTTTCTCTATACTGCTTGCATTAGAGTAGTGTAGCATGTTACTGTTCGGATACTCCTATTCTGTTACATAGCCTGTCATTGTTGCTACAGTCATTGATACCTTACCCGCAATCCTAAATGCTTAGTATAGGATGCTAGTTTATCATCATTGGCCCTACATTCTTGTCAGTCTGCCTTGCTATACTATTGGGCCGTGATCACTTGGGAGATGATCACGGGTATATACTATACATATATACATACTATACAGATGGTGACTAAAGTCGGGTCAGCTTGTTGAGTACCCGCAAGTGATTCCGATGTGGGGGCTGGAAGGACAGGTGGCTCCATCCCGGTAGAGGTGAGCCTGGGTTCCCGACGGCCCCCGACTATTACTTTATGGTGGAGCGACAGGGCAGGCTGAGACCACCTAGGAGACAGGTGGGCCTGGCCCTGTTCGGCGTTCGCGGATACTTAACATGCTTACCGAGATCTTGGTATTTGATCTGAGTCTGGCTACTGGCCTATACACACTAACCAACTACGCGGGAACAGTTATGGGCACTCGGCGTCATGGTATCAGCCGAAGCCTTCGTGACGTCAGCGACTGAGCGGCGCGCGCCGGGTTGGACTGCGTTAACGCAACTTCCTTTGTAATGGAGGTTGCTAGGTCTGCTCACCGGCCGCGTACGCAACGTGCAGGTGTGCAATGGGCGATGGGCCTAGACCCCTGCGCGCATAGGATTTAGACCGGCGTGCTGATCTCTCTGTTGTGCCTAGGTGGGGCTGCGACGTGTTAATCTTCCAAGGCCGGGCATGACCCAGGAAAGTGTGTCTGGCCAAATGGGATCGAGCGTGTTGGGTTATGTGGTGCACCCCTGCAGGGAAGTTAATCTATTCGAATAGCCGTGATCTTCGGTAACAGGATGACTTGGAGTTGTACCTTGACCTTATGACAACTAGAACCAGATACTTAATAAAACACACCTAGACAAGTTCCACAGACAACCCGGTGATCGCTTTTCCACAGGGCGACGAGGGGAGGATCGCCGGGTAGGATTATGCTATGCGATGCTACTTGGAGGACTTCAATCTACTCTCTTCTACATGCTGCAAGACGGAGGCTGCCAGAAGCATAGTCTTCGACAGGATTAGCTATCCCCCTCTTATTCTGGCATTCTGCAGTTCAGTCCATCGATATGGCCCTTTACACATATACCCATGCATATGTAGTGTAGCTCCTTGCGTGCGAGTACTTTGGATGAGTACTCACGGTTGCTTTGCTCCCTCTTTTCCCCCCGTTTTCCTCTTCTTCTCGGATGCCGCAACCAGACGTTGGAGCCCAGGATCCAGACGCCACCGTCAATGATGACTACTACTCTGGAGGTGCCTACTACTACGTGCAGCCCGCTGACGACGACCAGGAGTAGTTAGGAGGATCCCAGGTAGGAGGCCTGCGCCTCTTTCGATCTGTATCCTAGTTTGTGCTAGCCATATTATGGAAACTTGTTTACTTATGTCTGTACTCAGATATTGTTCCTTCCGCTGACTCGTTTATGTACGAGCACTTGTATTCGAGCCCTCGAGGCCCCTGGCTTGTAATATGATGCTTGTATGACTTATTTTACTTTTAGAGATGTGTTGTGATATCTTCCCATGAGTCCCTGATCTTGATCGTACACATTTGCTTGCATGATTAGTGTACGATTGAATCGGGGGCGTAACAAGTTGGTATCAGAGCCGACTGCCTGTAGGAATCCCCCTTCCACACTCCTTGGCCGAAGTCGAGACTAGTCATTGCAAACTTTTTACTAACATGGCTGTGTGGCTTATAGGCCCACGTCGCCATTGGGTGGTAGTAGGATCTTTTATTCCTCGTCTATACTCTGGGACTCTGATCTCTCTTCTATTCGGGTTAAAATGGTTTTACTAACACTAACACTAGGATCTCGTGATCATATCCACCTGGAGAGCCCTTACTACAGATGATCGCCTGCTGCACCAGAAGACCCTGAAGATACTCTCCGCTATTAACCCGAGAACTTGTGTTCACCGCGTTGGCAATTCCCCTTCCACCGTCAACCCTGGTGGATAACTACATGCAATTGTCATTCTTACATTCATCCCTAGTTGGTCTTGTTATTACAAGATACCCCGAAATACTCGTTGTTGTTTCGATTATCATTTGTGCCTACTGCCTTGCAGTTCCTTGTTGCCTGAATACACCTACAAATTAATCCTTAGTTGTTCAGGTGTTTCACAAAAATCTTTGAAATATTATCCGATCTTTCGAGAATCCTCTGCAGCCTATGGCTCTAGAAATTCTTGTCTGCCTGCATTATGGTTAAATCCCAAATGCCTAGCATTATTCATTGACATCCTTTGCACTATCATTTTGAGACCGTTGATTCAATATGATGCGGTTGTTCGCAATCGTCAATCACAATTAGAATCCATCCTTCCGGCTCAGACGCCATTTTTGAACATGAGCTGGTTCTCGACCAATCAATTGCCGTCAGTTGTACCCCTAAGTCTATTCAGCTTATCCATTCTTAATCAGAGTGTTTGCTTCCGATCCTTCGATTTGGAATCATAATTCCTTTGCATTTGAGCTTCGAATTATTCAGATGATTCCACAACCGTTGCATTTGCATTCTTTCCTCTTCTGGTTCAGTACTGATACTCACATCAGATCCTTTGTGGACCATCAAGTCCTTTGTTGGATTGTTATCCGACAGTGTCCTTCATATTTAATCACCTTGTGAGTTATTTTCCTGATACATAATATCATTGGTAAATCCTATACTCTGAATTGGCCAACCATGCTTTGCTTTCGAGCTGGTGATAATTACTCTCGAAGCTTGTGGTATATGTTCCTAAGATGCCCCGATGGGTTGAACCTATGCCTTTCTTAATCGGTGTGAACCCGAAAGTTGTTTTAAGGTTCATACTCCTCTGGTAATTCACCAAGTAGGTCTTCGCACTCAAATCACTTTAATAGAGCAGTGAATGAAAGGTTATGCATTGAAGAAGTGGGAGTCGACCTTGAACTTTGTATTCATGCCCATGGACATGATCTAGATCTTATCATTAAAGCTTCTCTTACATTAATTATTCCCTTGGTATTAGTTCATCTTATATCTGGGATCATGCCTTTTTGCAATCGTGGTCCCGACCACGCTCTCCTTTACTTACCATTTCTCGTGCAAATTTAAGCACTTGTCTTGTGCAGAACAATACCCCAGTCCAACCTCTACTTTGATCTGTCATCGAGTATCACCCCCTGGTATCTCGAGATTATCATGGAACTGCATAACTTCTTACGAGTTCTTCATCAAGTACTACATTATCACGGATTCCAATTTTGCACGGGCTTCGAGTTATTAAACACTCAAAGACACTGATAACTGAACCGAGTCCGCACTGCGGTTCAACAACTTTTAGTAATCTTCCTTGCGTACGAGTTTGTACCCGATCACGGCACTCATAGCCTGTTTGGCTATATGATTGTCGTGATGATTTTAACGGTGCTACCTAGTCCTTATTCTTGGAGCACCACTTTCGACGATGAGCTAAGCTTGCGTCGATTTTCCTTGTCATATCATTTCACCTTGAACAGCAAGCTTGATTTCGAGTTTGTGTCGTACTCGTGGTTCCAATAACCTTTCACTTCATCATTCCTTTGACTTGATGTCATCGCCGATTGATTACATCTTCATGAATTCTCTTGACAAATGTGTCATGATCATCATCAACATTTTGATGCTCTTCCAAGATATCTATTGGATTCTTCATGGGAAATACCATCCTTGCCCTCGATGAGTTGTGTTATCATCGACCACTTTATTGCCTTCCCTCCAACACAAACTTGTTCGTGTTTCGTGTTATACCTTGAGTTCCTTGCTATCCAGCATTTATTCTTCTTTACCTTGGAGTGTTACCATCTCTTATGTCAAGAATGTCGTGAGGATTACTCCACCTCTTAAGAATTCTTGGTATAGTGATACTTCTCACCATCACCATTCTTTCTTGGTCCTCATGTTGATTCCAATCGGGGTACCAACAGGTGAGCGGTGTTGTTTGGATTTTGCACTTCTAGCAACCCTATTGCTTCGAAGTTAATGGTCGGTCGTTCATTCTTAGACTATTTATTATTGAATCACCATTCTGACATTGGTCGTGCAACCCAACCCATATTTCGGGTGCACCTTTCAACCAGTGTTTAATTGTGTATGTTTTCCTCGAGCTTACTTCCTTATATCATTTGATATGACAAATGTTATCTCCTTATCCACATAATTGTGGAGATCCATCCTTTGGATACCTCGATGAATTATCGCTGAGTCCATCAGTCACCTCCTCATCCTCTTCTTGGTTTAATGATGAACTATTGTTTCAGGAACCCGCTCCCATAGTTCATTTCCTGAGAATCTTGCTATGTCATTTCGTCGATTTGTGTTGCACCTTTTCTTCTCGGACAACCTGAGTCTGAGGTATCATGACACCAATCAAATCTGAATCTCGGTCCGAGATGATGGTTGGAACATATTTCCAAGAGTTATAACAATGGTCTTTATGTGACCCGGTAAGGTGATGTCATGCCTAGCACCCCTGGCCGGAGGACCTATTGTTATAGTTTCCTTTTTGGCAAGGTTAGTCATTCTTCCATGAGCAAATTGTAAAACTTATTCTATAAGTTGTTCCTGATGGATCCTTTTTGATTCCAAAGTCTGATCTTCACCCATTGACCATGTCAATGCCATCTCGAAGCATGTCTATGCTACTCCGATTTTCAACAGGAACATTTGAAGCCCAATGCTAAATGTTTCTTGCTCATTTATCCAAACACCGTTGCATGGGTAATGTCATGATATTTCTCTCCCCTTTCCTAAAGGGTTTGCTACGTTATATCCTGTCATGGATATCATGCTCTGCTTGTCCTTGGGAAGATATATCCTTGAAATATGTGTTTAAACACCTTTTCCTTTCCATGGTTCTGTTTAAACCTGATAATCACTTTTCCTTTCCATTGATTTGTTTAAACCTTCTGGTGATCTATATGATCCAAGCAGAAATATTCTTCTGCTTATGTAAACACCTTGGTGTACATTTCTGTCAGCAAGACCCTGTTACTATTGTTGATGACATTATGGTAACCACCGATGGACGAGAACTTTGCCTATTGGTCCGCCTCGTTCAACGAGTAGGAAAATGGTTCTCTTCGTCCCTCGCCCTTGGTACCGACATTGTTGTCAACATAACTGATAGGCTACCCTCTGACATGTCTTGCTACCATGACCGTGCAAGAGTCAACACCCTTCGTACTTTTAACCACATGGTGGGCCCATAACCCACAGTTCCACAGGATCAAAACCTGACTCTCCTGTACAGCCCTATTACTAATGGTTATTTCCCACGCTTGGCTTCGTATTTAATTCACGGGCCACCTTCCTAATGCTCTATTCTGGTATCAGACGCAATACTTACTCTCGTTGCTCTGAACCCCTTTCTCACTCCGGTTCAGACTTCGAGCAACTATCTATCCGCTTGGAACCTCTTATTGTACCTTCGTACGTTACCCTCGACATATTTTATTGGTTCAACTCGAGAGATACTCTTATGCTCATTCATGGGTTAACCCCAGATTGTCTCCCTCATAAGCATTCTGTCGTAGACGAGCTGCCCCTTACCTATTCGTAAGTACGTTGGAGTTCCCGAAGAAAAGGATGACTTCACCATGATGACCTAAAGCACAGAAATAAAGACGTCAATGTAACGGATCGACCTCTTCGAGAAGAGCAACCAAAGACGAGAAGACCCGTTAGAATTTCGTAACCAAAATTTTCCCCTTAGTCCCCCTCTTAAATCTCGGGATGAGATTTCTTGTAGTGGAGGAGAATTGTGACGCCCGGATAATCAAGCTACAGTAACCTCTATTAATGATGCCACGTCTCCACTCTTACTGTTGCTAACCTCGCAATGATTCGAAACCTTTTCAAATTCAAATTCAAATTAATGTCAAACGACAAAGTTTTCAAAATATTAAACTAAAATGTTCGGAGTGTGCAGTTAAATGCCTAGGTGATCATAGTGCAACGAACACCCTTTTTGAAAATGTCTAAATATATTAAAATGAAATAAAACAAAAAGTGAAATAAATAAATAAATAAAAGGAAAAGACAAATCTAACTAAAAATAAAAAGAGGCGCCCCCACTGGGCCATCTGTGGCCCAGCTAGCCAGCCCAACTGGGCAAAGGCCCAGCCGACTGGCCCAGCCGGCCGACCCACTCCCTCCATATCCCCACCAGGGAGGAAACCCTAAACCACGACCCACCTCACTCCCCACCCCCACGATCCCACTCCCCCTCTGCTCCCCCCGAATCTGGATCGGGAATGGGGCACCCGATGCCGATGCCCCGGCTCGTCCCCGTCGTGTCGCCGTTCACCGGTGCCACCCACCGGACCCCCCGTCCTCCTATCCTCTCCGCCTTCCACTCATCACCGAGCCGCACCTGCTCGTTGTCGTCGTGTGCCACCACCGCCGCCTGGA
>NC_041385.1:282035324-282110915 GCF_002162155.2 Triticum dicoccoides
CGACCACGCGAGCCCCGCCATGGCCGCGCGCGCCGACCCTGGCCGTTGCTCCTCCCCGCGGTCGCTCGTGCTCACCACCGCCACTCCCGCCGAGCACCACCGCTCCCCACGGCCCTACTCGCCTGCCCGCGCGCGCCCGCCGTGGCCGCGTCCGGTCACTGCACTCCGCCCCGCCTCTATAGTCTCGTCGCCGCCCGCCGGCCGGACCCCGCTCCGGCAATGGCCTCGCCATGGCCAATGACCTCCCCTACGCCGGTGCCCTATCGGGTCCGCCCGTACTGGGCGTGCGCCCGCTCGGGCGCGTCCGACGCCCCCGCCCAGTATCGGCGCCCGATTGGCCCCTTGGGGCCACAGGCATGTGGGGCCCCGCCCCAGAACGTTTACAAAAAAAATAAGAAAAATAATATATAAAATAAAATTAATAATAATTGAATTAATTAATTAGTTAATTACTTACTTAATTAACTTAATTAATCTTGTTTAGATTAACCTAATCATTTAGTTAGACTAACTAAACCTGATTAGTTAGTCTTAGCCTATGGCATGCAGGACCCACATGTCAGCTTGACCAGTCAACTCTGTTGACTGCCGACGTCAGCATGACCTCATGCTGATGTCATTAATCTATTTTTTGAATTAATTTAAATAATTAATTAAAATTCCAGAAATTCATAAAATCTTTAGAAAATCATAACTTTTAATCCGTAACTCGGATTAAATTATTTTCAACATGAAAGTTGCTCAAAACGAAGAGACGAATCCGGATACACAGCCCGTTCGTCCGCCACACATCCCTAAGCTATCGAACTCGCAACTTTCCCCCTCCGGTTTATCTGTCCGAAAACGCGACACACCGGGGATACTTTCCCGGATGTTTCCCCCCTTCACCGGTATCACCTACTACCGCGTTAGGGCACACCGAACACCGCGTATTGTCTTGTTACACTTTGTGATGCTTTGATTGCTCTGTTATTTATTGTGTTCCCTCTCCGTTACTTCTTTCCGATAGACCCCGAGACTACCGGCAACCCCCAGTTCGACTACGGTGTTGGTGACTCGTCCTTCTTGCCAGAGCAACCAGGCAAGCCCCCCCTTTGATCATCAGATATCACCTATTCTTCTCTATACTGCTTGCATTAGAGTAGTGTAGCATGTTACTGTTCGGATAATCCTATTCTGTTACATAGCCTGTCATTGTTGCTACAGTCATTGATACCTTACCCGCAATCCTAAATGCTTAGTATAGGATGCTAGTTTATCATCATTGGCCCTACATTCTTGTCAGTCTGCCTTGCTATACTATTGGGCCGTGATCACTTGGGAGATGAGCACGGGTATATACTATACATATATACATACTATACAGATGGTGACTAAAGTCGGGTTAGCTCGTTGAGTACCCGCAAGTGATTCCGATGTGGGGGCTGGAAGGACAGGTGGCTCCATCCCGGTAGAGGTGGGCCTGGGTTCTCGATGGCCCCCGACTGTTACTTTGTGGCGGAGCGACATGGCAGGTTGAGACCACCTAGGAGACAGGTGGGCCTGGCCCTGTTCGGCGTTCGCGGATACTTAACACGCTTAACGAGATCTTGGTATTTGATCTGAGTCTAGCTACTGGCCTATACGCACTAACCAACTACGCGGGAACAGTTATGGGCACTCGGCGTCGTGGTATCAGCCGAAGCCTTTGTGACGTTAGCGACTGAGCGGCGCGCATCGGGTTGGACTGCGTTAACGCAACGTCCTTTGTAATGGAGGTTGCTAGGTCTGCTCACCGGCCGCGTATGCAACGTGGAGGTGTGCAATGGGCGATGGGCCCAGACCCCTGCGCGCATAGGATTTAGACCGGCGTGCTGACCTCTCTGTTGTGCCTAGATGGGGCTATGACGTGTTGATCTTCCGAGGCCCGGCATGACCCAGGAAGGTGCGTCCGGCCAAATGGGATCGAGCGTGTTGGGTTATGTGGTGCACCCCTCCAGGGAAGTTAATCTATTCGAATAGCTGTGATCTTCGGTAACAGGATGACTTGGAGTTGTACCTTGACCTTATGACAACTAGAACCGGATACTTAATAAAACACACCTAGACAAGTTCCACAGACAACCCGGTGATCGCTTTTCCACAGGGCGACGAGGGGAGGATCGCCGGGTAGGATTATGCTATGCGATGCTACTTGGAGGACTTCAATCTACTCTCTTCTACATGTTGCAAGACGGAGGCTGCCAGAAGCGTAGTCTTCGACAGGATTAGCTATCCCCCTCTTATTCTGGCATTCTGCAGTTCAGTCCACCGATATGGCCCTTTACACATATACCCATGCATATGTAGTGTAGCTCCTTGCTTGCGAGTACTTTGGATGAGTACTCACGGTTGCTTTGCTCCCTCTTTTCCCCCGTTTTCCTCTTCTTCTCAGATGCCGCAACCAGACGTTGGAGCACAGGATCCAGACGCCACCGTCGACAACGACTACTACTCTGGAGGTGCCTACTACTACGTGCAGCCCGCTGACGACGACCAGGAGTAGTTAGGAGGATCCCAGGCAGGAGGCCTGCGCCTCTTTCGATCTGTATCCTAGTTTGTGCTAGCCATCTTACGGAAACTTGTTTACTTATGTCTGTACTCAGATATTGTTGCTTCCGCTGACTCGTTTATGTACGAGCACTTGTATTCGAGCCCTCGAGGCCCCTGGCTTGTAATATGATGCTTGTATGACTTATTTTACTTTTAGAGTTGTGTTGTGATATCTTCCCGTGAGTCCCTGATCTTGATCGTACACATTTGCGTGCATGATTAGTGTACGATTGAATCGGGGGCGTAACACCAGGCTGGGATTATGATGGAGCAGGTGAAGGCGATCCGAACAGCCAGCCAAGCAGCTTATGACGCGAGTTTAGCTCTCCAGAGTAATGTCCAGGTTAGTTAAACATCGACTGGAAATCTTGATGTTTTTCATGCACCCACTGGGTGTGTCAATTCTACGGTGGACTACTGGCAGTCGACTGTAGTCTTTGTGTCTTGAGATTTCTCACTTTACTTGTTTCACTCGAGCGTGGTCGAGTGGAACAATAAAACTGGTGGGGGCACGCTGAGTGCACCCACTGGGTGTAGTCCCCGAGACCGTGGTCGATTGCTGGAAATCGGCTATGGTCTGATTTTTTTTACTGCTGACAGTTAACTGCTTCCGGTCGACTGATCGACTCTGAGTCTAGCTGATAGAACTAGTGGGGGCACGCTGAGTGCACCCACTGGGTGTAGTCCCCGAGACTACAGTTGAATGTTTAGATTCAGCTGTAGTCTTAGAAATACTACGATTTTTCTTTTAGTCACTCGGAAGTGATCTGTCATTGATGTCTGTCGACTGAACTTCCGCAGAAATCTTGTGACCTTGTTTCTCGTTATACCAAATTGGAGAACAAGCATATCCAGCTTGAACTTGACCAGAAGCTTGTCCAAGAGAACTTTACGAAGTCGAAGGAGGAGGCAAAAGGTATGTTTGGTGAGAATCTTGACGACTATCCTTGCTTCTTTCCTGTCTCTGAGTCTGATCTTATTGTGGTTTTTGCAGAAAAACTGAGGGATGCCCTGAAGAAGAAGGACCTTGACCTCGCCGAGGCGCAGAAAGCGGCTTCGGACAAGACAAAACTTGCAGAAGAGAAGTTGGCTTCTGTCAACAAACTTGAAGAGCAAAACACTAATCTGAAAGCTGCTCTCGACGTGGCCAACCAAGAAGTCACTCGACTGAAGAATGCCAATATGGTCCTGAGTGACAAAGCTGGCGAACTGGCAGGAAAGAATAATGACTTGGAGGTTTATCTGGGAGGACTCGCCAAGAAGCTATTCCTCATGCTCGAAGGTAACCCCTTATCTCCGATTGGTAATTACTGACTTGTTGTAAGGGCATTAGCTTATCCTTGAATCGTGTCCGCAGAATTCTTCCAAAACTTTGAAGAGGAGACTAGTCGAGTGGAGACTGGCTTGGGTCCCATCAATTCTCCGGTGAAGGATGAAACCTCTATGAACGTGCTCCGCCTCGAGTCTCGCGTTGCTGTAGTGGTCGACTACCTTGCAAGACTGAAGGCCGCAACGTCGCGCATCGACGCATCGCTCTGGCCAGAAGAAACACTTTAGAACAACCTTGAGTCGCTGATGACTTGACTGAACGAAGTTCCGAGTCGAGTGCAAGAATGGAAGAAGTCTTCTGCCAGGTGTGGTGCTGACGTCGCTCTGTCCTTGGTCCGCGTCCACTGCAAGGAAGCGAGAGAAGACAAGCTGGTGTCTCTCAAGGTGGCCAACACTAGGAAGCATGACTTCCGTTCTTTCATGGAGACCTTCATCGCAGCTGCCACTCCGATCGCAGATGGGATCGACCTGGACGAGTTCGTTGCGCCTTCTAGCCCTCAGCAGGAGGGGTAAAAAACTTCTATGCTCGATGATTTGAATTTGCCTTGGAATGCCGAGTGATTTTTGTAACCGCCAAACTTTAACAGGCTTGATGCCTGAGCACTTCTGGGTCCGTAGGACGTTATTCGAACTTGATTTGCCGTTTGAAATATGTTTGCTTCTTTCGGACAACCATCTTCTTTGTGTTGGAGTATATACTAGCATCTGTAATGCTCTTTTGCAGGTAGGAGTGAAGCACAAATTGCCGTCGACTTGTGCTCGTCATGTTTGGGCGAGTGCTTGGTTGCGACCAGGCCTCTGAGTGAGAAAATTGTTCTTCACTCGGAAGGATTTTAGAAACTTTGGCGAGCACTGGGCTGCAGCTAAGCCCCGAGTGGGAGGTTTGGTCTCCACTCGGTAGGATTTTAGAAACTTAGGCGAGCACTGGGCTGCAGCTAAGCCCCTGGTGGGAGGTTTTCTCTCCACTCGGTAGGATTTTAGAAACTTAGGTGAGCACTGGGCTGCAGCTAAGCCCGCGAGTGGGAGGTTTGCTCTCCACTCAGTAGGATTTTAGAAACTTAGGCGAGCACTGAGCTGCAGCTAAGCCCCCGAGTGGGAGGTTTGCTCTCCACTCGGTAGGATTTTCATGGCACGGCTTTGGGGGAGAAGGTAGCAGTCGACCTGCGCTTCGTCCTCCTTGCGGGATGCATGTTGTGTTTGTGATGTAGCTCGAAAGGAGGAAGCAGGGGTCGACCTGCGCCTCGTCCTCCTTGCGAAGCGTACGATGTCTTTTATTCTTAGGCGAACATAAGGTTGCAGCTAAGCCTCCGAGTGGAAGACTGGCTTATCACTCGGTAGGATTTTCAAAATCTTAGGCGAGCACTGGGCTGCAGCTAAGCCTCCGAGTGGAAGGCTGGCTTACCACTCGGTAGGATTTTAGAAAACTTAGGCGAGCACTGGGCTGCAGCTAAGCCCCCGAGTGGAAGGCTGGCTTACCACTCGGTAGGATTTTGTTTACTTAGGCGAGTACTTGGACTGAAGATAAGCCTCCGAGTGGGAGGCTGGCTCACCACTCGGTAGGATTTTGTTTTAACTTAGGCGAAACGGATTCGCAGCTAAGCCTCCGAGTGGAAGGATGGCTTACCACTCGGTAGGATTTTTTACAAGCTTAGGCGAACCGGGTTCGCAGCTAAGCCACCCACTGGGGGACAGATTTATGAGAGCAAAAGCAATAACAATTACTAAGAAAATTATGAAACTCTTGTCTTTGATGAATACACTACAGGAGTACTTTTATTACAACTCATCCGAGTGAAAAACCTAAGTATAAAAAGGGCGGAGTAAGTCCGCGTTCCATGCTCTGGGCTCGTCAATCTGGTGCTCGACATTGTAAAGGTGGTATGCCCCATTATGGAGAACCTTGGTGATGATGAAGGGACCTTCCCAAGTAGGAGCAAGCTTGTGTGGTTTCTGTTGATCCACTCAGAGAACTAAATCTCCCTCCTGGAAAGCTCGACTCTTCACATTTCTGGCATGGAAGCGACGCAAGTCCTGCTGGTAAATGGTCGATCGGATCAAGGCCATCTCTCTTTCTTCTTCTAGAAGGTCGACCGCGTCCTGTCGGCCTTGCTCTTCTTCAGCTTCGGTGTAGAGTTCGACTCGGGGTGCGTTGTGAAGCAGGTCACTCGGCAAGACTGCTTCAGCTCCGTAGACCAAGAAGAACGGAGTCCTCCCAGTCGACCGGTTTGGCATGGTCCTTAATACCCAAAGCACCGACGGAAGTTCGTCGACCCATGCACCAGCTGCGTGCTTGAGGTCGCAGATCAGTCAGGGTTTCAACCCTTTGAGAATTAAGCCATTTGCACGTTCTGCTTGTCCATTCGACTGGGGGTGAGCGACTGAAGCATAGTCGACTCGTGTACCCTGAGATGTGCAGAAAGCTCTGAATTCTTCGGAGTCGAAGTTTGACCCATTGTCTCTGATGATGCTGTGTGGAACTCCATATCTGAATACCAACTCCCTGATGAAGCTGACGGCGGTGCCGTCATCCAAATTCTTGATGGGCTTAGCCTCAATCCACTTAGTGAACTTGTCGACTGCTACCAATACATGGGTGTAGCTGTTTCTGCCTGTTCTCAGTGGTCCAACCATATCCAATCCCTATACAGCGAAAGGCCAGACGAGTGGAATGGTCTTCAAGGCTGAGGCGGGTATGTGCGACATATTGGAGTAGAATTGACATCCTTCACACTTGTCGACTATCTCTTTCGCCATCTCATTTGCTCTGGGCCAGTAAAAACCCGCTCGATATGCTTTAGCCACGATGGTCCGAGAGGACGCATGATGGCCATAGGTCCCCGAGTGGATGTCGTTGAGAATCATTCGACCTTCTTCCGGTGTTATGCATTTCTGGCTGACTCCAGTCGCACTTTCTCTGTATAACTGTCCCCTCATGACGGTGAAGGCTTTGGATCGGCGGACGATCTCTCGGGCCTCTTCTTCATTCTCGGGGAGCTCTTTCCTCGGAATATAGGCGATATAGGGCACTGTCCAGTCGGGAGTGATGACCAAAACTTGCATGATCAAGTCGACCACAGCTGGGACCTCGACTTTAGTCGGACCTGTGGCGCTTTTTGGCTGCGGGACTTCCTCAGTGAAAGGATCTTCTTGAACCGATGGCATGTGAACATGCTCCAAAAACACGCCACTCGGAATGGCTTCCCTCTTGGAACCTATCTTCGCCAAGTCATCGGCTGCTTGATTTTTCAGTCAGGGAACATGATGGAGCTCTAATCCCTCAAATTTCTTCTCCAGCTTTCTGACTGCATTGCAGTATCCAGTCATGGCTGGGCTTCTGACGTCCCACTCCTTCATCACTTGGTTGACCACTAAATCTGAGTCACCGTAGACCATGAGGCGACGGACGCCGAGTGAAATGGCCATAGGCAACCCGTACAAGAGTGCTTCGTATTCTGCTTCATTGTTGGAGGAATCAAAGTGAATCTGGAGTACATATCTGAGCTTATCTCCTCGGGGGGTAACCAAGACCACTCCGGCACTGGAACCATTCAGCATTTTGGAGCCATCGAAGAACATAGTCCAGTGCTCCGAGTGAACTTGGGTCGGTAACTGCTGTTCAGTCCACTCAACGAGGAAATCTGCTATTGCTTGGGACTTGATAGCTTTCTTTGCCTCAAATCTGATATCTAGGGGAAGAAGTTCAATTGCCCATTTTGCCACTCGACCGGTTGCGTCTTTGTTGTGCAGAATCTCTAATAAGGGGGCGTCGGTGACGATTGTGATAATATGGTTAGAGAAGTAGTGAGCAACTTTCTTCGTGGTCATATAAATCCCATATACAAGCTTCTGATAATGAGGATATCGTTGCTTGGATGGGGTCAGGACTTTGGAAATGTAATATATTGGGCGCTGAACTTTGAAGGCTTTCCCTTCTTCTTCCCGCTCGACCGTAAGTACAGTAATGACGA
The DNA here is from genome assembly GCF_002162155.2 of Triticum dicoccoides. Lineage (NCBI taxonomy): Eukaryota > Viridiplantae > Streptophyta > Magnoliopsida > Poales > Poaceae > Triticum > Triticum dicoccoides. The sequence continues at coordinate 282,043,193 of NC_041385.1, forward strand.
CTTGTCCTGTGGCTGCAATGTAAAGCAGCAAAGGCTCTTTGCTGATTGGGGCAGCAAGCACCGGCTGGGTGGAAAGCAGGGTTTTTAACTCTGCAAACGCTGCATCAGCTTCTGGAGTCCACTCGAATTTGTCTGACTTCTTCATCAGTTGGTAAAGAGGCAATGCCTTTTCACCGAGGCGAGAGATGAATCGACTTAACGCGGCCAAGCATCCAGTAAGTTTCTGGACATCGTGCACACGTACGGGGCGTTTCATTTGGAGTATAGTGCCAACTTTTTCTAGGTTGGCGTCGCTTCCTCGTTCAGAAACGAGAAAACCGAGTAACTTTCTGCCAGGAACTCCGAATGTGCACTTTGATGGATTAAGCTTGATATCATACCTCCTGAGGTTGGCAAATGTTTCAGCGAGGTCAGTCAGCATGATGGGACCTTTCCGTGACTTGACCACAATGCCATCCATGTACGCTTCCACATTCCGACTGATTTGAGTGAGCAAACACTTCTGAATCATCCTCATGAATGTGGCTCCGGCATTCTTGAGGCTGAATGGCATGGTGACATAACAGAAGTACCCGAATGGGGTGATGAAAGCTGTTTTGATCTCATCGGGTCCAAACAGACGGATCTGATGGTACCCGGAATAAGCGTCCAAGAAAGAAAGTCACTCATATCCCGCAGTCGAGTCGACTATTTGGTCGATGCGGGGAAGGGGAAAATGATCTTTCGGGCAGGCCCGATTGATATGCTTAAAATCGATGCACATGCGAAGTGAATTGTCCTTTTTGGGGACCATGATGACATTGGCGAGCCACTCGGAGTGGTAAATCTCTCGGATAAACTCTGCTGCTAGGAGCCGAGCCACTTCTTCGCCAATGGCCTTCCTTTTCTGGACGGCGTACGGTCGCAGATGTTCCTTCACAGGTTTTGCCTTTGAATCGACTCGTAGACGATGCTCAGCCAGTCCCCTGGGTACACCCGGCATGTCAGAAGGTTTCCATGCAAAGATGTCCCAGTTCTCACGGAGGAACTGGATGAGCGCTTCTTCCTATTTGGGGTCGAGTGTTGTGGAGATATGAGTCGGAGTAGTGTTAGGGTCGGTCGGGTGGATGTGAACGGGTTTTGTCTCACCGGACGACTGAAATGCTGATTCCATAGCAGGCTTCTTGGCTCACAACAAATCGCTCGGGTCTGCATTCCTTTGGTGTTCCTGCCACTCTTCTGCCACCATCTGAGCATCGGCGATCTTTGAGCCTTTCTGGAAGCACTCTTCTGCCTTCTTGCGGTTACCAGTGACAGTGATCATGCCTTTAGGGCCAGGCATCTTTAGTTTGAGGTACACGTAACATGGTCGAGCCATAAAACGTGCATAAGCTGGCCTGCCCAAAATTGCATGATAGGCACTCTGGAAATCCACAACCTCAAATGTCAGCTTCTCTTTGCGGAAATTCTTTGAATCACCAAAAACTACGTCAAGAGCAATCTGGCCGAGTGATGCGGCCTTCTTGCCAGGGATGACTCCATAAAAACTCATGTTGCTTGTGCTCAGCCTGGACATCGGAATGCCCATCCCTTTCAGCGTCTCAGCATACAGTATATTCAAACTGCTGCCGCCGTCCATCAACACTTTGGTCAGTCGAGTGCCTTCAACGACGGGGTCGACTACCAGCGCTTGCCTCCCAGGGGTGGCTATGTGCATGGGGTGGTCAGATTGGTCGAATGTAATGGCAGTCTAAGACCACTTCAGGTAATTGGGTGTTGACGGAGCAGCCATATTCACCTCTCGGTTTATAAATTTCAGTCGGTTTTTGCTCTCAACATCGGCAAAAATCATCAAGGTGGAATTGACCTGCGGATATTCCTCGTCACTATCCTCCTTGTCCTCGACCTTGTTCGACTCTTTTTCTTTGTCCTTGGCCTGCTTCCCTTGGAACTGCTGTATCAGGAGTCGACACTGTCGAGTGGTATGCTTCGGGTAGATGAAATTACCCTCTTCGTCTTTCTTGGTGTGGATGTGACATGGTAAATCCAGCACGTCATTTCCTTCTTTATCTTTTACTTTCTTGGGGTTCCAAGGTCCCTTGGGTTTCCCTTTGAACTTTCCTTGGTTCAGGGCCAAGGCTTCTCCAGGAGCGGCTGGCTCGGCTTTATGCTTTTGCTTCCGACTGGAATTTCCGCCTTCGGTGTCCTGGGCGACTGACTTGTGCTTGCCGCTCCGGAGCCGATCCTATTCCTCACCATTGGCATATTTGGTGGCAATTTCCATCATTCGACTCATAGACATGTCTCCGGTTCGACCGAATTTCAGACTTAGCTCTCTGTACTTTACGCCCTCCTTGAAGGCGCAAACTGCCTGGTGATCAGATACATTTTCTACTGTGTGATGCAGTGTGATCCATCTCTGGATGTAATCCCTCAGAGTCTCATTCGACTTCTGTACACAAGATTGCAGATCTGTCAGTCCCGCCGGCCGCTTGCACGTTCCTTCGAACATCCTGACAAACACTCGGGAGAGGTCCTCCCACGTGTAGATGCTGCTGGGTGTCAACTGATTCAGCCATGCCCTGGCTGACCCTTCCATCATGAGAGGCAGATGCTTCATGGCCACCTCGTCATTTCCACCGCCGATCTGAACAGCCACTCGGTAGTCCTCAAGCCAAGTATCGGGCTTGGACTCACCGTTGACTTGCTGACTCCAGTTGCCAACCTGAAGTTGGGAGGAATCACCGCGTCTCTGATGGCTCTGCTGAAACACTCTGGTCCGGAGACGTGCACTCGGCTGCTGGTGGGTACATCTCTGTCATTACCCTCTCTGTGGGCTCTGTTCCAATCGACCAGACCTTGAACGATGATGGATCTCGCATCAAAGCCTGGTTCCCTGGGGTCGACTGGAATTCTTCGCCCGCCACTGGACTGGCGTCTGTCATCCTGCTGTCGAGGCATATATGATCCACCCCTCCGGGGAGGAGTGGGCACTCGACGTCGATCGTTGCGATCGACTCGGTGATCATCCTGCTCATAGTTCCTGTACTGATTGTGTCGATCACCATGCCCTTCACGCCTCGGGGGCGATCTGGGGCTATGAGCTGACTGGACAGTATTCGCCGCCACGGACCTGCTATGAATCCTGTTCCGCGACTGCGACACAGCCGAATTCTGATCTCCAGCTGCCCGGAGCAAATCCCTGATCTGCATCAAGCCTCTGCCAGCCTCTGACTGGGAAGGCTAAATCGACTCTTCAATACGTGTTGTAGCTGCCAAATTCTGGATTGGAGTGCAGTATACCTAAGTCGGAAGTTTAAAGAGTTGGCGTCGACTGGAGTCTGGAATCCGTTACCGCGCGCGCTCGTCGAGTGCCCGCTGAAGGTTCTCCAGTCGAGTGCGCTCAGCCAGGTTGGCCAAGTGCGCGTCCTCTAAGGCGTGAGCCTCAGGGGTTTCTCCAACGATCGGAGTATGAAGCGCGTCCATGTTCCAGCGGCGAAGCTCTTCCCTCTGCTGCGAGTCGAAGGGCTCGGGGCGGTACTCCTCATGGTCGTGCGACGGGTCGCCTCCGCCGTTGCCTCCCTCGGCACCAGGAAAGCCGGGGGGAATGTGCGGTCCATTGACCATCAGGATCTCCGCCGCCGGATCACTGTTGTCGCATTCAGATGCAGTCTTCGCGGAGCCAGTCGACAGGTCGAACAGGCCGTAGAGAGATTCATCGGGCTCGATTGCCGCGACTTGGGCAGTGGTCAACTGGTGAGCCACTGCGTGCCTCACCCACCGCTGAAGCCTCGACCGACCAGAGCACTTACACCGGCGGGAAGCTGGGAGGGAGGATGACACGAAAACCGGCCGATACTGAGTCGACGGCTGCCGCAGAAGGACGCCGCGGACGCATGCTCGAAAGTGCGTAGCTCCGCGGACCGGGAGCGCATCCACGTCGAGCGAAGCCTCCTGCAGCCAGGCAGAGTCGTCGGCGACGAATGTGAACGCGCCAAGACGGATCTCGCGGCCCTCAACAAAAACTCCACCTGAAACCATGATGATGGGAATTGAAAAGATTGCAACTTCTCCAACAAGTCGCTAAGACACCTGCCCCACGGCGGGCGCCAACTGTCGTGGTTCTAAGTCTGACAGTAGAATATGGGGTAGGTATAGAGAGGCAAGATCCTAGCTATGGAGCAGTTGTGCACACAAGTGTTTTACGAGTTCAGGCCCTTCTTGGAGGAAGTAACAGCCCTACGTCTCGGAGCCCGAAGGCGGTCGACTGGATTATGTGTGTGAGAGTTATAGGGGTGCGAACCCTTCTACCAGTGGAGGGGGGTGGCTTATATAGAGGACGCCAAGACCCCAGCTAGCCCACGTAGCAGAGGGTTAAAGTACATTAAGGTCAGGCATTACTGGTAACGCCCTACATAAAGTGCCATCATGACCATTAAGACTACTTAATTACAGACCATTTGGATACAGAGTAGATCTTGAACTCCTGGTGGTCGAGTGAGTCTTCATGGTCGAGTGTCTTCAGTTTCGTCGAGTGTCTTCTAGTCTGTCGAGTGGAGTTCCTCTTGGTCGACTGGAAGACGGCTTCTTCTAAAAGATGTCCTTGGGGAGGGTACCTTGGTCAGGTTCATGACTCTACCCTAGGTACATGACTTCATCAATCCCTAGTCCTCACATTGTCATCAATTGATGGGCATCTCCATAGCCCGTTGATTAGCCGCGTCGATGTGAGACTTTCTCCCTTTTTGTCTTCTCCATACAACCTCCACCATCATACTCTATTCCACCAATAGTGCTATCCATGGCTTGCGCTCATGTATTGCGTGAGGGTTGAAAAAGCTGAAGCGCATTAAAAAGTGTGAACCAATTGCTTGGCTGACACCGGGATAGGCATGAGGGGTACCTTGTGTTAAGAAAAGGGAGCATACAAGACTACATGATTTTGTAGGGACACGTTCTGAAGCATTGATATTTTGGAAGACATGATTGTCTATTGGGATGCCCGAAGTATTATTGTTTTTATGTCAAATGACAGACTATTGCCTTGAATCATGCGTGTCTTAATATTCATGCCATGATTAGATTACATGATCAAGATTATGCTTGGTAGCATTCCACATCAAAAATTATCTTTTTTATCATTTACCTACTCGAGGACGAGCAGGAATTAAGCTTGGGGATGCTGATACGTCTCCGTCGTATCTATAATTTTTGATTGTTCCATGCGAATATTATTCAACTTTCATATACCTTTGGCAACTTTTTATACTATTTTTGGGACTAACATATTGATCCAGTGCCCACTGCCGGTTCCTGTTGTCGGTGTACTAGAATAGGGGTACCCTAGTACCCCGAACTTGTGCACGGGCAGTTGCAGCACCCCGCGGCAAGGCTTGCCGGGCGAACGCCAAGACCCTCCAAGGTTCCCTTGGAGCCATCCAAGAACAAAGTATTTAAGCTAAGGAGACAAGACCCCGGCAAGAGGAGCTTGCCGGGAAGGCTAACCAAGGCACTCCAAGGAACTTGCCGCGACGTGCCACGCACTCCGACAAGGCAACAAGGCCCCGGCAAGAGGAGCTTGCCGGGAAGACTGACCAAGGTACTTCGAAGCCCAGTGAGAAGCGGAGGCTGCGCTGCAGGACTTGAAGAGATACCTGTCCTCCACTCCAACGCTTGTCGCACCTAAGCCGCAAGAGAGGTTGCTGCTGTATATAGCGGCAACCAATCAAGTGGTCAGTGCTGCGTTAGTGGCGGAGAGGGAGGCAGATGATGAGCCGGCAATCATGGCAGATGCATCCAGCGACAAGCAGGGGGCTTCGCCGACAAGCCTCCGGGCCCGAGAAGATAGCAGCAGCGGCAGGGCGCTTACCGCGGCAGGCGGCCACTCTGCGCCCATGCTCCAGCGCATCCACCAACGTGTCGCTTTGGGGGCCTCGCCGGACGCGCGTGGCGGGAGGCTGTGCAGCCAGCGGTGCGCAGTGGCATGCGAAGCTGACAAGATCGCCATCGTGGCGAATGGTGGCGCCCTTAACGGTCCTTTTCTGCACTATTCGGGCGACTCAGATGGGCATTTAATGCCCTTGTCCCCTGCCGTCAGAGTTAGGTAGGGTGCACTGTACAAGCAACTGTACCAACTACCTCGCTTTTTACGTTCTTACCCTCCTCTGCGTTGCCACCTGTCGGTGACCCCTTTAGCATATAAAAGAGGCCCATGCGCAACGTAGAGGGGGTTCGGTTCCGAGGTTCGATCATTTCGACTCGTTTGTAAACCAGAAAGAGATCACGCTCTCTCGAGAGCAAGAAGACAAGATAACATAGCCAGACAAGCAGCAGTAGGAGTATTATCTCTCCGGAGAGCTCCGAAGCTGGGTAAACCGCTCGTGTGCTTCGCCTCGATCTGCTCTTCGTGCAACCTCCGCCCCCCACCGAACCGAAAGGGGCCCGGTCAGCCGGCCCCATAGGTGTTCGTGGGTCAGTTTCCCCCGACATCTTTGGCGCGCCAGGTAGGGGGCGTCGAGATTGTGTGAACCTGATCCGGTGTTCACACGAGCTAGATCTTCGTTCCCTTCATCAACATGCCACCGAAGAAGAAGACTTCGGCGGCAGCCGCTCCGTCCACGTCGTTTCCGCCACCGTTGGAGCAAACGGGTGGTGGAGTGGACGCCGGCGGAAGAACAGCCGTCGATGAGGGTGCTCACAGTGCTGCCAAGTCCAAGGACAAGGCAGCACAGACCTCGGCATCCGTACGCGCACCGCGCCCGTCTCAGGAGGCGTGGGACCAACAGCATCATGGTGTTCGCAGCGCCATACGTCGCTGGGCCAAGATCAAGCTGGTGGATCTCGGGACGCTCAAGACCAGCACGCATGCCAGCATGCTGGCACGAGCGGGGCACGGTCGCCTGGACGGGATACTGCTCCTTCTAACATAGTTAGAAGTTCGAGCACGTCCCGCTCCTCGCACCGTCCGCCACTGCCACCCACCACTCTAGCAGAAGCTTTGGCGCGAGCTCAACTTCTCCTAGATTACCCTCCGACGTCGGACAAGATCGACGAATGGAGGGCTACTATTCAGAGTCTCATCGGCTACGCCATCGGCGACACTCCACGACGGCCGAGCGCGTCACCGCCGCGGCAGGGTTGCCAGGCGCGAGCCGGTGGCGACGAAACGGGTGGAGGTGCAACTACCATGCAATCACCGCCCCGAAGGCCAAGATCGCCGACTCGCCGGATCCACCTCGACAGCGACTCCACTGCATCGTCGGATCCACGAGCTCGTCGCAATCAGCGCCAAGTTCTTCATGATCGACAACAAGAAGACGCTCGAACCCGCATCGAGCGCCGAAGAGAAGCGCGACGTCTATCCGACAAGCGTGCTGGGCCCTCTATTGACATGCATGCGCCAGGGGAACCAGGCGATCTGCCGTACGCGGTAGGTTGTCCTGCGTTCACTCGTGAGCTGCGGCAAGTCCAGTGGCCCAGTACAAAGAACTTCAAGCCAGACGTCCCGGAGAAGTACGACGGCAAGACGCATCCATCAGAGTTCCTCAGCATCTACACCATTGCGGTGCAAGCTGCCGGGGGACGAGATGACAAGATCCTTGCCAACTACTTCCTGCTGGTGCTCAAGCCCAACGTCAGATCCTGGCTCATGCACTTGCCGGAAAACTCCATATCCTCTTGGGCTGATCTGTGCCATCAGTTTGTCGGCGCCTTCACCGGCGGACACAAGCCTCATGGCCAGGAGAGTGATCTTCATTTGCTCGCCCAGAAGGAAGGGGAGCCCCTGCGCAAGTACATTCAGAGATTCAGCAGTGTGCAGCACAACATCCCAGATGTCCACCCTGCCGCAGTGATCAGCGCGTTCCATCAGAATGTGCGAAACCGCAGGATGCGAGAGGAAATGGCGATGTGCAAGATCAGAGATGTCCGTGAGTTATATGCGCTGGCCGACAAGTGTGCACGTGCTGAAGAAGGGAGGAGACTCCCCGGAGAAAATATAGGAGCGGGGGGATCTGACAGTGAAGATGCTGCCCCGGCAAGGAAAAACCGGCGGCGGAACAACAGAAGGAGGAAAGGCAAAGAAGTGCTAGTTGTTGAGAAGTCCGGCAACGGTGGAGGCGCCAAGGAAGCCAAAGCTGGTGACTCCGGTAAGGAGGTTGCCGCGGAGGTGGCGGTCGCCGACAAGCAGGACGGCACCAACAAGTAGTATTGCAAGATTCACCGCACCAAGGGCCATGATCTCCAGAACTGCAAGAGGGTCGAGCAGCTTGTTGAGCAACAGAAAGCTGAATACGAGCGGCGCGACAAGGAGAAGGCCCAGGAAGGAGCTGGTGGATCCGGCAAGAAACGTCCCGGCCGAGGAGGACGCTGCGGCAAGGCCAAGCAGCGGCAAGGAGACAGACCTCCTCGCGGCCGCGACAAGGATGAAGATGACGGCGACGATGAAGATATGGATGACGAGGACACTGATGAGCAGGAGTTCCAGAAAGCCACAGAGGTCCTGTGCGTTGACGGTGGTGCTTCTCTGCACACCTCGCACCGTCAGCTCAAGCAGTGAGTGCGAGAAGTTAATGCAGTAGAACCACCCGTTGAGTCACGCAAGCCTCTGAAATGGTCCAGCACGCCTATCATCTTTGATATTGAGGACCACCCTGATCGCATAACCGCGGTCGGGTGTTTGCCAATGTTGGTTTCACCAACAATCCGCAACCTCAAGGTCACAAAGATGTTAGTTGACGACGGGGCCGGCTTGAATCTGATCTCTTCCGCAGTGCTCCAGAAACTCCAGATCCCTGACAGGAGCTCGAAGAGACCGGCACATTTCAAGGAATTAACCCGGGAAGGAGCAAGCCAAAGGGAAAGATCACGTTGCCGGTAACATTTGGCAGTGAGCTGAACTTCAGGACTGAGAGGGTCACGTTTGACGTTGCCGACTTTCCATTACCTTACAATGGAATCCTTGGCCGTCCGACACTCGCCAAGTTCATGGCAGCCTCTCACTATGCGTACAACGTACTGAAAATGCCAGGCCCAATAAGTGTCATCTCTGTCCCTGGCGACAAGAAGGATGCTCTTATTTGTGCCGACAAGATCTACCGGGAAGCAGCAGCCGCAGCAGAACACCAGACCCTTGCCGCTAGAGCACCCGGGGGGAAGAAGAAGACCAAGTCCGGCAAGAGCTCTGATGCCCACTCCGGCAAGCGCACCTCTTCGGAGTGCTGCGCTACCGTCGAGGATGCACCATCGAGCTCCACCGGCAAGTGTAAGAAGGCAATGGCAGCTCCACCTGAGACCAAGAAGGTGTCCGCCAAGGAGGATGGCGCTGGTGGTACCTTCACCATCAGCACCACTCTTGACCCCAAATAGGAAAGCGCGCTCGTTGCTTTCCTGCGGGCGAATGTCGACGTGTTTGCATGGCAACCGTCTGATATCCCCGGTGTTCCCAGGAAAGTAATTGAGCACCACCTTGCCGTCTGTCCTCATGCGCGGCCCGTCAAGCAAAGAGTTAGGAAGCAGGCAGTGGAGCGCCAAGAATTCATAGCAGAAGAAATCAAGAAGTTGGAAGCAGCAGGCCTTGTCAGAGGAGTACTCCATCCCACGTGGTTGGCTAATCCTGTTGTTGTGCGCAAGGCTAACGGGAAATGGAGACTTTGTATTGACTTCACTGATGTTAATAAAGCTTGTCCCAAAGACCCATTTCCCTTGCCGCGTATTGACCAGATTGTTGACTCCACAGCCGGATGTGATTTGCTTTCATTTCTTGATGCATACTCAGGATACCATCAGATCTTCATGGCAGAAGAAGATGAAGAGAAAACTGCATTTATCACCCCGTGTGGCATGTACTGCTTCGTACGGATGCCTTTCGGTTTGAAGAATGCTGGTTCAACATTCGCAAGGGTAGTCCACCACGCTTTTGAACCGCAGATGCACAGAAATGTGGAAGCCTACATGGATGACATAGTGGTCAAGAGCAAGAACAGGGCGACCCTAATTCATGATTTGGACGAGACATTTGCAAATCTGCGCAAGATCAACCTCAAGCTCAACCCCGAGAAGTGTGTGTTTGGAGTCCCCTCCGGCAAGCTTCTCGGGTTCTTCGTGTCTCAGCGGGGAATTGAAGCCAATCCCGACAAGATCAAGGCCATTGAGCAGATCGAAGCACCAAAGCGCGTCAAGGATGTGCGAAGACTTGCCGGTTGCGTGGCTGCTCTCAGTAGGTTTATCTCTAGATCTGCTGAACGCGCCCTGCCATTTTTCAAAATTTTGAAGAAGGCAGGTCCAATGAAATGGACTCCGGAAGCGGAGGCTGCGCTGTAGGACTTGAAGAGATACCTATCCTCCACTCCAACGCTTGTCACACCTAAGCCGCAAGAGAGGTTGCTGCTGTATATAGCGGCAACCAATCAAGTGGTCAGTGCTGCGTTAGTGGCGGAGAGGGAGGCAGATGATGAGCCGGCAATCATGGCAGATGCATCTAGCGACAAGCAGGGGGCTTTGCCGACAAGCTCTGGTCCCGACAAGGATGGATCTGCGCAGGAGCATGACAAGATGCAGAAAAGAATGGTGCAGCGCCCAGTTTACTTTGTCAGTTCCCTTCTGTAGGGGGCTAGATCAAGGTACTCTGGTGTGCAGAAGTTGCTTTTCGGCCTCCTCATGGCCTCGAGAAAGCTGCGCCATTACATCCAAGCACATGAGATCATAGTCGTCACTCGCTTTCCGCTGAAGAGGATACTACAAAATCCAGAAGCAACAGGCAGGATTGTCGAGTGGGCGCTGGAATTGTCAAGCTTTGGCCTCAAGTTTGAGAGCACTTCAACTATCCAAAGCAGAACATTGGCAGAGTTCATAGCGGAATGGACGCCAACCCCAGATGAAGAAATTCCAGAGACAAGCATCCCCGTCAAAGAAACGAGTAAAGAGTGGCTGATGTACTTTGATGGTGCCTTCTCGCTGCGAGGCGCCGGTGCAGGCGTGCTGCTTCTCGCACCCACCGGAGAGCACCTCAAGTACGTAGTCCAGATGCATTTTCCCAAAGAGCAAGCAACCAACAATACTGCAGAGTATGAAGGATTGCTTGCCGGTCTCAGAATTGCAGCAGACCTTGGGATCAAGAAGCTTATTGTCAGGGGTGACTCACAGCTTGTCGTCTGCCAAGTAAACAAAAACTACCAGAGTCCGTTGATGGAAGCGTATGTCGATGAAGTGAGGAAACTAGAAGAGCACTTTGACGGCCTACAGATGGAGCATATCCCAAGAGCTCAGAATGACATTGCTGATGGCTTGTCAAAGTGCGCTGCACTAAAGTTACTTGTGGAACCAGGGATCTTTGTGCTTAAGTTGACTCAACCATCCGTAACACCATCAACTAGACAAAGCAAGAAAAGAAAGTTGGTTTCTGGTGACTACTTTCTCGTAGAGCTCCCCGAAGCTGCCGCCAAGAAAGTCCCCAAAATCAACACCAAAAATGCTGAAGGGCAGTCTGCTCCGGCAAGCCTCATGGTTTGTTCCATTGAAGCAGACGCTCCCGACAAGTTTTGCTCCGGCAAGCTTGCCGGGGAACATCAAGCTCCGGCAGGGCCACAACCCCTTGCCGTGGAAGCGGATGTTCCCGCAGCAGCAGATATGCCTTTAGTCCTTGTTGTCGAGCCGCAAGCTCCAGCATGGGCACAGCAGATTGTCCATTTCCTTCAGACAGGAGAACTTCCCGAAGAACAAGAAGAAGCGGAAAGAGTAGCCCGGCAGTCAAGTATGTACCAGTTAGTCGATGGCATACTGTACAGAAGAAGACTCAACGGTGTGAAATTGAAGTGTATTCGCCGGGAAGATGGACAAAAGTTGTTGGCAAAGATACACGGAGGCATATGTGGCCACCACATTGGCGCAAGAGCACTTGCCGGCAAAGCTTTTCGGCAAGGTTTCTTTTGGCCGACAGCCCTCCAGGATGCAACTGCACAAGTAACCATGTGTGAAGCGTGCCAGTTCCACTCCAAACAGATACACCAGCCAGCTCAAGCTCTCCAGACGATCCCTTTATCCTGGCCATTTTCGGTCTGGGGGCTCGATATCCTCGGCCCCTTCCCCCGAGCTGTCGGGGGCTTTGAGTACTTGTACGTCGCAATCGACAAGTTCACAAAGTGGCCGGAAGTGCAGCCAGTGAGGAAGGTGACAGCACAGTCAGCAGTCAAGTTCTTCAGGTCGATTGTTTGCCGTTTCGGGATCCCTAACAAGATCATCACTGACAACGGCACACAATTTACGAGCCGCACCTTCATGCAGTACGTCCAAGACCTTGGCGCCAAGGTCTGCTTCGCTTCTGTTGCTCATCCGAGAAGAAACGGTCAAGCAGAGAGGGCAAATGCTGAAGTGCTGCGCGGGCTCAAGACCAGAACTTTCGACAGGCTGCACAAGTGCGGAAGGAACTGGATCGAGGAGCTGCCAGTGGTTCTTTGGTCAATCAGAACGACGCCAAATCGAGCCACTGGCCAGACACCTTTCGTTCTAGTCTATGGAGCAGAGGCAGTTCTCCCCACGGAACTCGTATACGGGTCACCTCGAGTGCTCGCTTATGATGAGCTTGAGCAAGAACGGCTGCGGCAAGACGACGCGCTGCTCCTTGAGGAAGATCGTCTTCAGGCTGCTGTACGAGCTGCTCGATACTAGCAAGCTTTGCGCCGCTATCATAGCCGCAAAGTTAAAGCCAGAAGCTTCGAGGAAGGCGACCTTGTTCTTCGGCGGGTTCAATCCGCCAAGAATTCCAACAAGTTCACGCCGAAGTGGGAAGGCCCCTATAGGGTGAAACGAGTCACAAGGCCCGGCGCTGTCCGCCTTGAGACCGAAGATGGCATTCCGGTGAGCAACTCCTGGAACATAGAACATCTTCGTAGATTTTTCCCGTAGGGCGCGGTTGTCGGGACCCGTTCCGGCAACCACCTTTTGTACAAGTCTTGCCACTGTTGCATGTAATCCTTTGTACAAAGCTGGGCGCAGATCCCGTGCATAAGTAAAACCCTATGTGCTCCGCACAACTTGTCCATTTCATGCGTTAGTTCCTTTCCTGCATGCGATTATCTGACACTATGTGCAGCACCCACATCCAGTAAGCAGTAACGAGCCGAAGAGCTCCATATTATTATTTTCTCTTCTTTCTTTTTCTTTTAAAGGAAAAGAAGGTTCCCTCGCACACAAGTTTGCCGGGGGGGAAGGAGAAGATTGTGGTGTGGACCAGGCGTTGTTCAAGCAAAGTTTTGCCTTGCCGGGAAGCAAACAACAGAAAAGCTAAGTTGCCAAAGTTTGAGAAATCACTTTTTTTTAAAAATTTCAGAGTTATCTTCCTCGAACGACCCTGCTTTGTATGGAAAACCTGTGCGCGGAGGAACCAACTCGTGGCTAGTTGCGCCCTCACTTTGTTTCGACTCCGCTCAACAGCTTGAGTGTGCTGCATCTAGTCGCAACAAGGTTTCTTGTCGGAAGCAGCGCCGCCAGCAGGCTGCTGAAGTTCCGTACTCAGCGCTCGCGGCTCGGGCGCTTGCGCCGACAAGTTCCCTAGAAGCGTAGGGTGAAAGCATACAAAGGAAGGAATCTAGTAGAGGAAATAACATTGCAATTGATAACAGAAACAAAGTTATATTACAAGATAACTTGTCGCAACTCTAATAGACTGTTTTCATAACATGATTAGCAGCGACAAGGGAAAAGAAGAAATAGGCGGCCTAATCTACGCGTCCGCCCTCGACTCTCTTGATCTCGCTCACCTTGTCCACAATGGGTGCGACAAGGGCCTTGAGTGCATCCAGATCGGCGTCAGGCAGCAAGGACCTGAGGACATTGGTGAAGTTGAGGCCTGGGTTGCAGAAGGCCACCTTCATCAGCACCTTCTGGAGAACCCCGGCGCAGATTTTGCGCGACTCGTCGGCCAGCTACTTCGGGATCCTTTCCCGGAGCCGCTGGAGTGTCGTCGCCACGCCCTTGAAGAATAGGCTGAGCTTGGCGCTGGGTTGAAGGCTCTCGTCGGAAGGATATCCAAAGTCCTCCATCCCCAGCTGCGCCAGCTCCTCGTTGATGGAGGCGGCAGTGTTCACCAGACCCTCGGTCCAGTGCTCCACTGTGTCCCTGAACGAGTTCTGGGTAACTGCAATGCTCTCCAGCAGTGCCGTGTCAGCCTTGACCTTGTCCGCCAAGGTCTTCTCCCGCTCCTTGGCGGCCTCCAGTGTCTGCGTCAGCGTGGCCAGCTTCAGCTCCAGGTCTACTTTGGAATCCTTGGCGGCTCTGAGCTCCTTGCCCCTCTCAGCGAGAAGGCCTTGCAGCTCACCGTGTGCGGCAGCATCCTTCTCGCGCTCACGCTTGAGCGCGGCAAGCTCCTCGCCGCTCTTCCCAATATCGGCCTCCAGCCGCGCCACCTTCTCCTCTAGCTCTTTCTTGGCGGCCTCTGCAGTTGCCACGACATCCTTTGCCTCCTTGAGCGCCCCGCCAAGTGCTCGCTCGCGCTCGGCGAGCTCTTCCTCGTAGCTGTTGAGGTGGGCCTTCCGTTGCACCAGCTCGCCTTCCCGCGCAGACTGCTTCTCGGCAGCCAGCCTTTGCTCCTCCTCAGCTTCGGCCTTCTCGAGAAGAAAGGCCGTGCGCTCCTCGTCGACTTGCTCCCGCTCCTGCGCCAGAGACCGGAGAGCTTCTTGATTTTGGCCCCGGAGCTCCTCCGCGCGTTTCTCCATGTCCACTCCCGCCTTCGCGACAAGCGCTTCCCGGGAAGCCAGCTTGGCTTGCCGGGCGCGGTAGAGTGACAGCAGCTTCCGCAGCAGCTGTTCCTCCTCAGGCTCGCCACTGCTGCTGCCGGGCACGTCAACCAATGACAGTCCAGCAGAGGTGAGCACTTCCCCGTCAAAAGCTTCCCCCTCGACTGGCGCCCTGGAGCTTGATGCCCAGGGTAGCTTGATGAAGATGTCGTCGCCGGCCTTCAAGTAGGTGCCGGGCTGGGGCTCCTCGGAGCCCGGCTCCGCAGAAGCGGCAGAGGGTTCGGCGGTCGGTGTAGCGCCCGGCGCTCCTGCGGCCTCAGGGTCGTCAGTGCGATCTCCCGCCCCCTCGCCGGCTTCTGCAGCAGCAGCCCTGGCGGCCTCCTCGCCGGCGGTCTCACCAGCACCGGCCCTTTCCTCGCCGGCGCCCTTTGTCTCCATTGGCTCAGCCGTAGATGGGTCTGAAGAACGAAGAAGGGAGGAAAATCAATCAAAGATCCAAAAAAGGAAAAACAGAAGAAGCATAACCCAAGAGAAAGTTTCTGGGCAAGTGGATTACCTGCACCAAGATCTCCAGTTGCGGCCTCGGTCGCCGCAGGATCAGCAGTACCGTCCCTTGCCGAAGAGTCCCCCCTTGCCGGAGAGTGCTCCCTTGCCGGGGACTCCTCCCTTGGCGACGCAGTCGAAGCAGGTGGCACTTTGGGACCGGCCTCCGGGCGTTCCTGATGAGGCTGCTCTGCTCCTGCACAAGTCAACAAGCAAGACATCAGCGAAGGGAAAAGCACTCAAGCGCGCCCGGCAGTAGAAGGTTAAACTATGAACTTACGCTGGGGGCTGCGCTGGGGGCTGCTTTGAGGAGTGATTGCCGGGTCCGTCAAGGTGATCTCGGACCCACCCCCTATCGAAAAGGTGGGGTCATCTTCGATGACGATCACAGCGGGCTTGGCCCTCTTCTCCGCTCTCTGGGCCAGAGTTCTGAAAAGAAAGGCGTCCAGATTGGAGCAAGTCAGATACAAGATATAAACAGTAAGATTGAAGGATTATAATAGCACCAAAGAAACTCACTCTTCTTCCTCCTCGTCGGAGCTGAGCGCGGAAAGATCGAAGTCTGGCCCTCCTCCGGTGCGGCGAGGTGGAGGAGTAGGATCCCTTGCCTGCTTGGCGGGGGCAGTAGCGGTGGCCCGGGAAGATCCCGCTCCAGTTGCCGCTGCTGCATGAGGCGCTCCCGCGGCAACATTGCTTGCCGCGGTAGAGCGCGTCGCGCGGCTCGGTGGCTGTGGTGCCGGCTGCCGCCCCGCTGCGTCCCCGGCCCTACAAAGGCGCCTCCTTGGTGGGGTCGGGGGCTCCGCCTGTGGCAAGTTCTCTGAGGGCTCAGCCTCCTCCTCGCCGGCCTCGCTCGACTCGGCTTCGGAACCGGCAAGCTCCTCTTCACCCATGAACTCCGCGCGTTCGGCAAGGTTTGCCGCCTCTGCAGCCTCCGCCTCCTCCACGGTGAACCCGAATGCGCACGCGGCAGCTGCAGCCGCAGCCTCTTCCGCCCTAGTGGCGATAAGCTGCAGCTCCTCGTCGGTGGTGTCACGGGTGAGGCTCTTCTGCTCGTCAGCGCGGACCGGCACTTCCTCCAAGGTGTCGAAGAACGCTCGCACAATGTCATCCGCAGGCTCTTGCCAAGTTGGGACGATGCCGTGTGAATCGCACAACGGCATCATGGCGCGGATCCGGTTAAGCGAAGAGTTGTTGCACAAAGGAACTACGCCCCTCGGCAGTGTGAATGGGTGTTGGGGGTCGCGTTTGAATAACTCCAAGAGCATTGCGTCCAACTCCAAGACGGTGAAGTTGTAGTTGAGGCCCGGCCGCAGTCTCATGATGTCTGCCGAGTTCTTGAACTCCCAGGCGGGCCTCCCCCTCTCCTGCAGGGGGGCAATGCGGCGTCGGAGGAAATCTGCCCCGACAGCACCTACAGTGAGCCCGACAAGCCTGAGGCGAAGAATCCTAGTGATGGCGATCTTCAGCCTCTCGTCTTCCGGGGCCACGTTGCTCCAGTTGTTGCCGCGCACTATTGGAGTTTGGCGCACGACGGTGAAGGGCTGCGGATTCTCCTCGACGATCCAGCACCACTCCACTCTCCACTCCTCCCACTTGCTGCGGAGCTCACCATCCAAGTACGCCTCCTTCTTGCCGACTCTCGAGACCCAGGCAATCCCTCCGGCAAGCGGCTCTCCTCTCTCTACCTGAATGAAATAGTGGTAGAAAAGGGCAACACTAGGGTGGACTCCGACAAAGTTTTCGCACAAGTGTGCCAAAACTGCCATGGTCAGGACAGCATTGGGGGTGAAGTCAAGGAGGCGGAAGCCATATGTGTTCATAATGTCACAGAAGAACTCCGAGAAGGGCGGGCAGAGCCCGCAATAGAAGAACAGTGGGAAGAACGTGTACCCATTTGGAGCCAGCTTCGAAGCGGTAGCCGGGAGTACCCTCGTGCGCGGATGCGCACGCGTCTCCGTCGCCCAAAAGAGGTAGAAGTACTCCCTCAGCTCCTGCACGCCAAGCTGGGGGGTGAAGATCTCCCGCTCCTTCCGCAGCGCCGCGAGCCGCTGCGCCTCGGCCAACTTCACACCCTTTCCCTTCTCGGCTTTCGGGCCCATGGCGGAGGTGGTGGAGAAGGTCGACGGCGTGGTGATGCTGGTGGCAATGGGGGGGGGGCGTAGCGCTGCTCTCTCGGCTTCGAGAAGAAGGGGGGGAGCGGCGGAGTTTGTGAAGAAGGATTAGCAGCAACCAGCGAGGGGGAACGAACTGCCCCTGTTTCCTCTGCTTATAAAGAGGGACGGGGCAGACGTTTCGCCCTTCCTAATAAACAACCACCGACGATCTCCCCCACGATACCGCATTCAACGCGTGCCATTATGGGGGAGCGCGGTGGATACGGAGCGAGATTTGGTGTAGCCCAGCCCGCGTGTGCCCGTGCCCTGTCTTGGGTCTGGCCCAACAGCGCTCGGCACCGTGTCTGGCCCAGGCCCGGGGGCTCCTGTCGGTGTACTAGAATAGGGGTACCCTAGTACCCCGAACTTGTGCACGGGCAGTTGCAGCACCCCGCGGCAAGGCTTGCCGGGCGAACGCCAAGACCCTCCAAGGTTCCCTTGGAGCCATCCAAGAACAAAGTATTTAAGCTAAGGAGACAAGACCCCGGCAAGAGGAGCTTGCCGGGAAGGCTAACCAAGGCACTCCAAGGAACTTGCCGCGATGCGCCACGCGCTCCGACAAGGCAACAAGGCCCCGGCAAGAGGAGCTTGCCGGGAAGACTGACCAAGGTACTTCGAAGCCCGGTGAGAAGCGGAGGCTGCGCTGCAGGACTTGAAGAGATACCTGTCCTCCACTCCAACGCTTGTCGCACCTAAGCCGCAAGAGAGGTTGCTGCTGTATATAGCGGCAACCAATCAAGTGGTCAGTGCTGTGTTAGTGGCGGAGAGGGAGGCAGATGATGAGCCAGCAATCATGGCAGATGCATCCAGCGACAAGCAGGGGGCTTCGCCGACAAGCCTCCGGGCCCGACAAGATAGCAGTAGCGGCAAGGCGCTTGCTGCGGCAGGCGGACACTCTGCGCCCACGCTCCAGCGCATCCACCAACGTGTCGCTCTGGGGGCCTCTCCGGACGCGCATGGCGGGAGACTGTGCAGCCAGCGGTGCGCAGTG
This sequence comes from Triticum dicoccoides, assembly GCF_002162155.2. Taxonomy (NCBI): domain Eukaryota; kingdom Viridiplantae; phylum Streptophyta; class Magnoliopsida; order Poales; family Poaceae; genus Triticum; species Triticum dicoccoides. The sequence goes on from NC_041385.1 coordinate 282,061,588, forward strand.
GCATGCGAAGCTGACAAGATCGCCATCGTGGCGAATGGTGGCGCCCTTAATGGTCCTTTTCTGCACTGTTCGGGCAACTCAGATGGGCATTTAATGCCCTTGTCCCCTGCCGTCAGAGTTAGGTAGGGTGCACTGTACAAGCAACTGTACCAACTACCTCGCTTTTTTACGTTTTTACCCTCCTCTACGTTGCCACCTGTCGGTGACCCCTTTAGCGTATAAAAGGAGGCCCATGCGCAACGTAGAGGGGGTTCGGTTCCGAGGTTTGATCATTTCGACTCGTTTGTAAACTAGAAAGAGACCACGCTCTCTAGAGAGCAAGAAGACAAGATAACATAGCCAGACAAGCAGCAGTAGGAGTATTATCTCTCCGGAGAGCTCCGAAGCTGGGTAAACCGCTCGTGTGCTTCGCCTCGATCTGCTCTTCGTGCAACCTCCGCCCCCCACCGAACCGAAAGGGGCCCGGTCAGCCGGCCCCATAGGTGTTCGTGGGTCAGTTTCCCCCGACACCTGTAAGGCGGCTACTGCTCTTCTTTGGCCGCAAGAAAGTTAATTTTTGGAGAAAAATCTTGGCGAAGGTTTCAATCCAATCGAATTTACGGAGCTCCGGATATATAAGAAATGGTGAAAGGGCAGAATCGAAGAACGCAGAAACAGAGAGAGAGAGAGAGAGAGAGAGAGAGAGAGAGAGAGAGAAAGACAGATCCAATCTCGGAGGGGCTCTCACCCTTCCCACGCTATGGAGACCATGGACCATATGGGAAACCCTTCTCCCATCTAGGGAGAATGTCAAGGAAGAAGAATAAGAAGGGGGCTCTCCCCCCTCGCTTTCGGTGGCACCGGAACGCCACCGGGGGCCATCATCATCACCGCAATCTACACCAACACCGCCGTCATCTTCACCAACATCTCCATCACCTTCCCCCCATCTATATTAAGTGGTCCACTCTCCCGCAACCCGCTGTACCCTCTACTTGAACATGGTGCTTTATGCTTCATATTATTATCCAATGATGTGTTGCCATCCTATGATGTCTGATTAGATTTTCGTTGTCCTATTGGTAATTGGTGAATTGCTATGATTGGTTTAATTTGCTTGTGGTTATGTTGCTGTCCTATGGTGCACTCTGTGTCGCGCAAGCGTGAGGGATTCCCGCTGTAGGGTGTTCCAATACGTTCACGATTCACTTATAGTGGGTTGCTTGAGTGACAGAAGCATAAACCCGAGTAAGGGGGTTGTGGCATATGGGATAAAGGGGACTTGATGTTTTAATGCTATGCTTTCTAGAATTCCAATCATAAGTGCATATGATCCAAGAAGAGAAAGTATGTTAGCTTATGCCTCTCCCACATAAAACTTGCTATCGGTCTAGTAAAGTAGTCAATTGCTTAGGGACAATTTCACAACTCCTACCACCACTTTTCCACACTCGCTATATTTACTTTATTGCTTCTTTATCTAAACAACCCCTAGTTTATATTTACGTGCTCTTTATATTCTTGCAAACCTATCCAACAACACCTAGAAAGTCCTTCTAGTTTCATACTTGTTCTAGGTAAAGCGAACGCTAAGCGTGCGTAGAGTTGTATCGGTGGTCAATAGAACTTGAGGGAATATTTGTTCTACCTTTAGCTCCTCGTTGGATTTGACACTCTTACTTATCGAAAGAGGCTACTATTGATCCCCTATAATTGTGGGTTATCAAGACCTTTTTCTGACGCTGTTGCCGGGGAGTCATAGCGTGGTGTGAATACTCTTGTGTGTGCTTGTTTGCTTTATCACTAAGTAATTTTAATTTATTTGCTATTCTAAGTTATTCTCTATCTTTAGTTATGGATATGGAACACGAAATACCAAAAAAATTAGGTGTACTTGCTACTCATGGAGATGGGGAAGCTCCTAAAACCCTCGATGCTCATTATGTGAAAGATATCATGTACTACTTTGATTTGAGAAAACCCCATTCAATTATGTTATGGAGACATGTTGGACCAACGTGAATACTTTAGGGATTATCGCTTGACACAAAAAGGGAAACTATTATGGATCAAATTTATATGTTGCATTGGTATGCTCGACAACTATGCTTGAGATATGATTATACTTGTTGCTCTAGGATGAAGGCTCCACACCTTCCCTTTTCATGCAAATTTAATGATAATGAAACCTTAGCATCTTATGCTAATGGTATATATGATTACTATGACGTGGAACAAATAGAAGAATTCGTTGCTTTTATGGGTGCTTATGAGATTGAATCATTTTTTAAAGAGTGTGAAAATCTTGATGATGCTGTTTACAGACCTGAAAATGTTGGTACATTTAAATATTGTTATGAGAATTATGAATACAATGCCGATATTGATGTGTTTATTGAGAAAGTCTCCGCTATCCAAGAAGAGACTAATATTTTGCAGGAGTCTATGGAAGAAGGAGTTGATGAAACTGTGAGCTCATTGGATGAAAAATATGAGCGAAGAACAAAAGGAGGAAGAGCAGATTAGCTACTCGTGCCCACCTTCTAATGAGAGTAACTCTTCAACTCATACATTGTTTAGTTCCCCTTTGTGCTTACCAAAGGATTATTTCTATGATGATTGTTATGATCCCGTTGATTCTCTTGAAATATCCCTTTTTGATGATGCTTGCTATGCTTGTGGCCATGATGCCAATACGAATGATGCTTATGGAGATGAACTTTCTATAGTTCCTTATGTTAAACATGAAATTGTTGCTATTGCACCCACGCATGATAGTCCGATTATATATTTGAATTCTCCCGACTACACTATGTCGGAGAAGTTTGCCCTAATTAAGGGTTATATTGATGGGTTGTGTTTTACTACTACACATGATGATTTTGATAGATATAATATGCACGTGCTTGCTGCTCCTACTTGCAATTATTATGAGAGAGGAACTTTATCTCCACCTCTCTATGTTTCCAACACGATAGAATTGCAAAAAACTGTTTATACTATGCATTGGCCTTTACTATGTGTGCATGAATTGTTCCTTTATGACATGCCGATGCATAGGAAGAGAGTTAGAATTCGTTGTTGCATGATATATGTTACTTTGTGCTCACCACTAAATCACACATCATTGTTAATTGAAATTGGCTTTGATATACCTTGGGATCTGGATCCATTACTTGAGCACTTTATGCCTAGCTTAATGGCTTTAAAGAAAGCGCTGCCAGGGAGACAACCCGGAAGTTTTAGAGAGTCATTTATTTCTGTTGTGTGCTTTCATAAAGTTTAAAAACAAAAAAAATAAAGAGGGGAACCCAAAACTTTTCAAAAAGGAAAGTGAAAGTGAGAAAGAGAAACACTGTTGAAGTGGGAGCTAGCCTTGAACTTTGTTCATGCTCATGGAAACTTTGTGAATCTTGATTACAGAAACTTTTCAACAAAAATAATTATACCCTTGTATAATTCCATTGTTTTATAAAAATAATGTGCCAAGGTTTGCCTTTAGGATGTTTACAATGCTTGTTGGTTTGTGCGGTGCAGGACAGAAACTTTTGCTGTAGTGCGCGATTTTACATTTTTTACTGGAACGTCAAACGGTTCTGAAACTTTTTGCACTGTCTTTCGTTAGAAATTTTTTATTTTTCCTAATTTTGGAAGAATTTTTGGGGTACCAGAAGTACGATGAATGTTCAGATTTCTACATACTGTTTTGTTTTAGATAGATTCTGTTTTTGATGCATAGTTTACTTGTTTTGATGAAACTATCAATTTCTATGAGTGGATTAAGCCATAGAAAAGTTATATTGCAGTAGCTATAATGCAAAAACAAAATATTAATTGGTTTGCAACAGTACTTAGAGTAGTGATTTGCTTTATTATACTAATGGATCTTACCGAGTTTTTGTTGAAGTTTTGTGTGGATGAAGTGTTCGAAGATCGAGGAGGTCTCGATATGAGGAAAAGGAGGAGAGGCAAGAGCTCAAGCTTGGGGATGCCCAAGGCACCCCAAGTAAATATTCAAGGAGACTCAAGCGTCTAAGCTTGGGGATGCCCTAGAAGGCATCACCTCTTTCTTCAACAAGTATCGGTATGTTTTTGGATTCGTTTCGTTCATGCGATATGTGCAAATCTTGGAGCGTCTTTTGCATTTAGTTTTCACTTTTATTTTATGCACCATGCTGGTATGAGATAGTCCATGGTTGATTTATAGAATTCTCATGTGCTTCATAGAAAGTTTCTAGTATGACTTTATAGAATGTTCCATGTGCTTCACTTATATCATTTGAAGTTTGGATTGCTTGTTTCTCTTCACATAGAAAACCGCCATTTGTAGAATGCTCTTTTGCTTCACTTATATTTGTTAGAGCGTGGGCATATCTTTTGTAGAAATAATTAATCTCTCTTGCTTCACTTATATCTCTTTAGAGAGATGACAGGAATTGGTCATTCACATGGTTAGTCATAAAATCCTACATAAAAACTTGTAGATCACTGAATATGATATGTTTGATTCCTTGCAATAGTTTTGTGATATAGAGATGATAATATGTGGGAGGTTCTAGTAGATGGTTGTGTTTAGTAAGGATATTGGTGTTAAGGTTTGTGATTCCTGAAGCATGCACATGTTGTCTCCTAACTATGTAACCAAATTGGCGCGCATTGTATTTTGATTGTTTATCTTTGCGGGAAGGTCGGGCGCGCGCGATGGTTAAATCCTACCAACCTCCCCCCTAGGAGCATGCGTAGTAGTACTTTGCTTCGAGGGCTAATAAAATTTTGCAATAAGTATATGCGTTCTTTATGACTAATGTGAGTCCATGGATTATACACACTCTCACCCTTCCATCATTGCTAGCCTCTTTGGTACCGTGCATTGCCCTTTCTCACCTCAAGAGTTGGTGCAAACTTCGCCGACGCATCCAAACCCCGTGATACGATATGCTCTATCACACATAAGCCTCCTTATATCTTCCTCAAAACAGCCACCATACCTACCTATCATGACATTTCCATAGCCATTCCGAGATATATTGCCATGCAACTTCCATCATCATCATATACATGACTTGAGCATTCATTGTCATATTGCCTTGCATGATCGTAAGATCGCTAGCATGATGTTTTCATGGCTTGTCTGTGACAGCCTGATTTTTGGCCCTTTCTTTTTATTTTGTTTTTCTGAGGTTTTTGCTTGAGTTTTCTTTTTCCGTGGCTTTGTGGTCTGGAAACTGAAGAAGATGCCCTCTTCTTTGTTTCCAGAGTGGCTTGTCATTCCCAAATCCTTCCCTAGACCCTGTCATTTTCATCCTATCCCAAATCCCATTATTCTTTTTATTGGGAATATTCCTTTTCTATTAAAGGAATAACTCAAATTGCCCTAGGTTGTGAAGCAACCTATATTTACATCACTCCTAAAATTCCAAATAATTCTCATAGATTGTTTGGGTCATATCTTTCTCAAATATGGCAAAATGTTTCATTTGTCATGTTTATCATCATGCTCAAATAATTCATTTCCTATTCTGCCCTAAATGGCACATGGTGAAGCAAGTGCTATTTTCCTTTTCCCAATTTACCTAAAACTCCCTGGACATATTTTCATGTCCATATCATTGCCACATGCCAAAATGCAACCTCATTTGCCTAGTAATTATTTAATTGTGATTTTCCAAAGTTTCTGTCTAGAAGGAAGCTTTGTGAAGGAGGTATAAGCTAGGCATATCCAAATGAGTTGCCATTTTGCATGATCCTTCATATCATCATATCATAGCCCTCCACCCAAGTTGAGCTCATGTCATGCCTCCATGTGGGCATAGCTTCAAATCTTTGTTTCTGCACAAAATTTTAGTTTGTGAAGCAAGTATATTTTATCTTGCTCCATTATGGCTGTAAATTTTTCTAGGCCTTCTAGTATCCATATAACCTATCTCCACCCATTTTGGGCATATTTCATCTAGCCATTATTCCTCTAGAATTTTTGCAGGTTTCTGTCCAGAGGAGATGTTTGTGAAGCAAGTACCATTTTGGCTTGGCCAATGGGTATGAGACTTTTTGAGCATCTTCATAGGACACAATGACCCTGCCTTGACCAATCTGAGCTCAATTTGACACTCCATGTGAGTGCACCTTCTTGATCAAGTTTCTGGACCAGATTATGCAGTTGCAAAGCAAGTGCATTAAATCTTGATGCAAATCTTCTCAAACTCCCCAGGACTGTAGTCCTTCCTAAGATAATCATCTCACACAACTCCATTGACCTCAATCACTTCCCTGTTGATCACCAGTGCATGGCCAAGTTTACTGCAGTAAACTTCAGACGATGATTAGCATTTAACCACAAAGTCTTCCATCGAGTTACCACCGCAGTTGAAACCTACCCAGGAAGGACTAACCCCCAGACATCGTTTGGCATCGCTTGTGGCACTGTGTGTACCAGTGCGCGCGGTGACCACCTCCCTGGCATGCCATGGACGCGAGCTGAATGGCTTCTTGCTCGGGCCCCTCCCACTCTCGTCGGCTTCGTGCGCGTCTAGCAAGTAACCCTCGTTGTCACCTACTCCCTAGACCCCTCTTCCCCTCCGGCTGCTTCCTCACTGACGCTCGCTGCCGCGTGCCCATGGGCAAACAGTGGCCATTTGGCTCTGTTCATCACCATCTTCTTCTTCCCTGTGCTCCGTGGGCTCTCTCTGCCCCGTGGGCTCCTCCCTGTGTCTTGCCGTCACCTTCCCCCGAGTCCATGCGCGAGCACACGCGTCCGCGGCGACGCCAGCTCAGCCTCCTCGGCCACGGCTATAAGTAGCCCCTCCCCGTGCAGCCCGAGCACTCCAGCAACCTCACCACCCTCCTCTGGTCATGCCCAGCCTCTCAAACTAGCTCTAGGAGCTCCCGAGCCCTCCTATGGCCGCCATGTGGCCGCCGTTGGTGCCCACCTAAATTTGCGGCAACCAAGCCCTCCCTCTCCTCTTGGCCGTCACCAGAGCCCTACACCACCACTCCAGATCGACCCCGCGCCTCCACCCCTCTTCCCCGCGACCCTAGCGCTGAGTCCATCTTCACCATGGCCGCCGTTCGCTGTGGTCAGAGGTCAGATTCAGCGAGTGCCAAGAGGTCAGAGGTCAGATGCAGTGCCAGTTCCAGATAATAGAGCTACTACATCAGCACCAGCAGCTACAGCTTTAGTGCCACCTCCAGCAGCCACTCCACCAGCTCCAGCTACATCGGCAAAAGCTTTTGTCCTTGGAGTCATCTCTACACCACCTCACGAAGACCAAGCTTGAGAGACGCATAGCACTATGCATATTTGAACTTTTTGGTAACTTGTTGCCAAAGAGGGAGAAATATGTATAGATCATAGGCTTCGAGAGAGAGGGTTTGCTTTTTGTCTCTCTTGCACTTTATTTGGTTGAACTTTATTGTGTGCTTGTTTGATACCTTACGTCCTTGTGTGAGATACTTGTATGATCATGTGTTTGATCATATGCTACTTTAATGTTTGCTTGGACGACATTATCTCTTATATCCATATATGATCATTCACTTTGCTTGGTGATGAGTGCGTGACTTAATTGCTATCATTTTGAGCACTCCATCAAGATGTATGTGACATGGAAGAGTAACCCATGATACTAATCGATTGTGCATTTGCATTCAAAAGCAAATATTAAATAATGCACAAATTTAGGGGGAGCTCTTGCTTATCACATACTTCTCAAAGCGACGATGTATTTCAATCTTATTATCATTTGTCGAAGCTTTGATCTATATGTAGTCATCAATTACCAAAAAGGGGGAGATTGAAAATGCAACTATCCCTGGATGGTTTTGGTAATGATTAACAACATATAGCTCATTGAAGTAATGCTATTTCAAGATGAATATTTCAGGAAAGTTCAATGATTGGCATGGCATGGATTAGGAATGTGGACCCCTCAAAATGCTAAGGATAAAGGATTGGATCAAGCTCTAAAGCTCAAGACTCTACATTTTACTTTTAGTGATCCAAGATCACATCGAGTCCATAGGAAAAGCCAATACTATTAAAAGGGGATGAGGTGTTTCTTAATGGCTTGCTTTCTCAAAATGCTTAGTGATATGCTCCAAAGCCCTCAACCACTTTCTCATATCCACATATGTCCCAAACCAAAAGTCAAACTCGGCCCCATCGATTTGATCCATCCGGTGCCACCAAGTTCATTTGACATTGCCACTACCAGAAACACTAGTCACTTTGGTCTCATTGGTAGGGATCTCGGTCTCACCGAGATGGGATTGCAAACTCTATGTTTCCCTTTGTAACGTTTCGGCCTAACCGAGATGAGCGATCGGTCCCACCGAGTTCACAATGCAAACTCCCATTTTCCCCTTCGTAACATTTCGGTCTCACCGAGATGAGCAAATCGGTCCCACCGAGTTTGCCTGACCAACTCTCTGGTTAGCTTATTACCAAAGTCGGTCCCATCGAGTTTGTGTAATTGGTCTCACCGAGATTACGTTATGCCCTAACCCTAACGAAATCGGTCCCACTGAGTTGATGTGTCGGTCCCACCGAAATGCCTAACGGTCACATTATGAACTAAATCGGTCTGACCGAGTTTTCTGATTCGGTCCCACCGATTTTGGTAAATTGTGTGTAACGGTTAGATTTTGTGTGGAGGCTATATATACCCCTCCACCCTTTCTTCATTCGAAGAGAAAGCCATCAGAACATGCCTACACTTCCAGCATTCATTTTCTGAGGGAGGACCACCTACTCATGTGTTGAGGCCAAGATATTCCAATCCTACCATATGAATCTTTGATCTCTAGCCTTCCACCAAGTTGCTTTCCACTCAAATCATCTTTCCACCAAATCCAATCCTATGAGAGAGAGTTGAGTGTTGGGGAGACTATCATTTGAAGCACAAGAGCAAGGAGTTCATCATCAACACACCATCTATTACCTTTTGGAGAGTGGTGTCTCCTACATTAGTTAGGTGTCACTTGGGAGCCTCCGTCAAGATTGTGGAGTTGAACGAAGGAGTTTGTACGGGCAAGGAGATTGCCTACTTCGTGAAGATCTACCCTAGTGAGGCAAGTCCTTCATGGGTGATGGCCATGGTGGGATAGACAAGGTGCTTCTTCGTGGACCCTTCATGGGTGGAGCCCACCGTGGACTCGCGCAGCCATTACCCTTCATGGGTTGAAGTCTCCATCAACGTGGATATACGATAGCACCATCTATCGGAACCACGACAAAAATCTTCGTGTCTCCAATTGCGTTTGCACACTCCAAACTCCTCCCTTTACCTTCATGTGCAATGTTTTACATTATGCTACTATACTCTTAGAATTGCATGTGTAGGTTGATTGCTTGACTTGTGTAAAGTTGCTAAAATCTGCCAAGACTTAAAATTGGGAAAAGGCTAGATTTTTATTTAGTCAAGTAGTCTAATCACCCCCCTCTAGACATACTTTCGATCCTACAGTAGTCCACCCTCGGGGCTGAGGGTTTGTACAGTAGCTATGTGTTTAATCTCTCTCTCCCTCACTCTCTCTCTCTTGTTTTCTTGAGATGTCACGATCTTGCTGTATCATGGGTTTTGTTAATATAGTCATATCATATGGTGTTTTCCCCTCTCTATCTTGTTAGGATGAATTGAGTTTTTCCCTTTGATATTTCATTGTTATTGGATTGAATACTTTTATGGATTTGAGAACACTTGATATATGTCTTGCAATTGAATACTCATGGTGACAATGGGGTATCGTATGTGAGGATAAAGAGACCCATCTATCTACAAATTCTATTTGAACTTCGTCGGTCTAAACTAAGGAATCTGTTAGAAATGTTTTGAAATGGATATTCACTTGATATATGTTTTGGCACTCAACTCATGGATTCACCGGTGACATTGGGGTAATCTATGCGTAGGGGTTGATGCACGTTCTTGTCTTTGTTTCTCCGGTAGAAATCTTGGGGCACTCTTTGAAGTTCCCTATGTTGGATTGAATATTATAAATCTGAATTTTCTTTGGTGTTATTTTAGTACGAACTCTAGGATAGATCGAACGGAAAGAATAGCTTTGTGTTATTTTAGTACGAACTCTTGAATAGATCGAACGGAAAGAATAGCTTTGAGGTGGTTTCATACCCTACAAACAATTCCGTCTTATGTTATCCGCTAGATAGGATCTTTGGAGTGACTCTTCATCGCACTTTGAGGGATGGTTATATGATTCAACTATGTTAGCATTGTTGAGAGATTGCACTGGTGAAAGTATGCATCCTAGGCCTCATTTTCCATAATTGCATACTGTTTTTGTGCCGGTTTACTATTTGGTACCTTGATATTTTTATTTATTCAGATTATATATATTTCTACCATCCATATTACACTTATCACCATCTCTTCATCGAACTAGTGCACCTATACAATTTGCCATTGTATTGGGTGTGTTGGTGACAGAAGAGATTTCTTGTATTTGGTTGCAGGCTCATTTGAGAGAGACCATCTTCATCCTACACCTCTCACGGATTGATAAACCTTAGGTCATCCACTTGAGGGAAAATTTCTACTGTCCTACAAAACTCTGCGCTTGGAGGCCCAACACGTGTCTACAAGAATAAAGTTGCGTAGTAGACATCTAGCTCTTTTCTGGCGCCGTTGCCGAGGAGGTGAGTGCTTGAAGGTATATCTTTTGATCGTGCAATCAAATATTTTAGTTTCTTGTTTTATCACTAGTTTGGTTTATAAAAGAAAACTACATAAAAAATGGAATTGAGGTTGCATCATATTATTGATCATCTGTATAATATCCTTCTTGAAAATGATGGTTCGGAAAATTGTGCTCAATTGATAGAAGAAGAATTTAATAAAACGATTGGCGTGAATGATGAGCATGATGGCAATGTTGTAAGTATGAATTCTTTGAATATCCATGATGTTAATGATATGCAAAGCTACAAGCTTGGGGATGCTATGTTTGATGAACATGATATTTTCACTCCCCCAAGTTTTGATGAGATAAATTATTATGATGATAGCATGCCTCCTATTTATGATAATTATAATGATGAAAGTGGATTTGGAGAGATCATGAGTTTATTTAGTGATGAATCCACCATTTTGGATGAGGCCTAAATTGACTATGATAACAAGGTTGCCATCTATGATGATTATGGTGATGACATTTATGCCATAAAGAATAATGATAACCATGAAACTTGTCATCATGATTTTAATTTTCACTCTCATGATGCTTTTTTTGTTGAGTTTGCTCCCACTACTATTGATGAGAAGAAATTTTCTTATGTGGAGAGTAATAAGTTTGCTATGCTTATGTGTCATGAAAAGAATGCTTATGTGATGGTTATATGGTTGAATTTCTTCATGATGATACTGAAAATTATTATGAGAGAGGAACATATGCTTTTACATATCTCAATAATATCAAGTTTCCTGTCGATGTGTTGAAAGTTTTAAAGTTATGCATGTTTTGCCTTCCTATGCTAGTTGATCCTTGTTCCCATGAATTATTTTCTCACAAAATCCCTATTCATAGGAAGTGGGTTAGGCTTAAATGTGCTTGCCATGTGATTCATGATGCTCTTTTTCATGTTTCAATTCTTATCTTTTATGCGAGCATCATTGAAATCATCATGCCTAGCTAAAAGGCATTAAAGAAAAGCACTTTTTGGGAGACAACCCAACACTTTTACCTACTGTTTTTGTGTGTTAACATGATTATGCTACTGTAGTAATCATGTTTTATTGTTTTTGTTTCAATAAAGTGCCAAGTAAAGCCTTTGGGATCATGTTGGGTGATAGTTAATTTGATGTTGCTAAAAAATAGAAACTTTTAACCTCACGAAAATAACTCTCATTTTTAACAGAAGAGTGATTTTGAGTTGATTATTTTTGAAGAAGATTAATATACAAATTTCTCACGTGGTCCAATTTTTTTTCATAATTTTTGGAGTAGCATAAGTATGGTTTGAATACAGATTACTACAGACTGTTCTGTTTTTGACAGATTCTGTTTTCAATGCATAGTTTGCTTGTTTCCTTGTTTCTATGGCTTATATTGCTCAATATAAATTGTGGAAATGATATTATACAGTAGGAATTGTGTGGAAACAATTATTAATCTTTTCTTTGACAGCTCCAAAGTGATATGGTTTGCTCTTTATCATACTAACCTATCTCACAAAGTTCCGTTAAGTTTTGTGTGATTGAAGTTTTCAAGTTTTGGATGAAATGTCGATATGAGGAGAATAAGGAGTGATGAGACCCTAAGATTTATGATGCCCAAGGCACCCCCAAGGTAATATTCAAGGAATATCCAAGCAACTAAGTTTGGGGATGTCCCAGAAGGCATCCCCTCTTTCATGTCCAACATTATCGGTAACCTCACTCGGAGCTATGTTTTCATTCGTCACATGATATGTGTTTTGCTTGGAGCATCAACTTATTTTGCTAGGATTTTCTTGATGTTATTTATAATAATGTTTTGCATCTTTTATTTCAATAAAAGTGGCAATGATAGCCTTTGCCATGCTTATTTTACAAGTCTACATGTTGCTGTTTCAAAACTGAAAGTTTGCCGTAGTTGCAAAAATTCCCTAGAAAAGTAAGAATGTGATAAAATGTTGAAACTTCTTGAAAAATAAGATCTGATAAATCTACTATGGTTTGGTATTTTTCTCATAATTTTTGGAGTTCGGGAAGTATGATGAATCTTGCATTCTTTATAGACTGTACTGTTTTGGCAGATTGCTGTTATGTTTGCATTGTTTGCATATGTTTGCTTGTTTAATGATTCTATTTGAGGATAGGAGTATTAAATATGCAAAGACATTTAGTATGCAATGTTGAATAATAATTTTAGTGATTTTCTACAGTAGAGAATGATAATGTTATTGCATTGGTTTATCCTAACTTATCTCACGAGTTCTTGTTGAGTTTTGTGTGGATGAAGCTTTTGAGATTTAGGAAAACTGTGATATGAGAAGAATTAAGGAGACACAAAATCTCAAGCTCGGGGATGCCCAAGGCACCCCAAGATAATATCTCAAGAAGTCTCAAGCATCTAAGCTTGGGGATTCCCCGGTAGGCATCCCACCTTTCTTCTTCAACAATTATCGGTTAGTATCGGTTGAGCCTAAGTTTTTGCTTCTTCACATGAGTTGTGCTATTATTAGAATGTCATTTTATTTTCTTTTGCTTGCTGTTTTCATAAAATACTTACATCTGAAAGTTTTTAAATAAAATAGAGTCCTCAATTAGTTGCCAGGGAGGCAAGGTAAGCGACATTCACATCCTATCAACGAAGCTCTTTTCTATGGAATTGCTCTAGTGCTTCACTTATATCCTATGAGTGAATTGTTGAATAAAATTGAATGTCATGAAGTTGAAATCATGTCATGCCTAGTGGTAGCTTCACATTGGGTTTAGAAAGTGAAATATTTTGAGGCTTGACAATCACAATATTGGTCATACAAGCAATTCACGAATAATTAGTATAAGGAAGAGAACTCTCACATGCAAATACACTATTTGGAAATATTTTGTGATTGTGAGATCCCATCAAAAATATTATATGCCAAAATTGTTGACGTTGGACAAGGAAGACAATATAATGATTTATGTTTGTTCATATTCACATAGAAGTTAGATTGTCAAAGGTCCTTCAACATGTGGTGCTTGCCCCCTATCTTTGCTAGCCAAAAGTTCCGCACCAAGTAGAGATACTACTTGTGCATTGAAAAACCCTTAAACCCAAATCTTGTTTTGAGAGTCCACCATACCTACCTAAGGGTTGAGCAAGATCCTTCAAGTAAGTTGTCATCGGTGCAATAAGGCAACAAAAGTTGCTTCTATAAGTGTTAGATCATTTAGTGTAAGATAAAATTGAGCGTTGTACGAACTTATGATGGTGAAGAATAAAAGCGACAGACTGCATAATAAAGGTTGCTATCAGAAGGGGCAATATAGTGTGATGTTCTTTTGCACTAAGGGGTAGAGCATACAAACAAATAAGTGCATGGTAACTTCTGCTTCCCTTTGCGAAGGACCTATCTTTTACTTTTATGTATTTATTTTATGCAAAGAGTCAAATTTTCTCTCTATTCCTTTTTATTTTTCTCCTTCAGCAAGCATCATGTGGTGAGGAAATATCTAGGCACATATATCCAATTGAATATGGGTAGCATGAGTTATTATTGTTGTCATCACCCAAAGGTGAATACGTTGGGAGGCGAAATTATAATCCCCTATCTTTCTATGTGTCCGGTTGAAATGTTTTGCTCATGTGTATGCGGTGAGTGTTAGCGATCAGAGAAGACTATATGATGGCTGAGTATGTGGAGCTCTTACTTAGACTCTGTTGAATAAGTTGAATTGCAATTGCTTGGTGACTGAAAACATAGGTTGTTGAGTTTCAAGAGAATTCATTGTTTGAACCATAACATGTGAATTGGTTGCTACTATAGCGTGAGAAGTTTTATAAGAAATAATTGTTGTTATGATGCTAGGAAAAGTGATTGAAATTATCATTGATCAAACTTATGCAGTTTGATTCACACTTCATAAATTATTTCTTTTATCATTTACCTACTCGAGGACGAGTAGGATTTAAGCTTGGGGATGCTGATACGTCTCCAACGTATCTATGATTTAAGAAGTATTCATGCCATTATATTATCATTCTTGGATGTTTTACAATCATTTTATAGCACGTTTATATCATTTTTTGGGACTAACCTATTGACCCAGTGCTAGTTGCTGTTTTTTGCTTGTGTTTTTACATCACAGGAAATCAATATCAAACGGAGTCCAAACACCATGAAACTCCTTGAAGAATTTTTATGGACCAGAACACCCAGGATGGGCCAGAGCAGCACCTAGGGGGTGCCCCGAGGGGGGCACAACCCACTAGGGCACGCCTGGGCCCCCAGGCGCGTCCAGGTGGGTTGTGCCCACCTCGGTGGCCTCCCGCACCCCTTCTTCGCCCTATAAAATCCCAAATATTCCAAATCCCTTCATGGTAGCCCTAGATCAGAAGTTCCGCTGCCGCAAGGCCTCTGTATCCACGAGATCCAATCTAGACCCCGTTTTGGCACCCTGCTGGAGGTGGGAATCATCACCGGTGGCCATCGTCATCACCCCAACGGCCACCACGATGAGGAGGGAGTAGTCCACCCTCGGGGTTGAGGGTTTGTACCAGTAGCTATGTGTTTAATCTCTCTCTCTCGTGTTCTTGAGATGTCACGATCTTGATGTATCACGGGTTTTGCTAATATAGTCGGATCATATGGTGTTTTCCCCTCTCTATCTTGTTGTGATGAATTGAGTTTTCCCCTTTGAGATTTTGTTGTTATCGGATTGAATACTTTTATGGATTTGTGAACACTTCATATATGTCTTGCAATTGAATACTCGTGGTGACAATGGGGTATCGTATTGATTCACTTGATATATTTTTTGGCACTCAACTCGCATATTCCCGAGGTGACATTGGGGTAATCTATGTGTAGGGGTTGATGCACGTTCTTGTCTTTGTTTCTCTGGTAGAAATATTGGGGCACTCTTTGAAGTACTTTATGTTGGATTGAATATTATAAATCTGAATTTGCTTTGGTGTTATTTTAGTATGAACTCTAGGATATATCGAACGGAAAGAATAGCTTTGTGTTATTTTAGTACGAACTCTTGAATAGATCGAACGGAAAGAATAGCTTTGAGGTGGTTTCATACCCTACAAACAATTCCGTCTTATGTTCTCCGCTAGATAGGAACTTTGGAGTGATTCTTCATCGCACTTTGAGGGATGGTTATATGATCCAACTATGTTAGCATTGTTGAGAGATTGCACTGGTGAAAGTATGCACCCTAGGCCTCATCTTCCATAATTGCAAAACCGTTTTTGTGCCTGTTTACTATTTGTTACCTTGCTGTTTTTATTTATTCAGATTATAAAAATATATTTCTACCATCCATATTACACTTTTATCACCATCTCTTCGCCGAACTAGTGCACCTATACAATTTGCCATTGCATTAGCTGTGTTGGGGACATAAGAGATTTCTTGTATTTGGTTCCAGGCTCATTTGAGAGAGACCATCTTCATCCTACACCTCTCACGGATTGATAAACCTTAGGTCATCCACTTGAGGGAAAATTGCTACTGCCCTACAAAACTCTACGCTTGGAGGCCCAGCACATGTCTACGAGAATAAAGTTGCATAGTAGACATCAAGAGTCTTGTGTCAGCCTACAGGCTCCTGTTCGAGGCTGGCGTCATCAAATGTTGGTGCTGGTGCTCGGGGAGTGAGCCTGGTCCATGTTCGGAGAAGGCGCCATGGACGAGCCGCCCATGGTGCGGGAGTTATCAAGCTTCCCCATTGTGGGGAATCGCTTGCTCCTTCCGCCACGGCTGGCTACCTGTTGAGTAGTGCGATACCCAGCTCTGAGCTACTGCTGCTTGCGGGCTTTGTGGCTAGGTCCTTGGTGTCTTTGGAGCTCGCCCGGGAGGCCGGGCTGGGGATCGTTGGTAACCCTAGCACTACCCCTTCTGGAGGTCATGGGGATGATGTCGACGAGAGGTGCGCCTTCTTGCTCGCCGAAGTGGGGAACAACACGCTTTGAGCCCCCTGGCCATCTTGGTCACTCGCCGTCTTTCCGGAGAGGGCGCCGGACTGGAGTCCTGGTGCTCTTTGGAGCGATGATGACGGAGAGAAAATGAGGGAAGACGGAGAAGGCGGGTGGTGGAGGGCCAGGTCAAAGTATGATGGCGTGGATGCCTTCGCCTCCGACCGGTGACCTGGCACCTCGTCTTCCTATTCTTCCCCTCCCTCCCCGGCACCATCATCGGCCTCTTTGGGTGATAGCCGGGGAGGAATGTTCCCTTGGTGCCTTCGCCTCCCTTCCAACAGTCTTTTGGCTGAGCTTTGGTGGATGACTCCACCGGGGCTCAATCCTAGGCTTCTTGCTGGTCCTGGAGGTGGCGACCAGGGGAACGCCGCTTTGCTCCCGCCTCCTCCTTCGCAACCTCGCCACTCCCGGTCTTGTCAGGCTGCACCAGGCAAGCCGGGACAAGACCGGGAAGGGCGCCTGCTTGGGTGCCTTGCTCGTCGTTTCCTCCTTCCACCGTAGTGCCTGGTGATGGGAAAACAAAAAGAGGAGATTACGGGGCACTTATCTTTTTTTGATCTTAAATCTGTAGGCACTTGCGAAATTTTAATTCAAATTATGTAATCTCTCGAGTCCATGTTTGTGTTCTGTAAGGCTTGTACTTGTATGATCAGCATATTAATGAAAAAGATGAGCCTTGCCGGGAACTCGTGCATGTGTATGTCCATGCAGAGGTGGGATGCCTCTTTAGTTTAAATAAATGAGTCTTCCCCGGCAGGCTATCCTGTCGGTACCCTTTTTATTTTGTTGTCGGGGACCAGAGTCTACCGGTCAAACAATAAAGGGACCAGCCCCCCGCCAACTCATTTTCATCAAAGGCCACTGTGACCACCCAGGCCGAAGCAACGTCTGAGCAAAAGGTGGGAGCACCTAGGCTTCGAAGAGCAGCAAGGTTTTCTTATCCACAAGTTTCATCTTACATAGCACCTATGGACAAGAAGTGGAACTTATCTGTTTGGCTTGCCGGGGATCGCAGCGCTGGTCCATCTCCCCAACTCCTTATAGAAGCAAAGTTTGCGGTAGGAACCTGTAGCTTCATGCAGATGAGAATGATGCAGGAAGTGATCCTATCTATATGCACATGCAATTTCTCATCAAATGCTTATGCAATGTTCTTGGAATGCTCATGTATGCATGCAACTTGGTCGGGGCCCCCAGTGCTTCATTTATTTCTCTGTTGCTCAGGGTCATCGTCTGGCTTTGTACAAGGGTTTACATGTAGCTGAGGCAAGGCCTGTACAAAAGGGTGGCTGCTGGGCAGGGCCCGACAGCCGCGCCTTACGGGTAGAACTTGCGGATATCCTCAATATTCCATGAGTTTTGCAGTTGAATGCTGTCGGGGAAACTGATCCACGAACACCTATGGGACCGGCGGACCGAGCCCCTTTCGGTTCGGCGGGGGGCGGATATCGCACGAAGAGCAGATCAAGGTGAAGCACACGAGCAGTTTACCCAGCTTCGGAGCTCTTCGGAGAGATAACACTCCTACTGCTGCATGTTTGAGTGTATTGAGTTCTTGCTCGGGAGCATTGAGTGCTACAGTACAAACCAGCTGCTAACAAGACCGAGCGTGAGTGTTTTTCTGCCTTCCAACCCCTTTCTACGTTGCGCATGGGCCTCCTTTTATATGCTCAAGGGGTCACCGACAGGTGGCAATGTAGACAAGGGTAAAATGGAAAAGGAATTGTGGTTGGTACAGCTACCTGTACAGTGTATCCTACCTAACCCTGACGGCAGGGGACAAAGGCATTAAATGCCTGTCTGCGTCGCCCAAACAGTGCAAAAAGGGACCGTCAGGGACGCCACCGCTTGCCACGATGGCTATCTTGTCAGCGCCGCTTGCCACCGTGCACCGTTGGCTGCACAGCCTCCCGCCACGCGCGCCTGGAAAGGCCTCATGGCGACACGTTGGTGGATGTGCTAGAGCGTGGGTATAGAGTGGTCGCTTGCCGCGGCAAGCGCCTTGCCGCGGTCGTTGTCTTGTCGCGTCCGGAAGCTTGTCGCTCACCGGGCCTTGCCGGGACGCGTGGCGCATCACGGCATGTTCCTGGAGATGCCTTGGTTAGCTTTCCCGGCAAGCTCCTCTTGCCGGGGCCTTGTCTCCTTGGCTTGAATACTTTGTTCTTGAATGGCTCCAAAGGAACCACGGAGGACCTTGGCGGTCACCCGGCAAGCCTTGCCGTGGGGTGCTGCAACTGCCCATGCACAAGTTCGGGATACTAGGGTACCCCTACTCTAGTACACCGACAGGAGCCCCCGGGCCTGGGCCACACACGGTGCCGAGCGCTGTTGGGCCAGGCACAAAACAGGGCACGGGCACGCGCGGCCTGGGTTACGCCGTATCTCACTCCGTATCCACCGCGCCCTCCTCGAACGGCACATGTCGAATGCGGCGTCGTGGGAGAGATCGTGGGTGGTTTCTTTATTCGGAAAGACAGAACACCCGCCCCTCCCTCTTTATAAGCAGGGGAAACAGGGGCAGTTCGCCCGTCTCTCCGGTTGCTACTCCAATCTTAGAAATCTCCGCCGCTCCCCCCTTCTTCCCAAAGCTGAAAGAGAGCAGCGCTCCGCCCCCCATCGCCACCAGCATCATCAACACCGTCGATCTCCCCCACCACCTCCGCCATGGCTCCGAAAGCCGACAAGGGGAAGGTCGTGAAGTCGGCCGAGGCGCAGCGGCTCGTGGTGCTGCGAAAGGAGCGGGAACCCCCCCCAGCTTGCCGCGAAGGAGCTGAGGGAGTACTACTACCTCTTCTAGTCGACGGAGACACGAGCGCATCCGCGTACGAAGGTACTCCCGACTGCCGCTTCAGAACTGGCTCCGAATGGGTACCCTTTCTTCGCGCTGTTCTTCTACTGCGGGCTCTACCCGCCTTTCTCTGAATTTTTCTGCGATATCATGAACACCTACGGGTTCCGCCTCCTTGACTTCACCCCCAATGCTGTTCTGACCATGGCAGTTTTCGCACATCTCTGTGAAAACTTTGTCGGAGTCTATCCAAACGTAGCTCTTTTCCGCCACTTCTTTATGCCCGGAGTTGAGAGAGGGGAGCCTTTATCCGGCGGAATCGCCTGGATCTCGAGAGCTGGCAAGAAGGAAGCTTATCTGGAGGGAGAGCTCCGCAGCAAGTGGGAGGAATGGAGAGCAGAATGGTGCTGGATTGTCGAGGAGAACCCGCAGCCATTTACCGCCCAGCGCCAAGCCCCAATAGCGCGCGGTAACGATTGGAGCAACGTGGCCCCGGAAGACGATAGGCTGAAGATTGCCGTCACTCGGATCCTACGCCTCAGGCTTGCCGGGCTCACCATAGGCGCCGTTGGTGCAGATTTTCTTCGCCGCCGCATCGCCCCCCTGCAGGAGAGGAGGAGACCCGCCTGGGAGTTCCAGAACGCGGCGGATATCATGAGGCTGCGCCCGGGCCTCAACTTCAACTTCACTGTCCTGGAACTGGACGCGATGATCCTGGAACTGTTCAAGCACGATCCTCAGCATCCTGAAGCGTTCATGTTGCCGAGGGGTGTCGTTCCGCTGTGCAACAATTCCTCGCTCGACCGCATCCGTGCAATGATGCCGCTGTGCGATTCGCATGGAATTGTCCCAACTTGGCAAGAGCCTGTAGATGACGTCGTGCGGGATTTCTTTGACGGCTTGGTAGAAGTGCCGGTCTGCTTCGATGAACAGAAAAGCCTTACTCGCGACACCACCGATGCGGAGATGCAGCGCATCGCCACTAGGCTGGAAGAGGCGGCAGCAGCCGCTGCCGCGGGCGAGTTCGGATTCACCGTGGAGGAGGCAGAGGCAGCAGAGGTGGCAAGCCTTGTCGAGCGAGAGGAGCTTGCCGGCGAGGAAGAGCTTGTCGGGCCTGAAGCTGAGTCGAGCGAGCCCGCCGAGGGCACGAGCGACTCGTTGAAGATCGGCTCCTCCTCCTTCCCACCTTCAGCCAGCTCGCCGCAAGCGGAGCCCCCAGCTCCACCAAGAAGGCGTCTCCGCAAGGCCGGGGACGTAGCGGGGCGGCAGACGAGTCAACAGCCGCCGTGCCGCGCGACACGCTCTACCGCGGCAAGCACTGTTGCCGCGGGAGCGCCTCATGCCACTGCGGCAACTGGAGTGGGGTCTTCCCGGTCCACCGCTACTGCTCCTGCCAAGCGGACAAGGGAACCTACTCCTCCGCCTCGTCGCACCGGAGGCGAGCCGGACTTCGATCTCTCCGCGCTCAGCTCCGATGAGGAAGAAGAAGAGCTGTACTTGTAGTTCTTCAATTCTTGCTGCTTTGTTTTGTATCTGATTTGCTTCACTCTGAACCCATTCCTTTTCAGGACGCTGGCCCAGAGAGCGGCAAAGAGAGCCAAGGTCCCGGTGATTGTCATCGAAGACGAACCCACCGCGACAGCAGGAGGCGTGTCCGAGACCACCTTGCCGGACCCGGCAACTTTTCCCCAAAGCAGCCCCCAGTGCAGCCCCCAGCGTAAGTATATGGTTTACTTCCTGCAGTCAGGCGCGCATGGGTGCTCTTTCTTTGCTGATATCTGACTGTTGGTTTGTGTAGGAGCAGAGCAGCCTCACCAGGAGTGCCCGGAAGCCGCTCCCGAAATGCCATCTGCTTCGACTACACCGCCAAGGGAGGATTCCCAAGCAAGGGAGCATTCTCCGGCAAGGGAGAATTCTCCGGCAAGGGACAGTTCTCCGGCAAGGGACAACACCAGCGACCCTCCAGTGGTTGAGACCACAACTGCAGATCCTAGTACAGGTAATCCTCTTGCTTGAAAACTTCCCTTGGGTTCTTCTTCTTCTGATTTTCTTTTTGGATATTTGCTTGACTTTTCTCCTTTTTCCGTTCGTTAGATCCATCTGCCACGGAGCCGATGGAAACCGAGGTCGCCGGCGAGGAGAACGCGCGCAACAATACCGACGATGCCGATGCCACCGAAGGAGAAGCCGGCGTTGATGATCCCGCCGGCGAAGAGGCCGCCAAAGCTGCCGCCGCAGAAGCTAGCGATGGATCCGGCGATCGCACTGACGGCCCCGAGGCCGCAGGAGCGTCAGGCGCTACGCCGACCGCCGATCCCTCCGCCGCTGTTGCAGCGCCAGGCTCCGAAGAGCCCCAGCCCGGCGCCTATTTGAAGGCCGACGATGGCATTTTCATCAAGCTCCCCTGGGCGTCAAGCTCCAAGGCGCCGGTCGAAGGAGAGATCTTGGATGGAGAGGTGCTCGCCTCCGCTGGGCTGACGCTGGTCGACGCGCCAAGCAGCAGCAGCGACGAGCCTGAGGAGGAGCGGCTGCTGCGGAAGCTGTTGTCGCTTTACCGCGCCCGACAGGCCAAGCTGGTATCCCGAGAAGCGCTTGTCGCGAAGGCAGGAGTGGACATCGAGAAGCGCGCGGAGGAGCTCCGGGGCTTCAACCAGGAAGCTCTCCGGTCTCTGGCAGAGGAGCGGGAGCAACTCGCCGAGGAGCGTAAAGCCTTCCTCCTCGAGAAAGCTGAAGTCGAAGAGCAACAGCGACTTGCTGCCGAGAAGCTATCTGCGCAGGAAGGCGAGTTGGCGCAGCGCAAGGTCAACCTTGACAGCCACGAGGAGGAGCTTGCCGCGCGCGAGCAAACATTTGGTGGGGCTCTCAAGGAAGCAGAGGATGTTGCCGCTACTGCCGAGGCCGCCAAGAAGGAGCTGGAGATGAAAATGGCGCAGCTGGAGGCCGATCTCAAGGCGAGCAGCGAGGAGCTTGCTGCGCTCAAGCGTGAGCGCGAGAAGGATGCTGCCGCTCATGGTGAGCTGCAGGGTCGTCTCGCTGAGAGGAGCAAAGAGCTTAGCGCCGCCAAGGACTCCAACGCAGATCTTGAGTTGAAGCTGACTACTTTGACCAAGACGCTGGACGGCGCCAGGGAGCAGGAGGTGGCCTTGAAGGAGAAGATCAAGGCCGACGAGGCGCTGCTGGCGAGTGCTGCTGCCGCCCAGGACACTTTTAGGGAGAATATGGAGCACTGGACCGAGGGTCTCGTGGATGTTGCCGCAGCGATCGACGGGGAGCTGGCGCAGCTGGGGATGGAGGATCTCGGGTATTCCTCCGATGAGCACCTCCAACCCAGCGCCAAGCTCAGCTTGTTCTTCAAGGGCGTGGCAACGGCCCTCCAGCGACTCCGGAAGAAGATCCCAAAGTAGCTGGCCGAGGAGTCGCGCAAGATCTGCGCGGGAGCTCTTCAAAAGGTGCTGGTGAAGGTGGCCTTCCGCAACCCAGGCCTCAACCTCACCAACGTCCTCAGGTCCCTGCCGCCGGATGCTGATCTGGAAGCGCTCAAGGCCCTTGTTGCACCCATTGTGGACAAGGTGAGCGGGATCAAGAGGGTTGAGGGCGATCGCGTAGATTAGGCCGCCCGTTTTCTCTTTTTCTTTGTCGCTGCTGGTCATGTCATGAGAACAGTCTGTTAGAGCTGCGACAAGCTATCTTGTAATATAACTCTATTTTGGGTAGAGATTGCTATGTTATTTCCTTTACTTGATCCCTTCCTTTGTATGTTTTTGCCCTACGCTTTTAGGGAACTTGTCGGTGCAGGCACCTGGGCCGCGAGCGCTGAGTGCGGGACGTCAGCAGCCTGCTGGCAGTGCCGCTTCCGACAAGAAACCTTGTTGCAACTAGTCGCAGCTCACTTAAGTTGTTGAGCGGACTCGAAACAAAGTAAGGGCGCAACTAGCTACGAGTTGGTTCCTCTGCACACAGGTTTTCCATACAAAGCACGGTCGTTCGAGGAAGATAACTTAAAAATTAAAACTGATTGCTCAAACTTTGGCAACTTAGCTTTTCTGTCGTTTGCTTCCCGGTAACGTGAAACTTCCTCGAACGACGCTTGGTCCACACCATTATCTTCTCCTTCCCGCCGGCAAACTTGTGGGCGGGGGAACCTTCCTTTCCTTTGAGAAAGAGAAAGAAGAGAAAATAAAGATATGGAGCCTTATGGCTCGTTATTGCTTACCGTGGGTAGGCGCTGCACAAAGTGACAGATAATGCATGCAAAAGAAGTAAAAAGCATGAAATCGACAAGATGTGCGGAGCACATGAGCTTTACTTATGCACGGGGCTGCGCCCGGCTTCGTACAAAGGATTATATGCAACATCGGCAAGACTTGTACAAAAGGTGGTTGCCGGAACAGGTTCCGGCAACCGCGCCCTATGGGTAAAACTTACGAAGATGCTCAATGTTCCAAGAGTTGCTCACCGGAATGCCATCTTCGGTCTCAAGGCGGACAACGCCAGGCCTAGTGACTCGTTTCACCCGGTAAGGGCCTTCCCACTTTGGCGTCAACTTGTTGGAATTCTTGGCGGACTGAACACGCCGAAGAACAAGGTCGCCTTCCTCGAGACTCCTCGAGACTTCTGGCATTAACTTTGCGGCTATGGTAGCGGCGCAAAGCTTGCTGGTATCGAGCAGCTCGTACAGCAGCCTGAAGACGGTCCTCCTCAAGGAGCAGCGTGTCATCTTGTCGTAGCTGCTCTTGCTCCAGCTCATCATAAGCGAGCACTCGAGGTGACCCGTATACGAGTTCCGTGGGGAGAACTGCCTCTACTCCATAGACTAGACCGAAAGGTGTCTGGCCAGTGGCTCGATTTGGCGTCGTCCTGATCGACCAAAGAACCACCGACAGCTCCTCAATCCAGTTCTTTCCGCACTTGTGCAGCCTGTCGTAAGTCCTAGTCTTGAGCCCGCGCAGCACTTCAGCATTTGCCCTCTCTGCTTGACCGTTGCTTCTCGGATGAGCAACAGAAGCGAAGCAGACCTTGGCGCCAAGATCTTGGACGCACTGCATGAAGGTGCGGCTCGTGAATTGCGTGCCATTGTCGGTGATGATCCTGTTAGGGATCCTGAAACGGCAAACAATCGACCTGAAGAACTTGACTGCTGACTGTGCTGTCACCTAACTCACTGCTCCCACTTCCGGCCACTTTGTGAACTTGTCGATTGCAACGTACAAGTACTCAAAGCCCCTGACAGCTCGGGGAAAGGGGCCGAGGATGTCGAGCCCCCAGACCGAAAATGGCCAGGATAAAGGGATCGTCTGGAGAGCTTGAGCTGGCTGGTGTATCTTGGAATGGAACTGGCACGCTTCACACTTGGTTACTTGTGCAGTTGCATCCTAGAGGGCTGTCGGCCAAAAGAAACCTTGCCGGAACGCTTTGCCGGCAAGTGCTCTTGCGCCAATGTGGTGACCACATATGCCTCCATGTATCTCTGCCAACAGCTTTTGTCCGTCTTCCCGATGAATACACTTCAATTTCACACCGTTGAGTCTTCTTCTGTACAGTGTGTTGTCAACAAACTGGAACATACTTGACTGCAGGGCTACTCTTTCCGCTTCTTCTTGCTGTTCGGGAAGTTCTCCTGTCTGAAGGAAACGGACAATCTGTTGTGCCCATGCTGGAGCTTGTGGCTCGACAACAAGGACTAAAGGCACATCTGCTGCTGCGGGAACATCCGCTTCTACGGCGAGAACCTGCGGTTCAGCCGGTGCTTGACATTCCCCGGCAAGCTTGCCGGAGCAAAACTTGTCGGGAGCGTCTGCTTCAACAGAACAAACCCTAGGGCTTGCCGGAGCAGACTGCTCCTCAGCACCCTTGGTGTTGATCTTGAGGACCTTCTTTGCGGCGGCTTCGGGGAGCTCTGCCGGAAAATAGTCAGCAGAAATCAACTTCCTCTTCTTGCTCTGTCCAGTTGATGGCGTTACAGACGGTTGAGTCATCTTGAGCACAAAGATCCCTGGTTCCACAGGTAACTTAAGTGCGGCGCACTTTGACAGGCCATCGGCAATGTCGTTCTGAGCTCTTGGAACATGTTCCATCTGTAGGTCGTCAAAGTGCTCTTCTAGCTTTCTCACTTCATCAACGTAAGCTTCCATCAACGAACTCTGATAATTTTTGTTCACTTGGCGGACGACAAGCTGTGAGTCACCCCTGACAATGAGCTTCTTAATCCCAAGGTCTACTTCGATCCTGAGACCGGCAAGCAAACCTTCATACTCTGCGGTATTGTTCGTTGCTTGCTCGTTGGGAAAGTGCATCTGGACTACGTACTTGAGGTGCTCTCCGGTGGGTGCAACAAGTAGCACGCCCGCACCGGCGCCTTGCAGCAAGAAGGCACCATCAAAGTACATCAGCCACTCCTTGCTTGCTTCCTTGACGGGGATGCTTGTTTCTGGAATTTCTTCATCTTGTGTTGGCGTCCATTCTGCTATGAACTCCGCCAATGCTCTGCTTTGGATACTTGAAGTGCTCTCAAACTTGAGGCCAAAGCTTGACAGTTCTAGTGCCCACTCGACAATCCTGCCTGTTGCTTCTGGATTTTGCAGTATCCTCTTCAGCGGAAAACGAGTGACGACTGTGATCTCATGTGCTTGGAAGTAATGGCGCAGCTTTCTCGAGGCCATGAGAAGGCCGAAAAGCAATTTCTGCACACCAAAGTACCTTGACCTAGCCACCTGCAGAAGGGAACTAACAAAGTAAACTGGGCGCTGCACCATTCTTTTATGCATCTTCTCACGCGCCTGCGCAGATCCATCTTTGTCGGGACCAGAGCTTGCCGGTGAAGTCTCCTGCTTGTCGCTGGATGCATCTGCTGTGGTTGCTGGTTCATCATCCGGCTCCCTCTCCGCTACTAACGCAGCACTAACCACTTGATTGGTTGCCGCTATATATAGCAGCAACTTCTCTTGTGGCTTAGGTGCGACAAGTGTTGGAGTGGAGGACAGGTATCTCTTCAAGTCCTGCAGCGCAGCCTCTGCCTCTGGAGTCCATTTCATTTGACCTGCCTTTTTCAATATTTTGAAAAACGGCAGGGCGCGCTCAGCAGATCTAGAGATAAACCTGCTGAGAGCAGCCACGCAACTAGCAAGTCTTCGTACATCCTTGACGCTCCAAAGATGTCGAGAAACTGATCCACGAACACCTATGGGACCGGCGGACCGAGCCCCTTTCGGTTCGGCGGGGGGCGGAGATCGCACGAAGAGCAGATCGAGGCGAAGCACACGAGTAGTTTACCCAGCTTCGGAGCTCTCCGGAGAGATAACACTCCTACTGCTGCATGTTTGAGTGTATTGAGTTCTTGCTCGGGAGCGCTGAGTGCTACAGTACACACCAGCTGCTAACGAGACCGAGCGTGAGTGTTTTTCTGCCTTCCAACCCCTTTCTACGTTGCACATGGGCCTCCTTTTATATGCTCAAGGGGTCACCGACAGGTGGCACGTAGACAAGGGTAAAAATGGAAAAGGAATTGTGGTTGGTACATCTACTTGTACAGTGTATCCTACCTAACCCTGACAGCAGGGGACAAAGGCATTAAATGCCTGTCTGCGTCGCCCAAACAGTGCAAAAAGGGACCGTCAGGGACGCCACCGCTTGCCACGATGGCTATCTTGTCAGCGCCGCTTGCCACCGCGCACCGCTGGCTGCACAGCCTCCCGCCACGCGCGCCTAGAAAGGCCTCATGGCGACACGTTGGTGGATGTGCTGGAGCGTGGGTACATAGTGGTCGCTTGCCGCGGCAAGCGCCTTGCCGCGGCAAGCGCCTTGCCGCGGTCGTTGTCTTGTCGCGTCCGGAAGCTTGTCGCTCACCGGGCCTTGCCGTGACGCGTGGCGCGTCGCGGCAAGTTCCTTGAGATGCCTTGGTTGGCCTTCCCGGCAAGCTCCTCTTGCCGGGGCCTTGTCTCCTTGGCTTGAATACTTTGTTCTTGAATGGCTCCAAAGGAACCACGGAGGACCTTGGCAGTCACCCGGCAAGCCTTGCCGCGGGGTGCTGCAACTGCCCGTGCACAAGTTCGGGATACTAGGGTACCCCTACTCTAGTACACCGACAAATGCTATCCTCGGTCTCTAGAAGGACTGCGCGAGGTCTGTTGACCCATACTACCTGGTAAGGGCCTTCCCACTTTGGTGTCATCTTGTTTGTACTCTTGGCAAACTGGACGTGCCAAAGGATAAGGTTGCCTTCCTCAAAACACCAGGCATGAACCCTACAGCTATGATAGCAACACAGGGCTTGTTGATAGCATGCAGCACTCGTAGTAGCCCGGAGACGGTTCTCCTCGAGTAGCACATGGTCATCACGACGGTGCTGATCTTGCGCTACTTCATCGTAGGCAAGCACTCGAGGCGACCCATAAATGAGTTCTGTGGGGATAACTGCTTCTGCCCCATAGACCAGGGAGAAAGTAATCTGCCTGGTAGCTTGATTTGGTGTCATTCTGAGGGACCAAAGGACTACCGGCATCTCATCGATCCACCGCCTGTCGTGCTTCTACAGCGTATCAAAGGTTCTTGTCTTGAGTCCCCACAACACTTCAGCGTTCGTCCTCTCAGCTTGCCCATTGCTTATGGGATGTGTGACAGAGGCAAATGAGACCTTGCTTCCGAGGGTACAAACATATTACATGAAGGCGCGGCTTGTGAAATGGGTGCCGTTGTCGGTAATGATCCTTGCCAGACTCCAAAACGACACACCAGTTCTTTCAAGAACTTGATAGCTGACTGAGCATTCACCTTTCTCACGGCAGTCACTTCCGGCCACTTTGTAAACTTCTCGATAGCAACGAACAAGAATTCAAAGCTCCCGATTGCTCGGGGGAAAGGGCCAAGGATATCGAGCCCCCAGACCAAAAATGGCCATGATAAAGGGATTGTCTGAAGAGCTTGGGCAGGCAGGTGGATGTTCTTGGAATGGAACTGGCAGGCTTCACATTTGGTCAATATCTCAACCGCATCTTGGTGGGCCGTGGGCCAATAGAATCCTTGCTGAAATGCTTTCCCAACCAATGCCCTCGATCCAATGTGGGATCCGCACATGTCTTTGTGTATCTCAGCTAGTAGTTCCTTTCCTTCTTCCCGGCAGATGCACTTCAATTTCACACTGTCGGGCCTCCTTCTGTATAGAGTGTCATCGACAAACTGATACATACTGGCCCTCCGGACTACTCTTTTAGCTTCATCTTGGTCATTGGGGAGTTCTCTGGTTCGGAGGAAGTGGACTATGTGACTTGCCCAAGTTGGAGCCTGGGGCTCGGCAACGAGGACTAGCGGCACTTCCTCAACTATGGGGGCACATTCCTCGTCCACGAGGACCATGGGACTAGCTAGAGGGTGCGGTCGGCAAGTTGTGAGGAGTTGTTTCCGGTAGGGTCCCTACCAGGAGCAAAAAGCTCTAGCGGGAGATGCTTACCGGAGTCCATCTTTTTCCTTTTCCGGGCCATTGTTGCTGGGGATACGAGGGCTGAGTAAGATGGAGAACAAAAGTCCCTGGTTCCACTGGAAGCTTTTATGCAGCACACTTTGACAGATGATCAGCTATGCTGTTTTCCACATGGGGTACATGCTCTGTTTGCAATCCGTCAAAGTGCTCGTCCAAGCTACTCACTTCCTCAACGTATGCCTCCATCAATGGACTTTAGTGATCCTTGTTGACTTGTCTCACCACAAGCTGTGAGTCTCCTCGAATGATCAGCTTCTTGATTCACAACTCTGCAGCAATCCTGAGCCCGGCAAGGAGCCCTTCATACTCTGCTGTATTGTTGGTTGCCTCTTCCCGGGCAAAATGCATCTAGACGACGTACTTCAAGTGCTCCCCTAAGGGGGCGACGAGAAGCACGCCAGCCCCTGCACCTTGTAGGGAAAAGGCACCATTGAAATACATAATCCATTCTTATGGCACCTCCTTGCCGGGGATAACTGTTTCTATCACTTCATCATCAGGGGTTGGCGTCCATTCCGCAATAAACTCTGCCAATGCCCTACTCTGGATTGTTGATGTGCTCTCAAATTTCAGACCAAAACTGGACAACTCCAAAGCCCACTCCACTATTCTGCCGGTAGCCTCGGGGTTTCGAAGTATCCTTTGCAACGGAAAGCGAGTGACAACCATGATCTCATGGGCTTGGAAGTAGTGGCATAGTTTCCTTGAGGCCATGATGAGACCAAAGATCAACTTTCGCATGCCATAGTACCTCAATCGAGCCCCCTATAATTAGGAACTGATGAAGTACACTGGGCGCTGCACCACTTTCTTCCTTGCCGTGTCCTTGGGGTTACTCTTGCTGCCGTGCTCACTTCTACCCTAATCCTTATTTGACTCTGCCGGTTCTGGCTCACTCTCTGCTTCGTCCACTTCCCATTGCGCCACTAAGGCTACGCTCACCACTTGGTTGGTTGCCGCTAAGTATAGCAGCAACGGCTCTTGTGGCTTGGGAGAAACCAAGGTGGGCATAGAGGACAGGTAGGCCTTCAACTCTTGGAAGGCCGCATCTGCTTCTGGGGTCCACTTCATGGGTCCTGCCTTCTTTGGGATTTTCAAGAACGACAAGGCACGCTCGGCTGACTTGGAAATGAATCTCCTTAGCACGGTAACGCACCCTGTCAGACGCCTCACATCCTTGACTCTCCTTGGCGCTTGGATCTGCTCAATGGCTTTAATCTTCTCGGGGTTGGCTTTGATCCCCCGATGGGACACAAACAACCCAAGTAGCTTGTGAGGGAGTGCTGGACTAGGGGGTCCTCGGGCGTCCGGGCTATGTGTTATGGGCCGGACTAATGGACCGTGGAGATATGAGATCGAAGACCTTCCCCCATGTCCGGATGGGACTCTCCTTTGCGTGGATGGCAAGCTTGACGTTCGGATCATGCATCTTCCTTTCTCTATAAACCGACTCTGTACAACCCTTGGTCCCTCCGATGTCTATATAAACCGGAGGGTTTAGTCTATAGAGGCAATCATAATCATATAGGCTAGACATCTAGGGTTTAGCCATTATGATCTCGAGGTAGATTAACTCTTGTAACCCCTATACTCATCAAAGTGAATCAAGCAGGAAGTAGGGTATTGCCTCCATTAAGAGGGCCCGAACCTGGGTAAACAACGTGTCCCCTACCTCCTTTACCTTCGATCCTAGACGCACAGTTCGGGACCCCCTACCCGAGATCAGCCGGTTTTGACACCGACATTGGTGCTTTCATTGAGAGTTCCACTATGTCGTCGCTAGAAGGCTCGATGGCTTCATCGATCATCTACAACAATACCGCCTTGAGGGATAATTTTTTCCCCGGCCAAATTTTCATATTCGGCGGCTTTGCAATGTGCACCAACTCGATTGGCCATCTAGAGCAGATCGATAGCTAGGCCCCTGGTCATCAGATCAGATTTGGAAATCTGAACTATGTCGCTGATATCCGAGGAGACTTGACCTTCCAAGGGTTCGAGGCCCCAACCACCGCTCTGACCTTAGATCCAAAGTGCATCGCCAGCTCCGAACTCTCGAGGTCCGCGTCATGTGAGCTTGGCTAGGGAACTTCTGTCCCGCCCAACTCCACGGACTCTCGCTTTTCTGTCCAAACCTCGCTCTTAAACGAGGCCTTGTACCAAATGCGATCTGTCGCCATTGTAGAAAAATCACTGCCGAACTATGCCTAGCCTGTACTAGGGGCTGAGATCAGGGAATTTTATGCCCCACCCACCACCCACTTCATAGCCACTGTCGAGGACTTAACCGACATGCTCGACTATGCTTCAAAAGACATCGACGGTATGGACGACGATGTCGGAGATGAGCAAAGCCAGGACCTGCCGTTCACCGGATGCTGGACGGACACTTCCACATATGACGTATACATGGTGGACACACCCAAAGAGGATGACAGCGATGGTGGGAGGTATCCAATTGAGGACAAGCCTTCGGAGGCACCACCAAAGCATCGACGTCAGCGACGTCGCTCGAAAGCGCGTGCGAAAAAGACAGCAATACCGGCACCGGAGACAATAATACTCCGGAGAACACCAAAGACCAAGAAGGCCCTATTGGGACAACATCCGAACATGATGATTGGGAGGATGGGCAAGTCAACCCCGATGATCCTGTCGGGAACGAGGGCTCGGAGGATAGTAACTACCTACCGATCTTCGAAGAGGATGAGAGCCTTGGTGACGAAGATTTCATCGTGCCAGAGGAACCCCTCGAACAAGAGCGCTTCAAGCGCCAGCTAATAGCCACTGCAAGAAGCCTAAAAATGAAGCAGCAGCAACTTCAAGCTGATCAGGATTTACTCAATGACAGATGGACTAATGTCCTGGCAGCCTAGGAATACGGCCTCGAGTGCCCAACTAAGAGTTACCCAAAGCGCAAGCTGCTATCCAATTTGACGATGAGGTCCTGGAACCTATACCAACAGCATGTAACGCTGCTGGCGGACCTGACCAGCCACCTCGTGGCCGGGACAGAGCGGCAACTCAAGATGAACACCAGCCAACACCAC
Organism: Triticum dicoccoides; assembly: GCF_002162155.2. Lineage (NCBI taxonomy): Eukaryota > Viridiplantae > Streptophyta > Magnoliopsida > Poales > Poaceae > Triticum > Triticum dicoccoides. The sequence goes on from NC_041385.1 coordinate 282,093,506, forward strand.
CTCGCCCTAAAGGCAGAGAGACAACGGCTGCGGGATACACGTACGACCTGCAACAGGACCTGGACAATAGAGCCAGTCATACCAGATCAATCTATGGATCAAGGGGGCGTGCCACAACATGAGAAGATGGCTATCAGGACTAGCGCGCCACGCACAACATCACCCGGGCTGAAAATCGCATACGGACCTCATCCAAACTACGTCGTGACGTTGCCCGATACAGAGGCACCGCACACCCCCTATGCTTCACCGATGAGGTAATGGAGCACCAGTTCCCAGAAGGGTTTAAACCCGTAAAAATTGAATCATATGATGGCACAACAGATCCCGCAGTATGGATTGAAGACTTTCTTCTCCACATTCACATGGCCCGTGGTGACGATTTACACGCCATCAAATACCTCCCTCTAAAACTCAAGGGATGCTATGTCTTGAGCTTGCGTTGGTTTTACTTGAAGAGGAAAGGGTGATGCAGCACTAGTAGCGTAAGTATTTCCCTCAGTTTTTGAGAACCAAGGTATCAATCCAGTAGGAGGCTCCTCAAAAGTCCCACGCACCTCCACAAACAAACAAGAACTCGCAACCAACGCAACAAAGGGGTTGTCAATCCCTTCACGGCCACTTGCGAAAGTGAGATCTGATAGAGATAATATGATAAGATAAATATATTTTTGGTATTTTATAATATAGATAGCAAAAGTAAAGATGCAAATAAAAGTAGATTGAAAGCTTATATGATAAAAGATAGACCCGAGGGCCATAGGTTTCACTAGTGGCTTCTCTCAAGATAGCATAAATATTACGGTGGGTGAACAAATTACTGTCGAGCAATTGATAGAAAAACGAATATGTCGGTATACAAAAGTAGGGGTTCTCCTTTTGACCCCTTTACTTGTGCATGGGCAGTCAGAGCCTCCCACCACGGCCACGCACAGACATGGTAGGAAGGGGAAGCCAGAGAGAAGTCGAGGCCACAAGGCGAACGAAGCAACAACAAGGACCAAGACCACAAAGATCAGATGGGCGTAGCAGGTTCCCCCGGCAAGGACCCTTGCCGGGGCGGCCTCAGCAACCCCGGCAAGACCCTTGCCAGGGAGCTCGCTCGCGCCAACCAAAGTGAGCCACCCTTGAGCCCACCAACTCTCGACAGACACGTTGGGGCAAGACTCGGGAGGCACCTCTATGGTGGCATGCAGATCTTTGTGAAAGACGAGGAAGAGACAAGACCAAATGAGGATAAGAAGGCAACCATCCTCACCGAAGAAACCCACGAGACCCCCGGCAAGGACCTTGCCGGGGAAACCAGCGCGCCACGGCAAGACCCTCACCGGGCTACCCGGTAAGACCCTTGCTGGGCCACCCGACGAGGCCCTCGCCAAGCGCACCGGCAGGGCCACCGCCAGGCCCGCGCCGACCAAGTCTTCACCGCCGTTCGCATGCAGTTGCCAACTCAACCAGCTGAGCAGGCGACTGTGTGGCAGCATTGTCACATCCCTAGTTCTGGTATGACCTAGACTATCTAGCAAGTTGTGCATCATTTTTAAATTCCATTTAATTTTGAAATGAGGACTTGTGAAACCCTCAAATCATCTCTGGAAATGACCCAAATAAAAATTGTTCCAAAAAGGTCCAAGAAAATGCTCATGTTGTTCTCTGAAAATATTGGGCAGAGATAAAAAATCAAACCAATATTTTTAAGAGCCCATAAGTATTTATTTTGGCCATTTGGAATTAATGCAGTAATTATTTGCTTTGGATATATATTGTTATATATATAAAATATTGTCCAAAAATTATGTCATTTATAAAGGAGCTCTGGAATAATATAACTGGCTTCTATAAAAATTGGCATAAGAAAATAAAATGGTTTAGTATTTTTTATTAAACCAAACAAATGTCAGAAAAATAGAAAAAGAAACAAAAGGGGAAAAAACCTTACCTGGCGCTTAGCTCCTGTGCTGGTCCAGCACTATGCGGCATGGCCGACCCAGTTGGCCAGCCCGGCCCACCTGTCCCCCCCCCTCCTCTGTCGTCTTCCTCCCCGATAGGAGGACGGGCGCATGCCCGACGCGCGCACCGCCGCGCCACGCCACCTCCTCCCTCCCTGCCTGCCTGTCCTCCCCCTCGTCGCTCTGGATGATCCCGCGCGACGCCATGCATGCCCCGTACCCCTCTCACTCTTCCCCCGATCCTCCCCTCTCCTCTCCCTCGCTCTCTCTCTCACGGCCGAACGCCACCGATGCCACCGCTCGCCGTTGCCGCGGCCACTGCCTCCCCCTCGTCCCTCCGTCGTGTCCACGATCTCCGCCACGACTCCCTCGTCCTCTCCGTCAAGCCACAAGACACCCGACGCCCTGTGGAGCCGCCGTCGCCATCGTCTTCGCCTCCGGCCGCCGCAGATCGCCATCGCTGCTTCGTCGTCTCCAGCGCGTCCCCGGCGACAACGAGCAGCCCTGCAAGTCCGCTGTGAGCCCTGCCATCGAACCCCCCTCTCCACTACTCTTCCGGCGCCCTCTAGCCCCTCCGCCGCCGAAGCCGTGCCCCGGCCGCCGCCCCGAGCTCCGCTCCGGCGAGCTCCAGCCACCCCAGCTCCCCCTACATGCTTCGCTGGCTGCGCAAGAGCCCGGGCTACGCTCCGGTGCCCTTAGTCGCCACCCCCGTGGCCTGTAACACGGACACCGCCGCGTCCAGAGGTCGCTGGCGTTAACCTCGCCGGCCTGACGTGTGGGCCCGACCTGCCAGGTGATTAGCTTAAGCTAATCACCACTTAGTTAACCTTGAGACACTGACAGTGGGCCCCAGCGCCACTAATCTAAGTTAGATTAGAAATAACCCCCCTGTTAACTAACTGTGACACTGACGTGTGGACCCCACACGTCAGGTTTGACCCTGGTCAGCCCCGGTTGACCTGCTGACGTCGTGCTGACGTCATGCTGGCGCAATAATATATTTTCTGGAATTAAAATAAATCAGGAAATTCCAGAAAATGTTCAAAACTTCAAAAATTCATATCAATTCAACCGTAGCTCAGATTGAAATAAATTATATATGAAAAATTATCAGAAGAATGCAATCTATCCATCTGTACCAGTTTCGTGCATGATAAAACAACTTATACTTGCTGTATAGGTGAAACACTAAAATGGCTTATATAAAGAGCTTATTTGGAGATGCATTTGAACCTTTGGTTCAAATGGACTTCAAACCAAATGAATACTAGTTGCATTAGCTCAAACAGCATCACATCTTCATGCCATGTTCATGCATCATATTGTTGCACATGCTTGTGTATTGATTGTTGGCACCGTTCCTTCTCGATAGGTCCTGCTCCGGAGACGTTCCAGAGTACCTGTGTGTGAAGCAGTGCCTCCCTTGTTGATTACCAGGCAAGCAAACCCCCTTGTTCATTCCGATAAATTCTAATCTCTCGCTCCTGCTCTCAGTTATTGCATTAGGACAACAACGATTCATCTGCTAATTTGTGCTGCGGTAGTTGAACCCATTCCTCTGCATGACCTGTCATTGCCACAGTAAATAGTTGAAACCCACTAACATGTGTAGGAGTTGATTGAGCCATGTTGTGTTCCTACCATGCTATGCCTGCTATTGCTTAGAGTTGTGTCAGGTCTGGTTCATTGGGAATGAATTGAAGTGTTACGATATGTTCTGGTGCTGAGAGTGAAGTGTGTGAACACGATTTGGTAAAGGTAGCGGTGAGAGGCCATGTAGGAGTACATGGTGGGTTGTCTCACTGGAACCGTCCTTAAGCACTAAGTTCTATGTATGTTGTCCAATGACTCGATACTACCACACATTGGGTTCCGGTAACTCGACCCCTCTCGACTTATTAACCAACTTGGTCTCTGTCCAGGAGTCGCAACTAGTTTCCGGTGTTTGTAGGTAGTGCTATTTTTATACCGAGTGGCCTTCCCATAGGGAGACGGGGATGAATCCATAGTAGTGTATTGTGTGGTGACTAGTGGACTCATGTGTGCCATATCACCTCAAAGAAGTTCTGGTAGTCGTAGAACAGGATAGCCACAGCGTCAAAGCTGGCTTGCTGCAACTAAACCCCACATTACCCTCTTGATACAAATGCATGTATGGTAGGATCTGATGTAAGTCTTGCTGAGTACCTTTGTACTCATGTTGCTTTATTTATGTTTCTTGCAGCGAAGACTTCGGTCTTACTAGTGTTCTCGTGGACTTCGACGAGTAGCTTGTACCTCAGCTACGATCTTGATCGGATGTTGTAGATAGTCAGGCTCTTCAGCCTTTTTCATTTGTAGATGTCTGTACCCAGACATGTAATGCTTCCGCTTCCTGCTTGTATGCTCTGTATGATGGGTCTTGTGACCCCTGTTTGCAATAAATGCTATGTTGGCTCTTTGAGCTTTATCGATATGAGTTGTTGAGTTATGCTGTGATGCCATGTTGTACAACAAATACTTGCATGTTATGCGTACGTGTAATGTGTATTGCTATGTGTGGGATCTGACTATCTAGTTGTTTATCCTTAGTAGCCTCTCTTACCGGGAAATGTCTCCTAGTGCTTCCACTGAGGCCTGGTAGCTTGCTACTGCTCCGGAACACTTAGGCTGGCCGGCATGTGTCCTTCTTCGTTCCTGTGTCTATCCCTTCAGGGAAATGTCGCGCGATGAAAACCGGAGTCCTGTTAGCCCGCTACAGCCCGGTTTACCGGAGTCCTGCTAGCCCAGTTGCTACAGCCCGGATTCACTCACTGATGACTGACACGTTCGATGCTGGGTCATGTATGCCTGTCCCTGTAAGTTAGTGCCACTTTGGGTTCACGACTAGCCATGTCAGCCCGGGTTCTTTGTCATATGGATGCTAGCGACATTATCATATACGTGTGCCAAAAGGCGCAAACGGTCCCGAGCATGGTAAGGCGACACCCGTGGGAATACCGTGCGTGAGGCCGCAAAGTGATATGAAGTGTTACATGCTAGATCGATGTGGCATAGAATCGGGGTCCTGACAAGCATGCAATCCTTCGTGGAGTCTCCACCATCGTGCCACCTTAGCTGCCTGCCTGCCTGCGTAGCTGATGTCTACTACACAACCTTCTTCTTGTAGATGTTGTTGGGCCTGCAAGTGCACATGTTTGTAGGACAGTAGCAAATTTCCCTCAAGTGGATGACCTAAGGTTTATCAATCCATGGGAGGCGTAGGATGAAGATGGTCTCTCTCAAGCAACCTTGCAACCAAATAACAAAGAGTCTCTTGTGTCCCCAACACACCCAATACAATGGTAAATTGTATAGGTGCACTAGTTCGGCGAAGAGATAGTGATACAACTGCAATATAGATAGTAGATATAGGTTTTTGTACTATGAAAATATAAAAACAGCAAGGTGACTAATGAAAAAAGTGAGCATAAATGGTATTGCAATGATAGGAAACAAGGCCTAGGGTTCATACTTTCACTAGTGCAAGTTCTCTCAACAATAATAACATAGATAGATCATATAACAATCCCTCAACATGCAACAAAGAGTCACTCCAAAGCCACTAATAGCGGAGAACAAACGTAGAGATTATGGTAGGGTACGAAACCACCTCAAAGTTATTCTTTCGGATCAATCTATTCAAGAGTTCGTACTAGAATAACACCTTAAGAGACAAATCAACCAAAACCCTAGTCACCTATATACTCCATTGTCACCTCAAGTATCCGTGGGCACGATTATATGATATGCATCACACAATCTCAAATTCATCCAACCAACACAAAGTACTTCAAAGAGTGCCCCAAAGTTTCTACCGGAGAGTCAAGAAAATGTGTGCCAACCCCTATGCATAGGTTCATGGGCGGAACCCCCAAGTTGGTCACCAAAACATACATCAAGTGGCACGTGATATCCCATTGTCACCACAGATAAACACGGCAAAACATACATCAAGTGTTCTCAAATAAAGTCTCAATCCGATAAGATAACTTCAAGAGGGAAACTCAATTCATCACAAGAGAGTAGAGGGGGAGAAACATCATAAGATCCAACTATAATAGCAAAGCTCGCGATACATCAAGATTGTGCCATAGAGAGAACACGAGAGAGAGAGATCAAACACATAGCTACTGGTACATACCCTCAGCCTCGAGGGTGAACTACTCCCTCCTTGTCATGGAGAGCGCTGGGATGATGAATATGGCCACCGGTGTTGGGTTCCCCCTCCAGCAGGGTGCCGAAACGGACTCCCGAGAGGTTTTTGGTGGCTACAGAGGCTTGCGGCGAAGGAACTCCCGATCTATCTTGATATTCGACGGTTTTAGGGTACGTAGGCTTATATAGGTGAAAGATGTCAGTCGGGAGGTGCTCAAGGGGCCCACAAGACAGGGGGCGCGCCCAGTAGGGGGGCCCTCCTATCTCGTGGCTGCCTCGAGTATCTTCTGACGTGAACTCCAAGTCTCCAGGATCATATTCTTCCAAAAAATCACGCTGTCGAAGGTTTCATTCCGTTTGGACTCCGTTTGATATTCCTTTTCTTCGAAATACTGAAACAGGCAATAAAACAGCAATATGGGCTGGGCCTCCGGTTAATTGGTTAGTCCCAAAATTAATATAAAAGTGTATAATAAAGCCCATAATCATTCAAAACAGATAATAAAATAGCATTAATGCTTCATAAATTATAGATACGTTGGAGACGTATCAGCATCCCCAAGCTTAATTCCTACTCGTCCTCGAGTAGGTAAATGATAAAAGAAAGAATTTATGAAGTGTGAATGCTAGAAGGTGCACAAGTTTGATCAATGATAATTTCAATCACCTTTGCTAGCATGATAATATGTCATAACAGTAGTTCATCTCATAAAACTTCTCACGATAAAGTAACAAGCAATTCACATGTCAAAGCATAGACCATAAACTTTCTTGAAAACTAGCAAACTTCATTCTCAGTCATCAAACAATTGCAATTCATCTTATTTTCAGGAATAGCAAACTCCACATACTCAACTACCATATAGTCTTCTACAATTGCTAACACTCACGCAATACTAATTGTTACGGAGTTTCAATCGGACACTAAGAAAGATAGGGCCTTATAGTGTTGCCTCCCAACGTATTCACCTTTGGGTGATGTCAACAATAATATTTCATGCTAACTTACATCCAATTGGATATATATATATCAGGATCTTCCGACACAAGGTGCTTGCCAAAGGATAAAATGAAAAAGGGAAAGGTGAAGATCACCTTGACTCTTGCATAAAAGTTAAAGACATAAAGTAAAAGATAGGCCCTTCGCAGAGGGAAGCAGAGGTTGTGATGCGCTTTTAAGGTTGGATGCACAAAATCTTAATGCGAATGATCGTCACTTTATATTGCCACTTGTATATGGACCTTTATTATGCAGTCTGTCTCTTTTATTGCTTCCATAACAAGAGATCGTATAAAGCTATTTTCTTCACACCAAAAGATCATACATATTTAGAGAGAAATTTTTATTGCTTGCACCGATGACAACTTACTTGAAGGATCTTCCTCAATCCATAGGTAGGTATGGTGGACTCTCATGGAAAAACTGGGTTTAATGATATTTGGAAGCACAAGTAGTATCTCTACTTAGTGCAAGGAATTTTTGGCTAGCATGAGGGGGAAAGGAAAGCTCAACATGTTTGAATGATCCATGACAATATACTTTAACTGAGATGTCGGAAAACATAACCCATTACGTTGTCTTCCTTGTCCAACATCAACTCTTTAGCATGTCGTACTTAATGAGTGCTCCCAATTATAAAAGATGTCTACAATAGTATTTTTATATGTGAAATCTCTCTTCCTTCAATATTCTTTCATTAATTGTTCAAATGACCAATACAATGCTTGCTAACCTTCAATAAATTTACAACCTCTACTTCTTAGACGTGAAGTCATTACTCCCCATGGGATAAGCAAATGAGACATATATAATTTCAGATTTATGACAATCAACTCATTCAACCATTTACTCATAGGATATAAGTGAAGCACACGAGTAAATGACAAACTACTCCAAAAAGATATAAGTGAAGATCAATGAGTAGCTAAATAATTATGCAACTATGTGAAGACTCTCTCTCATTAAATAATTTCAGATCTTGGTATTGTTTTCAAACAGCAAGCAAAACAAAATAATATGACATTGCAAGAATAGCACAACTCATGTGAAGAAGCAAAAACTTAGGTTCAACCGATACTAACCGATAGTTGTTGAAGAAGAAAGGTGGGATGCCTACCGGGGCATACCCAAGCTTAGATGCTTTAGACTTCTTGAAATATTATCTTGGGGTGCCTTGGGCATCCCCAATCTTGAACTTTTGTGTCTCCTTAATTCCTCTCATATCATGGTTTCTCTTTTTATCAAAAGCTTCATCCACAACAAACTCAACAAGAACTCGTGAGATAGGTTAGTATAAACCAATGCAAAACCTTATCATTTTCTACTGTGACAAATCACTAAAATTATTATTCAACATTGCATACTAAATGTCTCTTCATAGTTAATACTCCTATCCTCAAATAGAATCATTAAACAAGCAAACATATGCAAACAATGCAAACATAACAGCAATCTGCCAAAACAGTATAGTCTGTAAAGAATGCAAGATTCATCATACTTCCCTAACTCCAAAAATTATGAAATAAAATTCCCACGGTAGTAAATTTATCATATCTCATTATGCAAAAAGTTTCAACAGTATATAATTATCTGACTTTTCTAGGGAATTTTTGCAACAGCGGTAAACTTTCTGTTTTCAAACAGCAACATGTATACTAGCAAAATAAGCATGACAAAGGCTATCCTTGACATTTTTATTGAAAATAAATATGCAAAACATTATTATAAATAACATCAAGCAAATAATAACAAAATAAAATGACGCTCCAAGCAAAACACATATCATGTGGTGAATAAAAATATAGCTCCAAGTAAAAGTTACCGATGAACGAAGACGAAGGAGGGGATGCCATCCGGGGCATCCCCAAGCTTAGGCTCTTGGTTTTCCTTGAATATTACCTTGGGGTGCCTTGGGAATCCCCAAGCTTAGGCTCTTGCCACTCCTTATTCCATAGTCCATCGAATCTCTACCCAAATCCTGAAAACTCCACAACACAAAACTCAACAGAAAACTCGTAAGCTCCGTTAGTATAAGAAAATAAAACCACCACTTAGGTACTGTAATGAGCTCATTCTAAATTCATATTGGTGTAATATCTATTGTATTCCAACTTCTCTATGGTTCATACCCTCCGATACTACTCATAGATTGATCAAAATAAGCAAACAACACATAGAAAACAGAATCTGTCAAAAATAGAACAGTCTGTAGTAATCTGTATGAAACGTCTAATTCTGGAACTCCAAAAATCCTACCAAATTAGGAAATCCTAAGAAATTTGTGTACCAATCCATAGAAAAAACAATCAGATAAATATCACTTTTGTGTGAATTAAAAAAACTAATTTACTGGGTGCAAAAGTTTCTGATTTTCAGCAGGATCAACACAACTATCACCGTAAGCTATCCTAAAGGTCTTACTTGGCACTTTATTGAAACAAAAGCTATAAAACATGATTACTACAGTATAATAATCATGTGAACACACAAAAACAGTAAGGGTAAATATTGGGTTGTCTCCCAACAAGCGCTTTTCTTTAATGCCTTTCTAGCTAGGCATGATGATGACAATGATGCTCACATAAAAGATAAGAATTGAAACGTAATGGGAGCATCACGAAGCATATGACTAGCACATTTAAGCCTAACCCACTTCCTATGCATAGGGATTTCGTGAGCAAACAACTTATGGGAACAATAATCAACTAGCATAGGAAGGTAACACAAGCATAAGTTCAAAACTTGAAGCACATAGAGAGGAAACTTGACATTATTGCAATTCCTACAAGCACATGTTCCTCCATCATAATAATTTTCAGAAGCATCATGAATGAATTCAACAATATACCCAGCACCTAAAGCATTCTTTTCATTATATACAAGCATGGAAAATTTACTACTCTCCACATAAGCAAAATTCTTCTCATTCGGAATAGTGGAAGTATCATAAGAGACTTGAACACTAAAAATTGTTTCCACATTAAAAGAGTAATGTTCAGAAAAAGGGTAATCATAATCATGACAAGATTTGTAAATATAATCATCACTACTTTTTATAGCATAAGTTTCATCACAATAATCATCATAAGTAGCAACTTCGTTCTCATCAGAATCGATTGAAACCTCTCCCAAGATAGTGGAATCACTAAATAAAGTTGACACTCTTCCAAATCCACTTTCGTATTTATCACAATAAGATTCAACATCCTCCAAAATAGTGGGATCGTTACTTCCTAAAGTTGACACTCTTCCAAACCCACTTTCATCAATATAACCATCATAAATAGGAGGCATGCTATCATCATAACAACTTTGCATATCAAAACTTGGGATGCTAAAAGTATCATCTTCATTAAACATAGCATCCCCAAGCTTGGGACAAACATTAATTCCAGCAAATATATTCTCAAATATTTCAACCTCATCAAACATAGCTTCCCCAATATTGGGCCCTTTCATATCATAAGCATAGTCACTCTCATCATTAAAAATATTGATAGCACCAATAGTATAGCAATTATCATCATCACAATGAGTAGTATGAGCAATATCATTTGGGAGGGATACCTTTCTACCTTTGTTCCTCCTTCTTTTCTTTTTCTTCTTCACATTATGTGTGGGTTCAACCTTCCTCTTTGAGCTCCTTATTTATGAGATTGGTTGAATAGAAAGCTCCTCCTCGTTACCTGATTCATCATGAGAAATAATAGGAGGAAATTGGGAGGTCTCTTCCCTTTCATTAGTATTCTCTTCATCTTCTATTCGATTTCTTTTCTTTATGTAATTGGCAATATAAGGATTTTCAATGCAATTCACCGCACAATACATATAAATCTTCTCTAGATCAAAATCAAGAAATCTATCAAGATTAAATTTTGGAATACCCTTAGTTATACGTTTCATTTCTTCATACCCCAATAGCAAACTAAGTTCATTATGATGTGCAAGGGTAATCAAGCTATCACAATTTTTGGACACGATTCGATCATGAAACAATTTGCATTGGAGATTTAAATGACCATGTTTACTGCAAAGTTCACAAGGGGCACAAAAAATATTGAATCTTTCAGCACATTCATCAAGACTTTCTTGCAAACCTTTAGTTTTTAAATACTTATGCCTCTTGCAATATCTATTTTGTCTATTTGGTGTGTCCATGCAAACCCATTCTACTTCACAAAAATCAACATGCTTATAAGAGACATTTTCATCATAACTAGTGCAATCATCATTAGTACTATGGATATTAAAAGAGTTCATACTAACAACATTGCAATCATGCTCATCATTCAAATATTTAGTACCAAGCATTTTAAAGCATTCTTCTTCTAGCACTTGAGCACAATTTTCCTTTCCATAAAACTCACGAAAGATATTAAAAAGACGAAGCGTATGAGACAAACTTAACTCCATTTTTTTGTAGTTTTCTTTTATAAACTAAACTAGTGATAAAACAAGAAACAGAAAGATTCGATTGCAAGATCTAAAGATATACCTTCAAGCACTCACCTCCCCGACAACGGCGCCAGAAAAGAGCTTAGTTGACGGGGTGTGAGTGAGTGTCGCTTACCTAGCCTCCCCGGCAACGGCGCCAGAAAAGAGCTTGATGTCTACTACACAACCTTCTTCTTGTAGACGTTGTTGGGCCTGCAAGTGTACAGGTTTGTAGGACAGTAGCAAATTTCCCTCAAGTGGATGACCTAAGGTTTATCAATCCATGGGAGGCGTAGGATGAAGATGGTCTCTCTCAAGCAACCCTGCAACCAAATAACAAAGAGTCTCTTGTGTCCCCAACACACCCAATACAATGGTAAATTGTATAGGTGCACTAGTTCAGCGAAGAGATAGTGATACAAGTGCAATATAGATAGTAGATATAGGTTTTTGTAATCTGAAAATATAAAAACAGCAAGGTAACTAATGATAAAAGTGAGCGTAAATGGTATTGCAATGATAGGAAACAAGGCCTAGGGTTCATACTTTCACTAGTGAAAGTTCTCTCAACAATAATAACATAGATAGATCATATAACAATCCCTCAACATGCAACAAAGAGTCACTAATAGCGGAGAACAAACGTAGAGATTATGGTAGGCTACGAAACCACCTCAAAGTTATTCTTTCAGATCAATCTATTCAAGAGTTCGTACTAGAATAACACCTTAAGAAACAAATCAACCAAAACCCTAATGTCACCTAGATACTCCATTGTCACCTCAAGTATCCGTGGGCACGATTATACGATATGCATCACACAATCTCAAATTCATCCAACCAACACAAAGTACTTCAAAGAGTGCCCCAAAGTTTCTACTGGAGAGTCAAGAAAATGTGTGCCAACCCCTATGCATAGGTTCATGGGCGGAACCTGCAAGTTGGTCACGAAAACATACATCAAGTGGCACGTGATATCCCATTGTCACCACAGATAAACACGACAAGACATACATCAAGTGTTCTCAAATAAAGACTCAATCCAATAAGATAACTTCAAGAGGGAAACTCAATTCATCACAAGAGAGTAGAGGGGGAGAAACATCATAAGATCCAACTATAATAGCAAAGCTCGCGATACATCAAGATCGTGCCATAGAGAGAACACGAGAGAGAGAGATCAAACAAATAGCTACTGGTACATACCCTCAGCTTCGAGGGTGAACTACTCCCTCCTTGTCATGGAGAGCGCTGGGATGATGAAGATGGCCACCGGTGATGGGTTCCCCCTCCGGCAGGGTGCCGGAATGGACTCCCAAGAGGTTTTTGGTGGCTACAGAGGCTTGCAGCGGCGGAACTTCCGATCTATCTTGATATTCGATGGTTTTAGGGTACGTAGGCTTATATAGGGGAAAGAAGTCGGTCGGGAGGTGCTCGAGGGGCCCACGAGACAGGGGGCACGCCCAGTAGGGGGGTGGGGGCCCTCCTATCTCGTGGCTGCCTCGAGTATCTTCTAACATGAACTGCAAGTCTCCAGGATCATATTCTTCAAAAAAATCACGCTGCTGAAGGTTTCATTTTGTTTCGACTCCATTTGATATTCCTTTTCTTCGAAATACTGAACAGACAATAAAACAACAATATGGGCTGGGCCTCCGGTTAATAGGTTAGTCCCAAAAGTAATATAAAAGTGTATAATAAAGACCATATCATTCAAAACAGATAATAAAATAGCATTAATGCTTCATAAATTATAGATACGTTGGAGACGTATCAGTAGCACGACATGCATCGCTAGCCAGGGTGCGTGTTGAAGTGAGGGGAGGCGGTGACGGACGGGACGGGCCCTGCCCCCGTCCCTGATAAAGTGGAGGGACACCTAAGCTTTGCATTTAATGCCCCTTGGCCTGTAATACGGGCGATAAGCTCGTGCTACTGTATCACTTTCCACCTCCTGTGTGCCACTGTGGCAGCCCCTTTCACCTATAGAAGGAGGCCCATGGCACACAGAGAAGGGATTCGGCTCTTTTGAACCCCTCAGCACCCAGAGCTAGTTCGAGAGGGAACACTAATACATCCACCAAAGCAGGATCGTAGGGTTTTACGCATCTTTGCGGCCCGAACCTGGGTAAATCCTCCTTGTGTCATCTTTTAGTCCTGCTCTTCTCACGATCCCCGCGCCCTGCAACCGTAGAAGGGATTCCAGTGATCCCATAGGTGTCGTTTCCCAGCTTCCCCATAAAAAGGAATAACCGCGAGCGCGCTGCTCACTTTACCCTTTCCCTACACCCCCTTCCAATCTCAGAACCGCCGCCCCCTTCTCCTCGAGCTCCTCTGTTCTCGCCCATCGCCGTCGCACTTCCACCATCCCCTGCCTTTTTGCTTCCCACAACCTCCATGGCGCCTAAGTCCACCAAGAGCAAGGGAGCGGCGAAGGACACCGGCGTGTCGGAGCAGCCGGAAAGCGAGCTGGTGGTGCGGCGGGCGCAGTTCGCCTACTTCCTCCCTTCGATGGCGGCGTGCCTGAGCTTCGGGAGATGTTCAAGTGCTTGTGGGGTGTGAAGACGGGGGGAGAGAAGACGGGGCATCCGGCCACGACTGTCGTCCCTGCCAACGCTGGGCCCTCCCCCCACCGGTACCCTTTCTTCGTCAATTATTTCTCTTGCGGGCTCTGTCCCCCCTTCTCCAATTACTTCAAGGACATCATGCACACCTATGGCTTCCGCCTCTTGGATTTTACTCTGAATGTCATGGCGTGCATGGCCCTCTTTGCCCATCTCTGCGAGGGCTTCGTCGGGGTGTACCCCAGCATGGCGCTCTTCCGCCATTACTTTTCTCCTCGGATCCAAAAAGGGGGCGCCATTGCTGGCTGCGTCGCCTGGATCCCAAGGGCCAAGGGGGCGTACCCGGACGGCTCCACGAAGGAGAGGTGGGAAGAATGGCAGGGTCGGTGGTGCTGGATTGAGGAGAAGGACCCGCCGGCGTTCTGCGAGGTTCGCCAGAAGCTGCCGGTCCGTGGCAGCGATCGGGGCGATGTCGACGCTGACGACGCGAAGCTCGCGATCGGCACCACCAGGATTCTTCGGCTCACCCAGGCCGGGCTCACCCTCGAGATGATCGGGGCGGACTTCATCTGCCACTGGATTGCTCCTCTGCACGATGAGGGGAGGCCAACCTAGCTCTATGTGAACACCGTCGACATCATGAGGCTCCGTCCCGATCTCGACAACAACCTGACGGTGTTGCTGAAAGTGCAACTATCCCTAGGTGGGTTTGGTAATTCATAACAACATATAGCTCATTGAGCTAATGCTATTCCAAGACTATTATTTCAGGAAGCTCTATGAATGGCATGGCATGGATGATGAAAGTGGATCCCTCAAAATATCAAGGACAAAGGATTGGCTCAAGCTCAAAAGATCAAGACTCTACATTTTATATTTCAGTGCTCTCAAGGAGGGATGAGGTGTTGCTTAATGAGCTTCTTGCTTCATGTGCTTAGTGATATGCTCCAAAACCCTCAACTACTTTCTCACATCCACATATGACCTAAACCTAAAGCCAAAATCGGTCACACCGATTCTTTCTATCCGGCGCCACTGAGTTCAGATGTCATAGCCACTGCCACAAACCCTAGGCAAATCGGTCTCACCGATAGGGATCTCGGTCTCACCGAGATGGGATTGTAATCTCTCTGTTTTCCTTCATAACATTTCGGTCTAACCGAAGTGAGCGATCGGTCCCACCGAGATTGCAATGTAAACTCTCTGTTTCCCTTTTGTAACATTTCGGTCTCACCGAAAAGAGCAAATCGGTCCCACCGAGTTTACCTGACCAACTCTCTGGTTAGCTAATTACCAAAATCGGTCTCACCGAGTTTGTGTAATCGGTCTCATTGAGATTACGTTATGCCCTAACCCTAACCATATCGGTCCTACCGAGTTGCATTTCGGTCCCACCGAAAATCCTAACGGTCACTAGGTTTACTAAATCGGTCTGAGTGAGTTTGTTGATTCGGTCCTACCGAGATTGGCAAATTGTGTGTAACGGTTAGATTTTGTGTGGAGGCTATATATACCCCTCCACCTCCTCTTCATTCGTGGAGAGAGCCATCAGAACAAACCTACACTTCCAACTTACCAATTCTGAGAGAGAACCACCTACTCATGTGTTGAGGCCAAGATATTCCATTCCTACCATATGAATCTTGATCTCTAGCCTTCCCCAAGTTGCTTTCCACTCAAATCTTCTTTCCACCAGATCCAAATCCTATGAGAGAGAGTTGAGTGTTGGGGAGACTATCATTTGAAGCACAAGAGCAAGGAGTTCATCATCAACGCGCCATTTGTTACTTCTTGGAGAGTGGTGTCTCCTAGATTGGCTAGGTGTCACTTGGGAGCCTCCGACAAAGATTGTGTAGTTGAACCAAGGAGTTTGTAAGGGCAAGGAGATCGCCTACTTCGTGAAGATCTACCGCTAGTGAGGCAAGTCCTTCATGGGCGACGGCCATGGTGGGATAGACAAGGTTGCTTCTTCGTGGACCCTTCTTGGGTGGAGCCCTCCATGTACTCGCGCAACCGTTACCCTTCATGGGTTGAAGTCTCCATCAACGTGGATGTATGATAGCACCACCTATCGGAACCACGCCAAAAACATCTGTGTCTCCAACTGCGTTTGAATCCTCCAAACCCTTCCCTTTACTTTGTTGCAAGTTGCATGCTTTAATTTCCGCTGCCTATATACTATTTGCATGCTTGCTTGATTTGTGTGATGATTGCTTGACTTGTCCAAAGATTGTTAAAATCTGCCAAACTCTAAAATTGGGAAAAGGTTAAGTTTTTAATTGGTCAAGTAGTCTAATCACCCCCCTCTAGACATACTTCAAGGTCCTACAGTTCCAGCACGCTCATCTTTGCCAACGAATCTTCCAGCTCGAGGTCGACAACACGGGTGAGGTCGAGCGGTCCGGCAAGCTTGCCAGGGCCACCACGAAGGTCGGCAAGGTCGATAAGGAGCCTGTTTTTAAGCTGCCGGCGGGGGTGGTCCCGCTGAGCAACAACTCTCGTCGGAACTAGATCATCGCCATGATACTGCTCTTCAACACGCACGGCCTCGACCCAAACTGGGTTGAGCCGAACGAGCTCGTGGTGCAGGAGTTCATCGACACTCTGTACGAGATATACATCACCGATGAGCCGCGGCTCATTCAGGACACCTCCACGGCAGAGCTGGATTATATTGCCGCCAGGGTGGAGGAGGCGAGGCTTGCCGAGGAGGAGGCAAAGCTCATCAAGGCGGCTGGCAGCGCCGACGGGGTGGTGGACAAGGCCGCGGTGGAAGTAGAGGAGAGGGAGCTCGCCCGGTGGGCTGCAGCAGCTGGGGAGGCCAGCGGCGCCGACACCGGGACTCCCCTCGTTGAGGACGTCGCCGACGGGTCGTCGTCGGAGGAGGGCGAGGAGGAGAGGGCCGCGACCGCCAATCCCCCGATCACCGGCAAAAGGCGGGTCCTGCGGCGGGCCTCCTTCAGCGAGCCGGTCCGCTCCGATTAGGCCGTGCAGCTGCGCCCAACCCAGGAAGCGTCTGTGCGCCAGACGAGGGCGGTGACGATGAAGAAAGCGGCGAAAGTCGTGGCGTCGAAGAAGAAGACACCTGCCCCTTCATCGTACAAGCGCGTCCGGATGCCATTGCCTCCCCCCTCGCTGGCAAACATTGGCGTGGGGATTGGGGGTGACTTGTTTGATTTCGGGCCTCTCAGCCCGGAAAGAGAGCCCGGGCCTCTTAGCCCGGTGCGGAAGAGGAAGACAACATAGGAGGAGGAGGAAGAGAACAAAGAGTAAGCCTCTGCTTTTTC
>NC_041385.1:282111215-282174893 GCF_002162155.2 Triticum dicoccoides
CCGATGGTGTTGCTTACTTGTCTTCATCTTGCAGGGATGTGGAGACGCTGGCCCAGAGGATCAAGAGGGCCAGGACTTTGATGAGCGGCCAGCCCCCGGTAGGCACCTCCAGTACGGCACTGGTGGTGTCGAGCAGCCCGGACAACAGCCCCCAGCCCAGCCCCCAGCGTAAGTCCACCACCCTCCCTATATCAACGTGCGGCATGGTCGATGCTTCGGTGCTAACTGTGTCGCGGATGCAGGAGAGGAGCAGCACCAAAGGGAGCTAGAGGGGCCCCTCCGATCGTGCCGCCTCCATTAACCACACAGCCCCAAGGGGCGTCCCCGGCAAGGACACCAAGCACCGAGGTTGTGCACACGGAGGAGGGGGAGGATAACGTAGGCGCCGGCGGCTTTGCCTCAACGCCGGACCTTGGCGGAGAAGGGGATTCCGCCTCTCGACCTAGGACGGTAGGCTACTCGCCCTTATTTTCTGTTTGCATCCTTCTTTCCTCTTTTCCTCATCGGGTTTCGATCTTGGCTTCGCCCCGTATCTTCCTCACCGTCTAGGCCCCTCTTCGGAGGACGTTGACACCACCATCAAGGACATTGCCGCAGAGGCCGCGGCGGAGGTGGAGAAGATTGCCGCTGAGGAGGACGCCAGGGGTGCCGCCGAGGATGCCGCCAAGGGGTCCGCCGAAGAGCCCGACAAAGGGACTGCCGAGGATGCCGGCAAGGCCGCTGCCGAGGAGGGGGTGTTCAACGACCTGCCTTCCTCCTCTGGTGCCTCTGGCTCCGGCAGGTACCTGAGGGTCAGCGACGACCTCTTCGTCCACCTTCTTGGCGCGTCGAGCACCAGGGCTCCCTTTGAGGGAGAGGTGTTTGACGAGGAGGCGCTTGCCACCGCCGGGATCGAGGTTGTCGACGAGCCGGGCGCTGGTGACGTCGGCTCCCAAGAGGAGCAGCTGCTCCAAGCCATGGGGGCCAGCTTCTGTAAGCTTCAGGTGCTCCATCGTGCTCGCCTGGACAAGGCCAAGTCCAGGATGGTGGTGGTGGAGAGGATGGAGGAGGACTTTGGGGGGCGTGTTGCCGAGGCGCAGGACTGGTTCCGCCAGGCTCAAGATGAGCTGAAGGCTGCCCAGGGTGAGTTGGCCAACCGTGAGGTGGAGCTCGCCCTGAGGCTGGCCGACATCGAGAAGGCCCAGGAGACGGCGAAGAAGTTGGCCGACGAAGCCGAGGCCGTCCGGTCCTAGCATGACACTTACCGGGGCAGATCGCCCGCGCCAACGAAAGTGAGCCACCCTTGAGCCCACCAACGTTCGACAGACACGTTGGGGCAAGACTCGGGAGACACCTCTGTGGTGGCATGCAGATCTTGATGGCCTTGCCGCTCGTCCTCTTCCTCTTCCGCAGCCTCCCTACGCCAGCCGCCCAAGGAGACGACCCCGAGAAGTTCAAGGAGCTGGC
Source organism: Triticum dicoccoides (assembly GCF_002162155.2). Classification (NCBI taxonomy): domain Eukaryota; kingdom Viridiplantae; phylum Streptophyta; class Magnoliopsida; order Poales; family Poaceae; genus Triticum; species Triticum dicoccoides. Next base: position 282,112,662 of record NC_041385.1, read on the forward strand.
GACACAGATGATGGGGTCGCCGGTGCCGCTCGGAGCGGCGCCCGACACCTAGTCGGACTTGTCATCCTGCCGCCCGCTGCCCTCGTCGTCGCTGCCGTTGTCTTCCTCGCCACTCTCTCTTGAGGAGGAATCTTCATCATCGGAGGAGCTCTCTACGCAGCACCTCACACGGGTCCCAAAGTGCCCGAAGATCTTGATGGAGAGGAGGCCGCCATCCATTAATTTGAAATGGAGAGCGAGCCCATCCGTCAAGCTGTGGAGGCGAGCGAAGGTCTTCCACCCTTGATGAAGGTACATGATGTGAGGGGCGGGGAACTCAACGTCGACCCACGTGCCACTATTCCCACAACCCCTCATGTGCAGCCGCAGCGCCTGCGGCGGATCTAGCTCCATCTCCCGCGCAAACGGGGTCGGAAGGCGAAGGTGACAGCGTGGCGGATGGCGCAGCCTGACGAAGAATTTGCAGGGGTTGTCCGCAGCATGGCGCTCCATCGGAGGAAGGACTGCTGGAGGGGGCGAGGCAGATCTGTCGCCCCGTCCTCCTCTCCCTCGGGCACCACGGCGGCCTTGACCTCGTCCCCTCCCCCTTCCTCTAGCGGCCGGCTCCGCCGCTACGAGCTCTTGGGGAGGAGTGACACGTTGTCGGGCCGAAACCCTCGCTGCCACCGATGAAGCGTCGCCGTGCCCCCTCGCCATGATAGAAGAAGAAAGGAAGCAGGGATGGGGAGAGGTAGATGGGGAAAGGTTGAGAGGCGCCGTCCCTCTCGCTCCCCTCCTTATAATGGGGCGGAGGCGAGGCTCGGTCGCCCCCTCTCGGCCAATCCGGCCTATTGAAGTGACAGCAAGCGGGGTCGTCAATCGCCCTCCCCGCTCCATTGAAGGCGCGTGGGAATCAACCCGCACACGCGCGGCTACCGACGACCCCTGCGCCTGTCATTCGCTCTGCATGCAGTGAACGTGGCGCAAGGGGCAGGCGCAATGGGGCGCGTGGAACGACGGTTCCCGAGCAAGGGTAATAAATGGTAGGCGCCCCGCGGTCGCAAAGAGACGCGCAAGCCGCCTCTTTACTATCCACCACGAGGTGACGCCAGCATTCCCACGTCATGTGCGCGCACGGCCCCCATGTTGCGCGTTCAACGCGGGTCATGGGAAGCGCAGCGTACGAGACGATGGCCGCGGTAAAAATCCGCCCCAACTGCCCGCGCACCGTTCTTGGCCTAGCCCAACAACGTGCTGCCCTTATGTATGGCCCAGGCCCCGGGGCTCCTGTCGGTGTACAAAAGTAGGGGTTCTCCTTTTGACCCCTTTACTTGTGCACGGGCAGTCAGAGCCTCCCACCACGGCCACGCACAGACACGGCAAGAAGGGGAAGCCGGAGAGAAGCCGACGCCACAAGGCGAACGAAGCAACAACAAGGACCAAGACCACAAAGATCAGATGGGCGTAGCAGGTTCCCCCGGCAAGGACCCTTGCCGGGGCGGCGTCAGCAACCCCGGCAAGACCCTTGCCGGGGCAGCTCTCCCGCGCCAACCAAAGTGAGCCACCCTTGAGCCCACCAACGTTTGACAGACATGTTGGGGCAAGACTTGGCAGACACCTCTGTGGTGGCATGCAGATCTTTGTGAAAGATGAGGAAGAGACAAGACCAAATGAGGATAAGAAGGCAACCAGCCTCACCGAAGAAACCCACGAGACCCCCAGCAAGGTCCCTTGCCCGGGAAACCAGCGCGCCACGGCAAGACCCTTGCAGGGCCACCCGACGAGGCCCTCGCCAAGAGCACCGGCAGGGCCACCGCCAGGCCCACACCGACCAAGTCTTCACTGCCGTTCGCATGCAGCTGCCAACTAAACCAGCTGAGCAGGCGCCTGTGTGGCAGCATGCGATCCTTCGTGGAGTCTCCACCACCACGCCACCTCAGCTGCCTACCTGCCTGCGTAGCAACGCATGCATCGCTAGCCAGGGCGCGTGTCGAAGCGAGGGGAGGCGGCGACGGACAGGACGGGCCCTGCCCCCGTCCCCGATAGAGTGGAGGGACACCTAAGCTTTGCATTTAATGCCCCTTGTCCTGTAATACGGGCGATAAGCTCGTGCTACTGTATCACTTTCCACCTCCTGTGTGCCACTGTGGAAGCCCCTTTCGCCTATAAAAGGAGGCCCATGGCACACAGAGAAGGGATTCAGCTCTTTTGAACCCCTCAGCACCCAGAGCTAGTTCGAGAGCTCGGGAACACTAATACATCCACCAAAGCAGGATCATAGGGTTTTACGCATCTTTGCAGCCCGAACCTGGGTAAATCCTCCTTGTGTCATCTGTTAGTCCTGCTCTTCTCACGATCCCCGTGCCCTGCAACCGTAGGAGGGATTCCAGTGATCCCATAGGTGTCGTTACCCACTGACATCTTTGGCGCGCCAGGTAGGGGCTCAGCGCTATTGTGAGAATCTAGTCCAGCAGTTGGCCTAGTAGTTCTTCATCGCCATGGCTCCTAAGAAGAAGGCGACCACGGCGATCGGTTCGTCCGGAACCGGGTTGGTACCGGCGCGGACCGGCAGCGGGCCGGCCGCGGAGAGGACCCGTGGCGCGGCCCGCGACCATCCACATCGCCCTGATGGTCCGGGCTCAGCGAGCAGCGTCGTTCGTGTGCCGGGCGATGAGCCACCAGTCGCAGGCTCCAGAGACGGAGTCGGGACCCCGCAGGCGGCGCGGGGCCCTCCAGGGATGCCACCGTCCCACCGGGAGGTGGCACGATGGTCTCCAAGCCACCAACACCGGAAACCACGGCACGCTCCTCTCAGGTTGTGCACGACAAGCGGTGTCACCCTGCCGGTGACCCTACGCGCCGCCCTGGGAAGAGTCCTGTGCGTCCATGACATGAAGAAGAGGGCCAGCATGCGTGCCGAGGTACTGATAGAGGTGGCGTACGGTCGTGGAGCCGCGACGCAGCTCCTTCTAACGTGGTTAGGAGTCGAGGTGCATCGTGGTCCACCCAGCTGTCGCCGCCACCCACGCCGGCGGAAGCCCTGGCACGCGCGCGCAGCTCCTCCTCGATTTTCCTCCCATCACGGAGAAGTTCGACGAATGGAGGGCCACCGTCCGGAGCCTCGTCGGCATCGCCAACAACGACGGGCTGCGACTGGCGGAACCCGTTGGCCGTCGCTCCGCCGGGCTGTCACGTGCAAGCGGAGGCCACACCGGAGGCGACGCGGCCATGGTGTACTCCCCGCCTCCATGCCGACCGCCCCGGGTGTCGGCCCGTCGTGGCGACACTTGTGATGATATCTCCATCGCATCGTCCGACCTGCGGACCAGCCGCGATCAGCGCCAAGTCCTTCGGGAGCAGGCTCATGAGGACGCTCGAACTATGATCGAGCGCCGACGTGACGCGCGCCACCGGTCGGACAGGCGGGCAGAGCCTGCTACGGACCACCCAGTGCCGAGAGGCTATGGTGGCCTACCTTACGAGGTGGGTTGTCTGGCCTTCACCCGTGAGCTGCGGCAGTTCCAGTGGCCCTCCCACCATACGTTGAAACCCGATGTTGGCGAGAAGTACAACAGCCAGACCCACCCATCAGAGTTCCTCAGCATCTACACCATCATGATGCAAGCTGCTGGGGCCCGCGACGATAAGGTGCTTGCCAACTTCTTCCCGTTGGCACTCAAGCCTAATGTTATGTCATGTTTGATGCACTTGCTGGTGGACTCCATCTCTTCTTGGGCGGATCTACGCCATGAGTTTGTTAGCGCCTTTACTGGAGGTCACCAAGCGCATGGCCAGGCGAGTGATTTGCACATCATCCCCCAGAAGGAAGGAGAAAACCTGCGCAAATACATCAAAAGATTCAGCCGGGTGCAGTACAACATCCCCGATGTTCATCCTGCCGCCGTGATCAGTGTGTTCCATCAGAACATGCGCAATCGCAAGATGCATGAAGAACTGGCAATGAACAAGGTTAAGGATGTGGCCGAGCTCTATGTTCTGGCCGAACGGTGCGCTCGTGCCGAGGAGGGAAGAAAGTACCCACGCGAAGATGCTGGTGCGGAAACTGACTCCACTGGCGATACCGCCACCCCAGCAAAGAAGGGTCGACGCTGTAATAGGAAGCGCAAGGGCAAGGCCGTGCTTGCCGTTGAGAGATCCGACGACACCGGTGCCACCAAGAAGACCAAGGCGAACGACCCCGGCAAGGAGGTTGCTGGGTGTGACGCTTGCCGGGCCTTGGCGGCTGCCGACAAGCCAGGAGGCTCCGACAAGCAGTAATGCAAGATCCACCGCACCAAGGGCCACGATCTCCAAAACTGCCGGCAGGTAGAGCTGCTCGCCGAGAAGCAGAAAGCCGAGTATGAGCGGCGGGACAAGGAGAAAGGCTCAGATGGTGCCGAAGGATCCGGCAAGAAACGTGGCGGCCAAGGAGGCCGCCGCGGCAAGGATAATCGGCAAGAGAGGCCCGCCCTGGGCCGCGACAAGAAGCAAGAAGACGATGATCATGACGAGGACGACGAGTCCGGCGACCACGAGTTTCAGAAAACCACAGAGGCCGTGTGCGTCGATGGTGGCGCCTCGCTGCATACATCTCACCACCAACTCAAGCAGTGGGCGCGTGAGGTCACAACGGTGGAACCATCGTTTGACGCGCGGAAGCCACTGAAATGGTCCGGCACGCCCATCATCTTTGACACCGAGGACCACCCTGACCGCACCACTGCGGTCGGGTGCTTGCCGTTGTTCGTTTCGCCAACAATCCGCAACCTCAGGGTGACAAAGATGTTGGTTGACTGTGGGGCCGGCCTGAAATTGATCTCGCCTGTCGTGGTCAGAAGGCTGCAGATCCCTGGTGGAGACCTCGAGGAGACATGTACGCTCCAAGGGCTCAACCCGGGGAGGAGTCAGCCAAAAGGAAAGATCATGCTGCCCGTGACATTCGGAGGCGAGCTGAACCATAGGACGGAGAGGATTGTTTTCGACGTAGCCGAGATCCCCTTGCCCTACAACGGGATCCTCGTCCGCTCGGTGCTAGCCAAGTTCATGGCGGCTTCCCACTACGCCTACAACATGTTGAAGATGCCCGGGACGATGAACATCATCACCGCCCCTCTGACAAGAAAGATGCGCTGATCTGCGCTGACCAACTCTACCGGGAAGTAGTTCCAGCAGCTGCCGCTAAAGCACCTGCTCCTGCTGACGGAGCCATGGAGCAGAAGAATAGCGGCGAGACCCCTCGCACCCACTCCGGCAAGCGCACCTCTTCGGGGTGTTGCGCTTCCGTTGAGAACGTGCCAGAGAGCTCTGCCGGCAAGAGCAAGAAGTCCAGGGCTACACTGCCAGAGACCAAGAAGGTGCCCGTCAAAGAGGACGGTACGGGAGGAGTTTTTACCATAAGCTCCACCCTCGACGGCAAATAGGAAAGAGAGCTCGTCACCTTCTTGCGGGCGAATGTCGATGTGTTTGCATGGCAAGCTTCCGACATCCCCGACGTTCCCAGGGAGGTGATTGAGCACCACCTTGCTGTCTGTCCTCATGCGCGGCCCGTCAAGCAGAAAGTCAGGAAGTAAGCTCTGCAAAGGCAAGAGTTCATAACAGAGGAAATCAGAAAGCTAGAGGCGGCAGGCTTGGTGAGGGGAGTACTCCGTCCGACGTGGTTGGCCAATCCGGCAGTCGTGCGCAAGGCAAACGGGAAATGGAGGTTGTGTATTGACTACACAGACATCAATAAGGCATGTCCAAAGGACCCTTTCCCGTTACCGTGCATCGACCATATTGTTGACTCCACGGCTGGGTGTGATCTTTTAACGTTCCTTGACGCCTACTCGGGATACCACCAAATATTCATGACAAAGGAAGACGAAGAAAAGACAACATTCATCACCCCATGTGGTACGTATTGCTTTTTACGAATGCCTTTCGGGTTGAAGAGTGCTGGCTCAACCTTTGCAAGGGCGGTTGAGGGAGTCCTAGATTAGGGGGTGTCCCGATGGACGGACTATGACCTTTGGCCGGACTCCCGGACTATGAAGATACAAGATTGAAGACTTCGTCCCGTGTCCCGATGGGACTTTCCTTGGCGTGGAAGGCAAGCTTGGCGGTACGATATGAAGAGCTCCTCCGATTGTAACCGACTCTGTGTAACCCTATCCCTCTCAGGTGTCTGTATAAACCGGAGAGTTTTAGTCCGTAGGACGAACAACAATCATACCATAGGCTAGATTCTACGGTTTAGCCACTCCAATCTCGTGGTAGATCTACTCTTGTACTACCCATATCATCAATATTAATCAAGCAGGAGTAGGGTTTTACCTCCATCGAGAGGGCCTGAACCTGGGAAAAAACATCGTGTCCCTTGTCTCCTGTTACCATCCGCCTAGACGCACAGTTCGGGACCCCCTACCTGAGATCCGCCGGTTTTGACACCGACATTGGTGCTTTCATTGAGAGTTCCTCTGTGTCGTCGCTTTTTAGGCCCGATGGCTTCTTCGCTCGCCAACCGCGACGCGGTCCGGGATGAGACTTTTCTCCCTGGACAGATCTTCGTATTCGGCGGATTCGCTCTGCGGGCTGACTCGTTCGGCCATCTGGAGCAGATCGAGAGCTATGCCCCTGGCCATCAGGTCAGGTTTGGAAGCTTGAACTACACGGCCAACATCCGTGGGGACTTGATCTTCGACGGATTCGAGCCACAACCGGGCACGCCGCACTGTCATGATGGGCACGATTTAGCTCTATCGACAACGCCCAGAGCGTCGCTCTGGTGTCCGCTCCGACCATTAGCTCGGAGCCCACTACGCCAGTCGGGGACGGACGGTTAGACGCCACCCCAGAAACTGCAATCTCTACGGCGATAGAGCCGGATACCAGCCTAGTCCCCCGCGAGGCCCGTGACTCCGAAGTGTCGGACTCCGATCCGGACTCCGTAAATCCCACACCTCTCCCAGTTAAGCCCGATTGGGATCCGGCCATGGAGTTCACCGCCGCAGATGTCTTTCAGCACTCACCTTTCGGCAACATCCTGAATTCGTTAAAGTCCCTCTCTTTGGCAGGAGAGCCTAGGCCGTACTACGGCCAACACGGTTGGGATGCCGACGACGAAGAAATTTGTAGCCCACCCACCACCCACTATGTAGCCACTGTCGACGATTTAACCGACATGCTAGACTTCGACTCTGAAGATAGCAACGGTATGAACACCGATAAAGGAGACGATCAAGAACCAGCACCTATAGGGCTCCGAAAAAACACCTCATCATATGAGGTATACATGGTGGACTCACACAACATAAGCGACTACGAGGACCAAAAGGATGCGGCCAGAGATCGCTCCCCTGAGAATCAAAGCGGCGGCGTAAGCGTAAGGCAAAGCCCCACCTCGACAAAAACCCAGCCATAGAGCAGGGCGACTCAACGGACGATGAACACGCCGTCGAGCATCCGTCCAAGCAGGGCGGACAATCCGAACAACCAATCCCCGGGAAGGATAATACCCCGGACGACCTCACACTAGACAAATTGCTGGAACATCAGAACCTCCACCAAAGGCTCATCGCCACTTCACGTAGCCTGAAAAAACAGAAGCAGAGGCTCAAGACAACGGAGGATGCACTCAGGATCAGATGGGGCAAGGTACTCAATACCTCACACAAGTACGGCAGTAGTCGCCACACAAAGAGCTATCCGAAGCGGAAACTACTACTGGAAATTGCCGAAGAGGCCATAAAGCCCCCACAGTCAAAAAATAAGGACGCCACAAGGTCGGATAGATGACCCTACGATCAATCTCACGCGTCAAAGGACGCCGCACTCAATATAGCGCGCGATCATCCAAGAATCCGCATCAGAAAACTGGCCCTACCAGATCCATTTATAGGCCAAGAAAGCAAGCTCCAATGAGTGATGCAATGCAAAAAATACCTGAAAATCGCGGCACGCCTAAATACAGGGGCGCCGCACACCCCCTATGTTTTACTAATGAGGTGCTGGATCATGAATTCCCAGCCGGATTCAAGCCAGTGAACATAGAACCATACGACGGAACAACAGACCCTGGAGTCCGGATCGAGGACTACATCCTCCACATACACATGGCCACAGGAGACGACCTCCACGCCATAAAATACTTACCCCTTAAGCTCAAAGGGACAGCCCAGCACTGGCTTAAAAGCCTTCCCGAGAACACCATGGGAAGTTGGGCAGTGCTTGAGGATGCTTTCCGGGCAAATTTTCAAGGGACCTATGTCCGGCCCCCGGATGCAGACGATCTGAGCCATATAACTCGGCAGCCCGGAGAGTCAGCGAGGAAGCTCTGGAACAGATTCCTTATCAAAAAGAATCAGATAGTCGACTGTCCGGATGCAGAGGCCCTAGCAGCTTTCAAACATAGCATCCGAGACGAATGGCTCGCCAGACACCTCGGCCAAGAAAAGCCGCGAACGATGGCCGCATTAACAAGCCTCATGACCCGCTTCTGTGTACGAGAGGATAGCTGGCTGGCAAGAAGCTGCACCAGCGACCCGAATACGTCCGAACTCAGAGATGGGAACGGGAAGCCGCGACGTAACAACGAACCGCGCCGGATAAAAGACAAAAACCCGATGAGCACGGTAGTAAACGCCGGATTCAAAAGTCCTCGGCAAAATCAGAAAAAGATCCCCCCCAAAGAAGATAGGGACGAGCTATCCAACCTCAACAAAATTTTGGACAAAATATGTCAAATCCACAGCACTCCGGGGAGACCTGCAAACCGTACCCACCGAGATTGTTGGGTCTTTAAGCAGTCCGGCAAGCTCAGCGCCGAACACAAGGGGCTCAACACACCAACCGAAGATGACAATGCACCCCACGAGCAGATCACCGAAGAACAAAAGAAGTTCCCACAAGAAGTCAAGACAGTAAATCTACTTCATGCGACAAAGAAGAATAGAACGACACCTACAACAACACGCGTCGTACAGCCAGCCTTGGAGGAGCAACCCCACTGGTTGTTACAACCAATCACTTTTGATCATCTGGATTACTCTAGAGGAGACCAGAACGCAGGCTGGACTGCCTTGGTCTTAAATCCAATCATTAACGGACTCCAATTTACAAACGTCCTTATGGACGGCGGCAATGACTTGAACCTGTTGTATCAGGACACAGTCCGCAAACTCGGGGTACACCCAGTCGCAATCCACCTCGGCAACACTTCCTTTCAAGGAGTAACGCCAGGTTCGGATACCCCAAGTATGGGTTCCCTTACATTAGAAGTCACGTTCGGATCACCCGACAACTTCCGAAGCGAAAAGCTAACATTCCAAATCGCCCCATTCGTAAGTCGCTATCAAGCGCTATTGGGACGTGAAGCTTTCGCCTGCTTTAACGCAATACCGCACTACACATCCCTTACACTTAAAATGCCCGGTCCAAAGGGCATCATCTCATTACAAGGGAACATAAATTGACCCCCAAAGTACGGGTAGGGGTGCGGTTGCCTAGGCAGGCACCCACAAATCCAGCCCTACTATCCCGGACACGCCTCGACGAGTCCGGCGTCAACATGCTTAAATTACCGCATACCCTAACGCAAGGGGCTCCGTGTGCTCACGCCCGGAGACAATATGGCCCAACTCCTTCTCCAACTATATTTTGTTTATTTCGATATAGATTTCTTGCACGCTTTTTTACTAAGTTCCTCTCTTTCGCAGACGAGCATCGTGCTACGCCCGTCCAGGATACGGCACGACAGAGACACAGGCGCAGACGTGCAGTAGGGACCCGTTCCAAGGATTCTCTCCAGATTAAGACCCTGTGTAAACCTTTTTTACTGTCTCTTGTTGATAACATCCCTCGGTTTTCTCTATAGCCGAGGAGGAGGTTGGCGTCTTGGCATGTGGCCACGTCAGAATTTTTTTTGCATGTACCTGGACACTAGGGGCTTTTTTTACCAAGGGCTCCATTTTGGCCCGTCTTCATAAAGACCAAACACCTTAGGGAGTGTTCGGCGTCGCGAGTTTGGCCCTATATGCACCAGCTCCGAATCATGTCTTTGGTCAAATGTTGGGTTTGCCTGGCTCCTATGTTTTGCTGCCTTATGTTCCGTTATATCGGCTAACGCGACACCGGGAGAACTACTGCGATTGTGCCCCGGTTCGGCCGGGTGAGCACCTCAGTAGAGAAAGCCAAAAACTGACTATCATGATATAGCGAGAGACTGGTTAACCACTCGATGACTTTCGAAATCTTTAGGATTCCCCCGCATTAACGAAGGGCCGCTTCTCGGTCAGGCACACTCGCGCCCCGAATTCGGGCGAGCGCGGTGCCCCTAGGGGCTATTCAGTAGTCCCACTGTCAAACTCCTATGGCTAAGTGAAAGTGATAAAGCATTATAGTCCGGTTGCCTAGTTCGCCGCGCTACCACCTCCTTTATAGGACCAAGACGCTGGATTAAGTGTGAACAGACGCACTTTTGCGAACACCCCCGCATTCTATGCGTGGGGGCTGAAGCCAACGACTGCCATCTTTCAGTTCACATACAAATATATACATTAAACGGCCGCACAGGAGGTATCATGATTCTTGCAAGCACAAGTATAAAAAAGCTTTTTTCATAAAAACACAATTCGTCTTACAAATAGTATAAGCTATTCGAACACAGCATCCTTCGAGCACTCCGACTCTATTATACGAGCGCCAGGAAGAACTTCCTCAAAATAGTGCCTGGCAGGTACTCGGCTTTCGTCCGAATCCTGGGACGCAACAACACTGGCCTTCATATCTGCCCAGTATGTCTTGACACGGGCAAGAGCCATCTGTGCGCCCTCTATGCACGCCGACCTCTTCATGGCATCAGAAGAAATTGCTGCACCAAGCCAAAATAGCTCTTCGGCTCAGGCTCCTCCGGCCATAGACGACTCGCAACAAATTTCATGGCGAGTCCGGATAATCTGTTCAGCTTCGCCCAAGCGGCTAAACGATCGGACACTGACAGTGGGCGCTCTGGATTGTGGTACTGCGACCAAAAAAGCTCTTCCAATTTATGGTCACCTCGGCTGCGGAAGTGTTCGGTCACGTCCGCCGCACTTGCGGCCAAATCCAGATAAGCGTTGTCCGAACTCCACTGCCGGTCTAATGGAGCATTCTTAGGGTCTCCGAACTTCATCCGCAGCATATAAGGCTTTCCAGCCATGATATCTGCGGCCTGACGCAGCTCCTCCTTCATCGCTCTCATGGCAGAGCGAGTATCCTTGGCTTCGGCCGTGATCTTTTCAAGATCTCTCTGAGCCGCCCTGCCTTCTTGCTCAAGTAATCTACAGCGGTCGATAGCATCCCTCAATTCTATGGCCATCTCGGCCATTTCCTTCTTGCTCTGATACTTAGCAGCCTGTTCGGCTTTTAGCTCTTCAGCCGCTTTAACGACAGCCACATCACTTTTCCTTGCTTGCTCCCTGGCTCGGGCAAGTTCCGCCCGAAGGTTCTCCATGGCAGCAGCACCATCTACATCAAGTATATATATATAAAGCCCGAACATCAAGCTCCTATTACTGGGTGTCTTTTGCACAAACCTTGAGCCTCGTCTAGCCGCTTATTTACAAGCGCGATGTCGGCATCGGCCACGTCAAGTTGCCGCTTTAGTTCGGCAGATTCACGAGTCCGGCTAGCCACCGAGCGCCTCGCCACCTTCATGGAATAAGCGACATATTATACCTGGGATTATGATCCTCGATGTGCCATCATTCGCGACGACACACAGAGTCTCAGGGGCTACCATTCATACAGGGCACATTTAATATGCGGCTCTACCAAAAGGTACACCTTTTTACATACCTCAAAGCCTGTTAGTAAACTCCTGGCAGCTTCGTACAATCCGCTTTCTGCGGATGAAATCTTTCCAATCACCATATCCATCAACATACGGTGTTCTTCTGAGATGGATGCCCTACCAAGCAGATCCTTCAGCACCTCCGCCGGCGCGCAAGAGGGTGCCGGACTAGTCTGACGACCTTTCCCAGGGTCCGGACTTGAAAAAGCCCTTCGGGACGATACCTCAGGGTCGCCAGCCTCATAGGACGGGGGAACAAGGGGAGGCGTTTCGCTCTCTATCATCTCTGGACGAAGATCCCCTGAAGATGAGCTCTGCTGAGAAGGGTTGAGATCCGAACTGCAAGATAATGCTTCGGTTATTTTCCTCAGGAATAAATCATGAATGTGATTCATTATGGAACCCCTCCCCTCACTTACGCCTCGGGGGAGAGCGGGTCCCCTTTAGGGGGCGATTCGGCTGAAGCGTCCACCGGTGCCGAACCCTATGACGAAGATTTCTTTCCCCATTTTGAGGTTATCACCTCCGGGTCTTCAGAGGCAGTCCTTTTCTTTCCCTGGTCGGGAGAATTTTCGATTCTTCCCTTCTTGACGGCCTCCTTCGTAGAGGCGGTAGCTCCTTGGTCCCCCCCTTTTCCCTCCACCAACGGCACAGCCTCCAGCATCCTGGTCAGCATAGGATTCAGCACGATCTCGAGAAAGGGGGCTGGACACCTGATAAGCTTAGCCTTTGCTATCCACTCCTGTTCAAAGGGCAACTCTGCTAAAGGGTAGATTTGATAAAAATATGGATGGTATGTGCAAACGTGGAGCTACTTACTTTAGCATCTGGGCGGTTGCAGCTCAGACCAGTGTCCTCGGATAGATCCGGACACCTTGCTTGTGATCTGAAGAACAATTTGTACATCTCCATGGGCGTCATTCCCATGAAGTGTTGTAGGATCCGTGGTCCCTTAGGATTGAATTCCCACAGGCAGAGAGGTCGACGTTTGCAGGGCAGTGTGCGGCAAATCACCATGACTTGCGCCACCACGGTCAGATTGATATCTCTTTCTAGGATATCTCGAATACGGCCCTACAGCAAGGGCACGTCTTTCGACGGCCCCCAGATAAGTCCTTCATTAACCCATGATGCCCGCCGTGGTGGGGGACCCGAGCGAAATGTAGGCGGTGCCACCCATATGGTGCCCCTAGGGGTGTGATGTAAAACCAGTCCCGTTGCCATAAGCCGATCTCCTCTTGAAAAGAGCCTTTGGGCCATGGAGCGTCGGCCATCTTGCTTATTATAGCTCCTCCGCACTCAGCATGCTGCCCCTTGATCATCTTCGGCTCCACCTTGAAGGTTTTTAGCCACAATGCGAAGTGAGGAGTGATATGGAGGAAGGCCTCACACATGACAATGAATGCTGAGATTTGGAGGATGGATTCCGGAGCTAAGTCGTGGAACTCCAGCCCGTAATAAAACATGAGCCCCCTCACGAAGGGATCAATCGGGAAGCTTAGCCCCTGAAGGAAGTGAGATGCGAACACCATGCTCTCACCGGGCAGGGGAGTGGGAATGGCCTGCCCTTGAGCAGGCAGCCTGTGCGAGATTTCGCCGATTAGATACCTGGCATCTCTCAGCTTTCGCACATCTTCTTCCGTAACGAAGGAAGGCATCCACCGGCTTTCAAGGTCAGAGCCGGACATTGTCGAAGGTCTGAAGCGCCTAAACTAGAGCTTTGGGTGTTGAAACTCGAAGCAAGGGGCGGATTCGATTGGATTGAAAAGAAGGGAGCCGAGCCTTGGCCCCTTTATAAAGGAGTTGAATACCAAGAGCCCTCCCCGTAACCATTTGAGACTCACTTTCAATTAGGGAGTCATACCAAAAGGCACGGTTGGGTTACCCACACCCATATTGATGAGAATCCCGGAATAAGGGGACACAATCTCTGCTTTGACAAGACGTGCCAAGGAAACCGCCTCGCTAAACGTGCTGAGGTGGAACAATAAAATAAATAAAGAGCCTGGCTGTGGCATGATGTCACGCCGCGGAATACGTCAGCAGATCTGATTAATACAAATATTATTCTCTCTACGAAGGAATGTGGAACTTATTTTGCAGAGCTGGACACTACCCTGGTGTTCAACATCTTCTATGAAATATTCGGAGGAGGAACCCGCCTTCCAATGCCGAAGACAACTTGCGCGCCGGACTCGTCGTCATTGAAGCTTGGTTCAGGGGCTACTGAGGGAGTCCTGGATTAGGGGGTGTCCGGATGGCCGGACTATGACCTTTGGCCGGACTCCCGGACTATGAAGATACAAGATTGAAGACTCCGTCCCGTGTCTGGATGGGACTTTCCTTGGCGTGGAAGGCAAGCTTGGCGATACGATATGAAGATCTCCTCCGATTGTAACCGACTCTGTGTAACCCTAGCCCTCTCCAGTGTCTATATAAACCGGAGAATTTTAGTCCGTAGGACGAACAACAATCATACCATAGGCTAGATTCTAGGGTTTAGCCACTCCGATCTCGTGGTAGATCTACTCTTGTACTACCCATATCAACAATATTAATCAAGCAGGAGTAGGGCTTTACCTCCATCAAGAGGGCCCGAACCTGGGTAAAAACATCGTGTCCCTTGTCTCCTGTTACCATCTGCCTAGACGCACAGTTCGGGACCCCCTACCCAAGATCCGCCGGTTTTGACACCGACAGCGGTCCAAATTGGTTTTGAGCCCCAGCTACATAGAAATATGGAAGCTTACGTAGATGAGGTGAGGAAACTGGAGGAGTGCTTTGACGGGATGCAAGCAGAGCATGCCCTCGGGCGGAGAACGACATCGCCGACTACCTATCAAAGCGCGCTGCCCTCAAGCTACCTGTGGAACCTGGTACTTTTGTGCTTCAATTAACCCAACCATCCGTTGAGCCGTCGGGCGGGCATGGCAAGCGGAGGAAGCTAGGCCCCGGCAAGTACCTCCCCACTGAGCTCCCCGGAGCCGCCGGCAAAGATGTTGCCGTGGATGCCGATCCCACCATGCGGCGACCAACTCCGGCGGGACCTCAGGTCATGGCCGTGGAGGCGGCCGCTCCCATGGCAGAAGAGATACCTTTGGTCCTTGCCGTCGAGCCACAGGCTCCAGCATGGGCGCGGCACACCGTCCAATTCCTTCATAAAGGAGAGCTTCCTGAGGAGCAGGAAGAGGCAGAAAAAGTAGCTTGCCGGTCTGCTTTGTACCAATTCGTTGATAACATGTTGTACAGAAGGACACCGAATGGGGTGAAATTGATGTGCATCCCCCGGGAAGAAGGACTAAAGCTGTTAGCAGAGATACATGGAGGCATATGTGGCTCCCACATAGGGTCGAGAGCCCTTGCCGGCAAGGCTTTCTGGCAAGGTTTCTTCTAGCCCACCGCCCTCCAAGACGAGACGGTGCTGGTAACCAAGTGTGAAGCGTGCCAGTTCCATTCAAGGAAGCTCCATCAACCGTATCAAGCCCTTAAAACTATCCCTCTCTCCTGGCCCTTCTCAGTCTGGGGGCTCGACATACTGGGCCCTTTCCCCCTGTGTTGTCGGGGGCTTTGAGTACTTGTACGTCGTAATCGACAAGTTCGCAAAGTGGCCAGAGGTGGAAGCAGTGGGGAAGGTGATAGCGTAGTCAGCCATCAAGTTCTTCAAGGGGCTAGTGTGCCGTTTCGGGGTGCCTAACAGGATCATCACCGACCACAGCACACAGTTCACAAGCCATGCCTTCATGCAATATGTTGAAGATCTCAGCAGCAGGGTCTGTTTCTCTTCCGTGGCACACCCACGGAGCAACGTACAAGCAGAGAGAGCAAATGCCGAGGTCCTGCGAGGCTTAAGGACGAAGACTTTTGACAGGCTGCGCAAGAGTTGAAGGCGCTGGATTGATGAGTTACCGACGGTTCTTTGGTCGGTCAGAACGACGCCAAATCGAGCCACTGGCCAGACACCCTTTGCCCTGGTTTACGGGGCAGAAGCAGTTCTCCCCACGGAACTCACATACGGGTCACCTCGACTGCTCGCTTATGATGAGCTTGAGCAAGAGCAGTTGCGCCAAGATGACGCGACGCTCCTTGAGGAAGATCGTCTCCGGGCGGCTATAAGAGCAACACACTACCAGCAAGCCTTGCACCGCTGCCATAGCCGCAAGGTTCATGCCCGGTGTCAGGACCCTGATCCTAAGTCACACTGATCTAGCATGTAACACATCATATCACTTTGCGGCCTCACGTACGGTATTCCCATGGGTGCCACCTTACTTGGCCCGGGACCGTTTGCGCCTTTTGGCTCACGTATATGATAGTGCCGCTAGCATCCATCTGACAAAGAACCCGGGCTGACATGGCTAGTCGTGAACCCAAAGTGGCACTAACTTACAGGGACAGGCATACATGACCCAACAACGAACGTGTCGGTCATCAGTGAGTGAATCCGGGCTGTAGCAACTGGGCTAGCAGGACTACGGTAAATCGGGCTGTAGCAGGCTAACAGGACTCTGGTAGACACCGCGTGACATTTCCCCGAAGGGACAGACACAGGAACGAAGAAGGACACATGCCGGCCAGCCTAAGTGTTCCGAAGCAGTAGCAAGCTACCAGGGCTCAGTGGAATCACTAGGAGACATTTCCCGGTAAGAGAGGCTACCAACGATAAACAACTAGATAGTCAGATCCCACACATACCAAGTATTTCAATAACATACACACAATATGCTCGATATGTGCAAATACAACATGGCACCACAACATAACTCTACGACTCAAAGTATTCTATTCAATAGGCTCCGAGAAGCGAGATATTACAAACATGAGTCTCATGACCCAACATTCAAAGCATACAAGTCAAAGCACAAACGGAAGCTTAACATGTCTGGGTACAGACATCTACAAATGAAAAAGGCTGAGAAGCCTGACTATCTACTAGATCCTGCCGAGGGCACAAGATCGTAGCTGAGGTAACAAGCTAAACGTCGAAGTCCACGTAGAACTACTGGCGACACTGAAGTCTCTCTGCAAAAACATAAATTAAGCAACGTGAGTACAAATGTACCCAGCAAGACTTACATCAGAACTATCTACATATGCATCATTATCAACAAAGGGGTGGTGGGGTTTGACTGCAGCAAGCCAGCTTTGACTCGGTGGCTATCCTGAACTACGACTGCGAGTAACTCTTTTGAGGTGGCGCACACGAGTCCACATATTCACCATATCAATACACCACTATGAATCCGCTCCCGTCTCCCTACGAGAACGCCATCCATAGCACTCACGCTTATCTTGCGTATTTTAGAGTATCCACTTCCACTTGTCTATGAACTGTACAGGCAACCCAGAAGTCCTTTACCGTGGACACGGCTATTCAAATAGATCATATTAACCCTGCAGGGGTGTACTTCTTCACACACGCTCTCACCACTTACCGCCGTTTACACGACATTTACTCGGCAACCTTCAAGCGGAATCCCAGCGAGGGTGTCGGCCACGACCTGACTAACCACACAAGTCTCTCGTCCAGGTTTATCACCTACTCGGGTTCCATCCACAAGGAGATCCGGCCGGGGTGTCGCTCACGGACCCAAACGATGTGAGAAGGGTTCCCAAGCCCACCATCCGGGTGCCACTTGGTACACCGTGCCACTGCACCTAGTCTATCCCAAGCCCACCTGTACCGGGTGTCACTTGGTAGACTACTAGCACTACCTACAAACACCAGAAACTAGTTGCAACTCCTGGACAAAGATTGAGTTGATTAATAAGTCGAGAGAGCTTGGAGCGCCGAAGCCCAATGTGTGGTAGTAACTGTTCATGGATCACAAACACAGAACTCAGTTCCTGAGGACGGTTTCAATGAGACAACCCACCATGTACTCCTACATGGCCTCTCATCGCTACATTTACCAAATCGTGTTCACACACTTAGCTCTCAACAGTAGGACATGTTCACCACATTCCAATTCATCCCCGATGAACCATACCTGACTCAACTCTAAGCAATAGCAGGCATGACAAACAAGCATGAATGAGTAGGCACATCAGGGCTCAAACAATTCCTACTCATGCTAGTGGGTTTCATCTATTTACTGTGGCAATGACAGGTCATGCAGAGGAAAATTGGTTCAGCTACCGCATCATGTAACAGTTGAAACGTTGTTGTCCTAATGCAGTAAAAGAGAGCAGGAGCAAGAGAGTGGGATTGTATTGGAATGAACAAGGGGGTTTTGCTTGCCTGGCACTTCTGAAGATAATATAGTTCTTCATCGGTGTCATCGAACTCATCGTCGGAACCACGTCTACTGAGGGGGAACAAACACTGGCAACAGAGAAAGAACACAATCAATGCAACGCAACAATATGATGCATGCGTGTGACATGGCAATATGCTGTGATTTGAGCTAATGCAACTAGCAGCAGGTTAAATGGAGTTTGTTTGAATCTAAGATTCAAATTCAAACTCCATATATGACATTTCAAATGCCGTTATTTGAAATTGTTGTGTACAGCAGCTTTAAGTTGTTCAAACTTGCATGATAATGCCATAAACAGATTCTTTGGATTTTTCTGAACATTTTTCATATATAATTTATCACATTTGGAGTTACGGTTGAATTTATATGAATTTTAGAAGTTTAAGCCTTTTTCTAGATTTTCTGAATAAATAGAATTAAACTAATTCCAGAAAAGGGATTACTACGTCAGCCTGACGTCAGCATGAGGTAAGCGAGTCAACGAGGCACCCCAGGTCAAACTGACCAGTGGGTCCCGTGTGTCAGTGGCTAACTAAACTAACCTAGTTTAATTAGCACTAACCTAGATTAAACTAATTAAGTTTTAAACCTAAACTAGATTAATTAGCCAAGCGGGGCCCACAAGTCAGTGAGATAGGGGGGGGTCAAACCGGGCAGTGGGGTCAACCCATGCCGGTCAACGGGTCAACGGTCGCCGACGTTTAGCCGCCGGCGAGTCCAGACGCGGCGGTGCGCTGCGGAATTCGCCTACAGGGCGCTGTTTGGCACGTGAAGCACAACTACGGGATGCGGACGCTCGTCCGCATCCAACTGTAGTGATGGCGCGGTCGGGGAGTGGCCGGAGTGGCGCCGGCGACGAGCTCTGCAGTAGCGAGATTCGGGCACGGCGGTGAAACTAGCTGGGGGCGCAAAAAGAAGAGAGAGGAGAGGGGGGAGACACACTAGCTCACAGGAAGGACGGGGAGAGGGTCAGCGTGCTCGAGGAAGGCTTGACAGCGGCGGAA
Source organism: Triticum dicoccoides (assembly GCF_002162155.2). Classification (NCBI taxonomy): domain Eukaryota; kingdom Viridiplantae; phylum Streptophyta; class Magnoliopsida; order Poales; family Poaceae; genus Triticum; species Triticum dicoccoides. The sequence goes on from NC_041385.1 coordinate 282,131,708, forward strand.
TCTCGGCTGTGATCTCCCGTGGCCGAGGAAGAAGATGAGGTCGAGGACGACGCGTCGGCGCTCTTCCGGTCGCCTGAGTCGACGGAGAGGGCTACAGAGATGATTCGGAGCTCCTGGACTGCTCAAGGGGAGGAGGGAGAGGCGGTGACCGCGGCTATGGCAGCAGCGAGCTCGCGGGCGTCTCAGCCATGGTGGAGAGGGCGAGAGGGAGACGAGGGGGAGAGTGCGGGGTGGTCAGAGCGATCCAGACGGCTCTCACGGATCTGTCCGGGACGCCACGCAAGCTAGCAGGCAGGTGGTGGCATGGGCGCGTGTGTGCGCACGGCGAGCACACGCTCGGCGTCCTTCTGGCGTGGTGGAGACGACGACTGGCAGCACCAGTCAGCTGGCCAGAGTAGATGGGCCGCCAGGTAAGTGCCCTAGGTAGGTTCTCTCCCTCCCTGGTTTTTCTATTTATTAATGTTTTCTATTTTCTGCAATTGGTTTTGATTTGATTTAAAATATCAAATCATTTTTTTAACTTTCTGTAAATTGTATGTGAGCTCAGGAACTAGTCCAAGGTCAGAGGCAACTTACAAAAATATTTGAACTTTATTTCTTATATAATAGAAATAAATTCAACTCAAATATGTCATTGGTTTAAGTCAAAGGCCCAAAATAAATATTTCTGTGATTCCAAAAATATTGGTTTGAATTTTCCTCTTACCAATATTTTCACAGAGTAACAGGAACATTCCTTTGGACTCATTTGATGAGATTTAAATGTTGGTTATTTTTAGAGGTCTTCTGAGGCTTTTGAAAATTCCTCAATTCAAATTTCATTTGAATTTAAACATGATGCTCAGACAAAGGTCTAGCCTAGTGCATACCAGAACTAGGTATGTGACAACTCACCCCCACTAAACAAGAATCTCGTCCTGAGATTCAAGCGTAGGGTAAGATGAAGGGGGACGCAAACTGGCACAATCTTCATGATCCAGGTTGCACTTCATAAGAACGTTGATTCGATCACCATCTTTGTCTCGATGTCTTGCTCTGAGAACTCCAGCCAACGTGACAACGAGAGGAGAAGGAAACTCTAGAAGGATCGATCTTCTCGAAGATCGAACGACTCACGATCATCTCAATGATCACGAGATCAACTCACTAGAAACATCTCTGGAGCTGAGAGGCAAGACATGCATTAGGAGGGACGGAAGAAACAATTTGATGATGGTTTCAAAGTAGCGAGGAAACAAATACTATGATACCATAATGGGGCACCTTGGGAGAGGTGACTCGTAGAATTATTCCCTCAGGTGGCAAAAAGAATTACTTTTGATACATAGATCATTGGAACTCTCCTCACCAGCCTGAGGCAATTTACAAACGATCGTTTGACAGAGTTCGGGAGAGTGACACACTCGGGATAGAATGGATGATGTGAATTACCTTGTTGAAAACAACACAAGGGATGATTTTAGTAACTGGGGAGAAGCTCAACAGTAGAGGGTGAGTCCACTATTTGAAAAGGTTATAGCATAACCGAGGAAACTGAGAGCAATATGCAATTAATGCCAACGATAAAGCCTAGCACTTGCACATGCTCTCAAGAACTTGAGCATTTCCATATTCATCAAGGTTTTACCAATATCCGTGTCAAGGATCCTGGCAACACAACATACTACCATGATGAGTAGTGATGGACGATGCAGACATAAAGGAAGATAACACTTTCTCAGATTTCACCTTAGCGAGGCCAAGGAAACAAAATCTGGATGATCGACCGAGAGACATTTAGCACTCCGCTTCTAATGTTCTCCTTGATGTGCTAGCGTAACCCATTTACATGGTTTGATATCTAGAACATCAAGTAAAAGGCCGGACTTCGGGAACACAAAAATCCATAAGGGACAACTAGGAAATAAATCCTATGAAATCTTTATGGGATGTGGCCAACTTCCTCAATCAAGATACTACAATAATAGGTCTTCCGGTTGGGTGCGTTGGCCACGACATCCACTTTACCGGTTACGGTGAGACCAATATTATAGTTCTTGGGAAACGTTCCAACCATCATATCAGCCTGAGATTCAGATCTGGTTGGTGTTAGAATATTCCAAACTCATCAAGTCTATAAAGAAAAGGATAGTTTGCAACACAAATCGATGAGACAACGTTGTGAGATTCTCGGGAAATGGACTACTGTAGTAAGCTCCAAAACATGAGTTGGTTCTGCTACAAACATGTCAACACGTTGTCCCAGACAAGCATGACCACGTAGTTGTCTTATAATAAAACACTACCGAGTTCAGGTGGGGAACCATCATTGAGGATATCAAAGACCTTGTATAAGCCCGGGTTAGCTCTTATGAAGGAATTCCTTTTCCTGGAACAAATCAGTTAGTGGCTTGGTGTGCTAGGGAATTCATATGGAATGAATATGATCAGTCTAACAGACCACGGAATACTTCGCACGTGCATAACTGACTTGGGATGATTCCAGAGGAGGTAAAAACATGCTTTCTCGAATTCACGACGGCAACTTGCATCAAATGCACATGAATTAGAGGAAGTCACTTCTTTTCCAAGCATATGCTTCACGAACGGTCATGAAGAAAATGTTTACACAAGTTTCCAACACTAGCTTAATGCTCAACAAAATTAAGGAAACGGTAAGGATGTTGTCGATGGGCTCAACAACAATTTATCCAGGTTTCCATGAAGATGGAATTGCATAATTATGTGAACAGGTGATAGCATTGGTCAGACCCAGAAGATATAATGGTGTATGCTCGAGGAATCAACCACGAGTAAGACAACATTACGAACATCGTTGGTTCTGATTTGATTTGAGGATAGCCCACACCCAAATCAAAGTTTTAACAAGATGATAGACCCAACAATTGATCACGAGGACCAATCGATGAAGATATCATCTTTCTTCAACACACACACACAAAGAGATATCCTTTGGAAAGAACTAAGTCATACAAGCTTTTATCTTCCAACTCTCCAAGTTGTTGTTTAGCTTAACCAACTGGCCCAGGTGTAACCCACACAGATTCTTGGAGAATGGGTGGCTTGGAGGAAAACCAACATGATCACAAACTCAACATAGCGGTCAGGTGACAACCTGGTAATACTTCCGAGAAGATATTTGGAAAATCATGAACCACCGATATGCTATTAAGCTCGAGAACAATCTTGCTTTTCAGGGCAAGACGAGATGATCAAATAAGCAAGGGATCGGCATAGCCCTAACTCATTGATCGAAAGGTGCACCGAAATAAGGACTAGGTAGCACGATCAATCTTAGAATGGTGATGATTCAATAATCAACATGCTAAGAATGAGGTTATCACCCATTAAGTACCAAGCAACGGGGTTGCTAGGTGTATAGATTTCACACATCACGATTCACTTGTCGGTATTCTGGTTGCGTCAACACGGAACCGAGGAATGAATTATGATGGCGAGAATTATCACTGTATCAAGAATTCATAAGAGGGTATGCAATTCTCATGATACTCTTGTGATTAAAGAGGGTGATACTCCGAGGTAGAACAGAACAAAAGATGGATTGGCATTTTGATCTGCGGAATACAACTGCTTTCACCAAATCCTAGAAATGGATAAGGTATTGGAGTTAGTTTCTCCTAGTCATTCCGAAATGGAATGACTTGTCGGACCACAGAAATCATAGGCATCGATAACACGAATGCATAACCATCCCGACTATCAATTGATAGACGATAGCAAGGAAACAACTAAAGAGGGACAACTCAAAAGAACATATGATTTTCTGAGTTGTGGATGCATGGATTAGCATGTCGAACGAGTTCAACATGTTTCTTCCGGATAACCTATGCAGAGAGGTAGGACTGGCAGACTCACAATGTGAAATGGAGAACTCATCAAGAGCACTCTTATCGTGATCTTTTGGCTCAGAAAGACTGCTGCCATATTGGTTCATGGTATTGGAAGAACGATATACCACGTACCTCAAGGACTATCGCAAAGGTTTCTAATATTCTAAAGGAATTAGCAAACACTATCAACATGAATGAGTAGAGTGAATATCGGGTTCAAAAACCCAGGAATAGAATACCTACAAACTAAATTGAATCACATGATGCTTTCAAGAATGACGGTGGCCAGAATCATCACACTGGGACACTAAACATGGATAAACTACTAGGTGATCCCCTAAGACACCTAGGGTCATGATAATAACTCCAACATATATGGCGAGGCAATAGGGTACCTCAACTCAGCAACTAGTGTGATTAAGCTGGTGTAGAAGAACATCGAAACCAGAGGGAAAGGATTTTGCAAGTGCATCAGATTGTTTAGAAACCTAGGACGACTCGGACAACATAACAGCTGTAAATGCTCAAAATGATTTGAGACATCCTGCAAAATGGTGGCATAACCACTCGATCATCATAATATCAAGGTTTTGAGATCAACTATCAATACACGGAGATAGTAAGAACTGAACTGAGGCTTGAATCCACCAATCTTATGAGTCTACGGAATAGTAACATGTGATCCTAATAGAAAGAAGAGAAAACCTAGTTCCTTAACCCCATAGGAAAGATAAGATCACTCGGATAAGAAGGGCATACGGTATAAGGAGTAAAAAGAGCCTTACGTTCCATCCCACAATCAATTCCCTTATATAACTAAAGCATTTCTAGACTCAACTTCGACCAGTTTGGCTTGGTAATCCTACAGGCAGTCAAGCTCTGATACCAAAGCTGTCAGGAACCCGATCCTAAGTCACACCGATCTAGCATGTAACACATCATATCACTTTGCGGCCTCACGCACGGTATTCCCACGGGTGCCACCTTACCTGGCCCGGGACCGTTTGCACCTTTTGGCTCACGTATATGATAGTGCCGCTAGCATCCATATGACAAAGAACTCGGGCTGACATGGCTAGTCGTGAACCCAAAGTGTCACTAACTTACAGGGACAGGCATACATGACCCAACAACGAACGTGTCGGTCATCAACGAGTGAATTCGGGCTGTAGCAACTGGACTAGCAGGACTCCGGTAAACCGGGCTGTAGCAGGCTAACAGGACTCCAGTAGACACCGCGTGACATTTCCCCGAAGGGACAGACATAGGAACGAAGAAGGACACATGTCGGCCAGCCTAAGTGTTCCGGAGCAGTAGCAAGCTACCAGGGCTTAGTGGAATCACTAGGAGACATTTCCTGGTAAGAGAGGCTACGAAGGATAAACAACTAGATTGTCAGATCCCACACATACCAAACATTTCAATAACATACACACAATATGCTCTATATGTGCAAATACAACATGGCATCACAACATAACTCTACGACTGAAAGTATTTTATTCAATAGGCTCCGAGGAGCGAGATATTACAAACATGAGTCTCATGACCCAACATTCAGAGCATACAAGTCAAAGCACAAACGGAAGCTTAACATGTCTGGGTACAGACATCTACAAATGAAAAAGGCTGAGAAGCCTGACTATCTACTAGATCCTGCCGAGGGCACAAGATCATAGCTGAGGTAACAAGCTAAACGTCGAAGTCCATGTGGAACTACTAGCGAGACTGAAGTCTCTCTGCAAAAACATAAATTAAGCAACGTGAGTACAAATGTACCCAGCAAGACTTACATCAGAACTATCTACATATGCATCATTATCAACAAAGGGGTGGTGGGGTTTGACTGCAGCAAGCCAGCTTTGACTCGGTGGCTATCCTGAACTACGACTGCGAGTAACTCTTTTGAGGTGGCGCACACGAATCCACATATTCACCATATCAATACACCACTATGGATCCGCTCCCATCTCCCTACGAGAACGCCATCCATAGCACTCACGCTTATCTTGCGTATTTTAGAGTATCCACTTCCACTTGTCTATTAACTGTACAGGCAACCTAGAAGTCCTTTACCGCAGACACGCTATTCGAATAGATCATATTAACCCTGCAGGGGTGTACTTCTTCACACACGCTCTCACCACTTACCACCGTTTACACGACATGTACTCGGCAACCTTCAAGCGGAAGCCCAGCGAGGGTGTTGGCCACGACCTGACTAACCACACAAGTCTCTCGTCCAGGTTTATCGCCTATTCGGGTTCCATCCGCAAGGAGATCCTGCTGGGGTGTCGCTCACGGCCCCAAACGATGTGAGCAGGGTTCCCAAGCCCACCATCTGGGTGCCACTTGGTACACCGTGCCACTGCACCTAGTCTGTCCCAAGCCCACCTGTACCGGGTGCCACTTGGTAGACTACTAGCACTACCTACAAACACCAGAAATTAGTTGCAACTCCTGGACATAGATCGAGTTGATTAATAAGTCGAGAGAGCTTGGGGTGCCTGGAGCCCAATGTGTGGTAGTAACTGTTCATGAATCACAAACACAGAACTCAGTTCCTGAGGATGGTTTCAGTGAGACAACCCACCATGTACTCCTACATGGCCTCTCATCGCTACCTTTACCAAATCGTGTTCACACAGTTAGCTCTCAACAGTAGCACATGTTCCCACATTCCAATTCATCCCCGATGAACCAGACCTGACTCAACTCTAAGCAATAGAAGGCATGACAAACAAGCATGAATGAGTAGGCACATCAGGGCTCAAACAATTCCTACTCATGCTAGTGGGTTTCATCTATTTACTGTGCCAATGACAGGTCATGCAAAGGAAAAGGGGTTCAGCTACCGCAGCATGTAACCGTTGAAACATTGTTGTCCTAATGCAGTAAAAGAGAGCAGGAGCGAGAGAGTGGGATTGTATCGGAATGAACAAGGGGGTTTTGCTTGCCTGGCACTTCTGAAGATAATATAGTTCTTCATCGGTGTCATCGAACTCATCGTCGGAACCACGTCTACTGAGGGGGAACAAACACCGGCAACAGAGAAAGATACCAATCAATGCAATGCAACAATATGATGCATGAGTGTGACATGGCAATATGCTGTGATTTGAACTAATGCAACTAGCAGCAGGTTAAATGGAGTTGGTTTGAATCTAAGATTCAAATTCAACCTCCATATATGACATTTCAAATGCCGTTATTTCAAATTGTTGTATACAACAGCTTTAAGTTGTTCGAACATGCATGATAATACCATAAACAGATTCTTTGGATTTTTCTGATCATTTTTCATATATAATTTATCTCATTTGGAGTTACGGTTGAATTCATATGAATTTTAGAAGTTTAATCCTTTTTCTGGATTTTCTGAATAAATAGAATTAAACTAATTCCAGAAAAGCGATTACTACGTCAGCCTGACGTCAGCATGAGGTAAGCGAGTCAACGAGGCAGCCCTTGTCAAACTGACCAGTGGGTCCCGTGTGTTAGTGGCTAACTAAGCTAACCTAGTTTAATTAGCACTAACCTAGATTAAACTAATTAAGTTTTAAACCTAAACTAGATTAATTAGCCGAGCGGGGCCCGCAAGTCAGTGAGAGAGGGGGGGAGTCAAACTGGGCAGTGGGGTCAACCCACGCCGGTCAAAGGGTCAACGGTTGTCGGCGTTTAGCCGCCGACGAGTCCAGACGCGGCGGTGCGCTGCGGAATTCGCCTACAGGGCGCGCGAAGCACAACTACGGGATGCGGACGCTTGTCCGCATCCAACCATGGTGGTGGCATGGCCGGGGAGTGGCCGGACTGGCGCTGTCGACGAGCTCGGCGGCGGCGAGATTCGGGCACGGCGGTGAAACTAGTTGGGGGCGCAAAAAGAAGAGAGAGGAGGGGGGAGACGCAGTAGCTCACAGGGAGGACGGGGAGAGGGTCAGCGTGCTCGAGGAAGGCTTGACGGCGGCGGAATCCTGACTGTGATCTCCTGTGGCCAAGGAAGAAGATGAGGTCGAGGACGACGCGTCGGCGGTCTTCCGGTCGCCTGAGTCGACGGAGAGGGCTACGGAGATGATTCGGAGCTCCTGGACTGCTCAAGGGGAGGAGGGATAGGCGGTGGCCGCGGCTATGGCGGCAGCGAGCTCGCGGGCGTCTCGGTCATGGTAGAGAGGGCGAGAGGGAGACGAGGGGGAGAGTGCGGGGCGGTCAGAGCGATCCAGACGGCTCTCGCGAGTCTGTCCGTTGCGCCATGCAAGGTAGCAGGCAGGAGGTGGCATGGGCGCGTGTGTGCGCACGGCGAGCACACACTCGGCGTCCTTCTGGCGCGGTGGAGACGATGACTGGCAGTGCCAGTCAGCTGGCCAGAGTAGATGGGCCGCAGGTAAGTGCCCCAGGTAGGTTCTCTCCCTCCCTGGTTTTTCTATTTATTAATATTTTCTATTTTCTGCAATTGGTTTTGATTTGATTTAAAATATGAAATCATTTTTTTAACTTTCTGTAAATTGTATGTGAGCTCAGGAACTAGTCCAAGGTCACAGGCAACTTACAAAAATATTTGAACTTTATTTCTTATATAATAGAAATAAATTCAACTCAAATATGTCATTGGCTTAAGTCAAAGGCCCAAAATAAATATTTCTGTGATTCCAAAATTATTGGTTTGAATTTTCCTCTTACCAATATTTTCACAGAGTAACAAGAACATTCCTTTGGACTCATTTGATGAGATTTAAATGTTGGTATTTTTAGAGGTCTTCTGAGGCTTTTGAAAATTCCTCAATTCAAATTTCATTTGAATTTAAACATGATGCTCACATGAAGGTCTAGCCTAGTGCATACCAGAACTAGGGATGTGACACCCGGAGCCTTGAGGAAGGCGACCTTGTTCTTCGGCGCATTCAGTCGGCCAAGAATTCCAACAAGTTGACGCCAAAGTGAGATGGCCCTTATCGGGTAACACGAGTCACCAGGACCGGCGCAGTCCGGCTGGAGACCAAAGACGCCATTCCAGTGAGCAATTCCTGGAATATCGAGCATCTTCGCAAGTTTTACCCATAAGGCGCGGCTGTCGGGCCTCTCGGCAAGCCACCTTTTTTGTACAAAGCCTTGCCGGCAGGGCATGTAACCCTTGGTACAAAGCCAGGCGCAGACCCTGAGCATAAATAAACGAAGCATTGGCGCCCTAAGTTATAGCATGCATGCTAGGTTGAGTCTCTTCCTTGGTTAGGGTTGATAGTTCTTAGCTGCGGCTAACCCCTAGCTTAGAGGTCGGCTATGCGTCTCTCTGTTCCTCTCCATCTTTCTTTGGTTCACAGGGCACGTAAGTATTCTTGCTGAGCTGTTTTGGAAGAAAAGGAACGGGCCGGGATCCAGCCCCGGCAAGCCAGAGTTGCCGGGGGCTACAAGAACAAGGATCCTTCAGCGGCAAGCCAAAATCGCCAGGGGCTGCAGATCCAGATAAGCCCTCTATCCTCTATCATGCATTTCGTTATGGACTGGGATACGTGAAACCCCATTCTATCTCTAAGCTACTGTGCTCCCTCTTTTTCGACACCCAAGGATTTTCTCCTGGGTCCGGATCTGGTCGTAGCCGCGGCAGCAAAGAAGGGGAACGAGGGGCCTAAGCCCACCTCGTCCCTGCCTCTGCTAAGAACGCGAGAAAGGTTGATCGAGGTGGGGAGACGGCAAGGCCTGTTGCCGGGCAAAAGAAAAACGTTTATCTTAAGGATAGCAAGGGTTCACCCCTTGCCGTGGGTTCCTCCCGCGAACGAAAATCCCGGCAAACATCCCTTTTCCATTAAAAAACATCCCGTATAGGTACAGTTCATACGAAATGAAAATCATGAACAAGGGGATTACAAGTTCTAAAGCTTTCATACAGGTACAGTTAGAAGGCTTACAAGACTAAAAAGATATAAGATGCCCATAATCCCTTTCTGGTCCCTCTCCCCAGGAAATGGAACAAGAAAGCAGAAGGGCAAAAGGGGCGCCTAGGCGAGCTACGAGTGGCAGAAGACACCAAGAGAACATCCTGGTGGCCGTCCAAGGGCTGGATGGTGATGGCGGAGTCGGAGGCACAACTCGAAGACGAGGCGGCAGGACGCCAACACGCGACGAAGGCGTCGGTGCCCGCGTAATCCGACTTGACGGCCTTGCCGCTCGTCCTCTTCCTCTTCCACAGCCTCCCTACGCCAGCCGCCCAAGGAGACGACCCCGAGAAGTTCAAGGAGCCGGCGACGTGGATGATGGGGTCGCTGGTGCCGCTCGGAGCGGCGCCTGACACCTAGTCGGACCCGTCATCCTGCCACCCGCTACCCTCGTCGTCGCTACCGTTGTCTTCCTCACCACTCTCGCTTGAGGAGGAATCTTCATCGTTGGAGGATCTCTCTACGCAGCACCTCACACGGGTCCCAAAGTTCCCGAAGATCTTGACGGAGAGGAGGCCTCCCTCCATTAATTTGAAATGGAGAGCAAGCCCGTCCGTCAAGCTGTGGAGGCGAGCGAAGGTCTTCCACCCTCGATGAAGGTACATGATGTGACGGGCAGGGAACTCAACGTCGACCCATGTGCCACTATTCCCACAACCCCTCATGTGCAGCCGCAGCGCCTGCGGTGGATCCAGCTCCATCTCCTGCGCAAATGGGGTCGGAAGGCGAAGGCGACGACGCGGCGGATGGCGCAGCCTGACGAAGAATTCACAGGGGTTGTTCCCAGCATGGCCCTCCATCGGAGGAAGGACTGCTGGAGGGGGCGAGACAGATCTGCCGCCCGTCCTCCTCTCCCTCAGGCACCACGGCGGCCTCGACCTCGTCCCCTCCCCCTTCCTCTAGCAGCCGGCTCAACCACTACGAGCTCTTGGGGAGGAGTGACTCGCTGTCGGGACGAGACCCTCGCCGCCACCGATGAAGCGTCACCACACCCCCTCGCCATGACAGAAGAAGAAAGGAAGCAGGGATGGGGAGAGGCAGATGGCGAAAGGTTGAGCGGCGCCGTCCCTCCCGCTCCCCTCCTTATAAAGGGTCGGAGGCGAGGCTCGGCCACCCCCTCTCGGCCAATCCGGCCTCTTGAAGTGACAGCAAGCGGGGCCGTCGACCGCCCTTCCCGCTCCATTGAAGGCGCGTGGGAATCAACCCGCATGCGCGTGGCTACCCACGACCCCTGCGCCTGTCATTCGCTCTGCATGCAGTGAACATGGCGCAAGGGGCGGGTGCAATGGGACGCATGGAACAACGGTTCCCAAGCAAGGGTAATAAATGGGAGGCGGCCCTGCAGTCTCAAAGAGACGCGCAAGCCGCCTCTTTACTATCCACCACGAGGTGACGCCAGCATGCCCACGTCATGCGCGCGCATGACCCCCATGTTGCGCGTTCAACGCGGGTCGTGGGAAGCGCAACGGACGGGACAGTGGCCGCGGTAAAAATCTGCCCCAACTGCCCGCGCACCGTTCTGGGCCTAGCCCAACAACGTGTTGCGCTTATGTATGGCCCAGGCCCGGGGGCTCCTGTCGGTGTACAAAAGGGGTTCTCCTTTTGACCCCTTTACTTGTGCACGGGCAGTCAGAGCCTCCGAGCACGGCCACGCACACACACGGCAGGAAGGGGAAGCCGGAGAGAAGCCGAGGCCACAAGGCGAACGAAGCAACAACAAGGACCAAGACCACAAAGATTAGATGGGCGTAGCAGGTTCCCCTGGCAAGGACCCATGCCGGGGCGGCCTCAGCAACCCCGGTAAGACCCTTGCTAGGGCAGCTCGCCCACGCCAACCAAAGTGAGCCACCCTTGAGCCCACCAACGTTCGACAGACACATTGGGGCAAGACTCGGGAGGCACCTCTGTGGTGGCATGCAGATCTTTGTGAAAGACGAGGAAGATACAGGACCAAATGAGGATAAGAAGGCAACCATCCTCATCGAAGAAACCCACGAGACCCCCGGCAAGGTCCCTGTCCAGGGAAACCAGCGCGCCACGGCAAGACCCTCGCCGGGCTACCCGGCAAGACCCTTGCCGGGCAACCCGACGAGGCCCTCGCCAAGCGCACCGGCAGGGCCACCGCCAGGCCCGCGCCGACCAAGTCTTCACCGTCGTTCGCATGCAGCTGCCAACTCAACGAGCTAAGCAGGTGCCTACGTGGCAGCATGCGATCCTTCATGGAGTCTCCACCACCGCGCCACCTCAGCTGCCTGCCTGCCTGTGTAGCACCACATGCATCACTAGCCAGGGTGCGCGTCGAAGCGAGGGGAGGCGGCGACAGATGGGACGCCCCCCGTCCCCGTCCCCGATAAAGTGGAGGGACACCTAAGCTTTGCATTTAATGCCCCTTGTCCTATAATACGGGCGATAAGCTCGTGCTACTGTATCACTTTCCACCTCATGTGTGCCACTGTGGCAGCCCCTTTCGCCTATAAAAGGAGGCCCATGTCACACAGAGAAGGGATTTGGCTCTTTTGAACCCCTCAGCACCCAGAGCTAGTTCGAGAGCTCGGGAACACTAATACATCCACCAAAGCAGGATCGTAGGGTTTTACGCATCTTTGCGGCCCGAACCTGGGTAAATCCTCCTTGTGTCATATGGTAGTCCTGCTCTTCTCACGATCCCTGCGCCCTACAACCGTAGAAGGGATTCCAGTAATCCCATAGGTGTCGTTTCCCACCGACAGAATAATTATGAGATTATCTAGGCATGATCATGTATATAGGCATCACGTCCGTGACAAGTAGACCGACTCCTACCTGCATCTACTACTATTACTCCACACATCGACCGCTATCCAGCATGCATCTATAGTATTAAGTTCATAAAGGACGGAGTAACGCATTAAGAAAGATGACATGATGTAGAGGGATAAACTCATGCAACATGATATAAACCCCATCTTTTTATCCTCAATGGCAACAATATAATACGTGCCTTGCTGGCCCTGCTGTCACTGGGAAAGGACACTGCAAGATTGAACCCAAAGCTAAGCACTTCTCCCATTGCAAGAAAGATCAATCTAGTAGGCCAAACCAAATTGATAATTCGAAGAGACTTGCAAAGATAACTTAATCACCCATAAAAGAATTCAGAGGAAATTCAAATATTTCTCATAGATAAACTTGATCATAAACCCACAATTCATCGGATCTCAACAAACACACCGCAAAAAGAGTTACATTGAATAGATCTCCCAGAAGATCAAGGAGAACATGTTATTGAGATTCAAAGAGAGAGAAGAAGCCATCTAGCTAATAACTATGGACCCAAAGGTCTGTGGTAAACTACTCACAACTCATCGGAGAGGCTATGGTATTGATGTAGAGGCCCTTCGTGGTTGATTCCCCCTCCGGCAGAGCGTCGACGAAGGCTCCAAGATGGGATCTCGCGGATACAGAAGGTTACGGTGGTGGAAATAGTTTTTCGTGGTCGCCTTTGATGTTCTCGAGGTACGTGGGTATATATAGGAGGAAGAAGTAGGTCGGTGGATGCCCGAGGGGCCCACGAGATAGGGGGTGCACCCAGTAGGGGGGGTGCCCCACCACCCTCGTGGCCACCTCGATTGCTTCTTGACTTGAACTCCAAGTCCTCTGGATAACGTTTGTTCCAAAAATCACGCTCCCGAAGATTTCATTCCGTTTGGACTCCGTTTGATATTCCTTTTCTTCGAAACACTGAAATAGGCAAAAAAACAGGAATACGGGCTGGGCCTCCGGTTAGTAGGTTAGTCCCAAAAATGATAAAAATGTGTAAAGTAAAGCCCATAAACATCCAAAAAGGGTAATATAATAGCATGGAACAATAAAAAATTATGGATACGTTGTAGACGTATCAAGGGACCAGCGTGGCACTGGCTGAACAGCCTCCCAGAAAACTCTATTGGTAGTTGGGAAGACTTGGAGGACGCCTTCTCAGACAACTTCCAAGGTACCTATGTTCGGCCCCGAGACACCGATGACCTTAGTCACATAATCCAGCTACCCAGAGAATCAGCCCGGAAGCTTTGGACCAAGTTCTTAATTAAAAAGAACCAGATTGTGGATTGTCCAGACGCCGAAGCCCTTGCAGCCTTCAAACACAGCGTCCGAGATGAGTGGCTCGCCCGACACCTCGGCCAAGACAAACTGAAGTCCATGGCAGACCTTACCACACTAATGACTCGCTTTTGTGCGGGAGAAGATAGTTGGCAAGCTCGTAGAAGCAATAGCACTAGCGACCCGGGCACATCCGAAGCCAGGGATGGCAACGATAAGCCATGACGCAACACGCACAAGCTTCGAAACAACAACGAAGACATGACGGTCAATGCTGGATTTATTGGCTCCAAGTCCGGACAATGGAAGAAGCCATTCAAAGTAAATCAAGATGGTCCATGCAGTTTGGATAGAATACGTGATCGGCCTTGCCAGATTCACGGCACCCCCAATAAACTTGCCAATCATACCAATAGAAACTGTTGCTACGTCTTGAGCTTGTGTTGGTTTTCCTTGAAGAGGAAAGGGTGATGTAGCAATAGTAGCATAAGTATTTCCCTCAGTTTTTTAGAACCAAGGTATCAATCCAGTCGGAGGCTCCTCAAAACTCCCACACACCTACACAAACAAATAAAGAACTCGCAACCAACGCAATAAAGGGGTTGTCAATCCCTTCACGGCCACTTGCAAAAGTGAGATATGATAGAGATAGTATGATAAGATAAATATATTTTTGGTATTTTATAATATAGATTGGAAAAGTAAAGATGCAAATAAAAGTAGATTGAAAGCTTATATGATAAAAGATAGACCCGGGGGCCATAGGTTTCACTAGTGGCTTCTCTCAAGATAGCATAAGTATTACGGTGGGTGAACAAATTACTGTCGAGCAATTGATAGAAAAGCGAATAATTATGAGATTGTCTAGGCATGATCATGTATGTAGGCATCACGTCCGTGAAATGTAGACCGACTCCTGCCTGCATCTACTACTATTACTCCACACATCGACCGCTATCCAGCATGCATCTAGAGTATTAAGTTCATAAGAACAGAGTAACGCATTAAGAAATATGACATGATGTAGAGGGATAAACTCATGCAATATGATATAAACCCATCTTTTTATCCTCGATGGAAACAATACAATACGTGCCTTGCTGCCCTTGCTGTCACTGGGAAAGGACACCGCAAGATTGAACCCAAAGCTAAGCACTTCTCCCATTGCAAGAAAGATCAATCTAGTAGGCCAAACCAAACTGATAATTCGAATAGACTTGCAAAGATAACTCAATCATACATAAAAGAATTCGGAGGAGATTCAAATATTTCTCGTAGATAAACTTGATCATAAACCCACAATTCATCGGATCTCGACAAACACACTGTAAAAAGAGTTTACATCGAATAGATCTCCAAGAAGATCGAGGAGACCATGGTATTGAGATCCAAAGAGAGAGAAGAAGCCATGTAGCTAATAACTATGGACCCGAAGGTCTATGGTAAACTACTCACAACTCATCGGAGGGGCTATGGTGTTGATGTAGAAGTCCTCCATGGTCGATTCCCCCTCCGACGGAGCACCGGCAAAGGCTCCAAGATGGGATCTCGCGGATACAGAAGGTTACGGCGGTGGAATTAGGTTTTCGTTGGCTCCCCTGATGTTTTTGGGGTACGTGGGTACATATAGGATGAAGAAGTAGGTCGATGGCCGCCCGAGGGGCCCACAAGATAGGGGGGCGTCCCCTATAGGGGCGGGCGCGCCCTCCACCCTCGTGGCCGCCTCGTCTACTTCTTGGCTTGCACTCCAAGTACTCTGGATCACGTTTGTTCCAAAAATCACGCTCCCGAAGGTTTCATTCCGTTTTGACTCCGTTTGATATTCCTTTTCTTCGAAACACTGAAACAAGCAACAAAACAGCAATACGGGCTCGGCCTCCGGTTAGTAGGTTAGTCCCAAAAATGTTATAAATGTGTAAACTAAAGCCCATAAACATCCAAAACGGGTAATATAATAGCATGGAACAATCAAAAATTATAGATACGTTGGAGACGTATCAAGCATCCCCAAGCTTAATTCCTGCTCGTCCTCGAGTAGGTAAATGATAAAAGCAGAAGTTTTGATGTGGAATGCTACCTAGCATAATTCTCAATGTAATTTTCTTTATTGTGGCATGAATGTTCAGATCCAAATGATTCAAAATAAAAGTTCATATTGACATAAGAAATAGTAATACTTCAAGCATACTAATAAAAGCAATCATGTCTTCTCAAAATAACATGGCTAAAGAAAGTTCATCCCTACAAAATCATATAGTTAGGATATGCTTCATTTCGTCACACAAAAATGCTCCCAAATTCTACACCCCCGATAACAAGCCAAGAATTTGTTTCATACTTAAATAACCTCAAACTTTTTCAACTTTCACGCAATACATGAGTGTGAGCCATGGATATAACACTATGGGTGGAATAGAATATGATGATGGGGATTGTGTGGAGAATACAAAAAAGGAGAAGGTCTCACATTGACGAAGATAACCAACGGGCTATGGAGATGCCCATCAGTTGATGTCAACATGAGGAGTAGGGATTGCCATGCAACGGATGCACTAGAGCTATAAATGTATGAAAGCTCAACAAAAGAAAACTAGTGGGTGTGCATGCAACTTGCTTGCTCACGAAGACCTAGGGCATTTTGAGGAAGCCCATCATAGGAATATACAAGACAAGTTCTATAATGAAAAATTCCCACCAGTATATGAAAGTGACAACATATGAGACTCTCTACATGAAGAACATGGTGCTACTTTGAAGCACAAGTGTGGAAAAGAGATAGTAACATTGCCCCCTTTTTTATTTTTATTTTTTCTGTTTTTTCTTTTTTTTGGGACTTTTTTTGGCCTTTTTTTTTCTTTTTGGCCTTTCTTCTTTTTTTCTTTTTGGGGACAATGCTCTAAAAATGATGATCATCACACCTTTATTGATTTACAACTCCTGAATTACAACTCAAAACTAGAACAAGATACGACTCTATATGAATGCCTCCGGCGGTGTATCGGGATGGGCAATGAAACAAGAGTGACATGTATGAAAAATTATGCAAAGTGGCATTGCCACAAATACGATGTCAACTACATGATCATGCAATGGCAATATGACAATAGTAATGCGTGTCATGATGATAAACAGAACGATGGAAATTTGCATGGCAATATATCTCGGAATGGCTATGGAAATGCCATAATAGGTAGGTATGGTGGCTGTTTTGAGGACGATATAAGGAGGTTTGGATGCAGCGGCGAAGTTTGCACCAACTCTCAAGGTGAGAAAGGGCAATGCACGGTACCGAAGAGGCTAGCAATGATGCAAAGGTAAAAGTGCGTATAATCCATGGACTCAACATTAGTCAAAAGAACTCATATACTTATTGCAAAAATCTACAAGTCATCAAAAACCAAGCACTACGCGCATGCTCCTATAGGGATAGATTGGTAGGAAAAGACCATCGCTCGTCCCCGACCGCCACTCATAAGGATGCACAATCCAAGGACACTTCATGTTTCAAATTTGTTACACAACTTTAACCATACGTGCATGCTACGGGACTTGCTAACTTCAACACAAGCATTCTTTAAATTCATAATCACCCAGCTAGCATGACTTTAATATCACTACCTCCATATCTCAAAACAATTATCAAGTATTAAATTGATCATAGCATCTGAGGCAGTACTGGATTAAGGGGTCCTCGGACAGCCGGATTATATACTTTGGCCGGACTGTTGGACTATGAAGATACAAGATTGAAGACTTCATCCTGTGTCCGGATGGGACTCTCCTTTGCGTGGAAGGCAAGCTTGGATATTCGGATATGTAGATTTCCTTCTCTGTAACTGACTCTGTGTAACCCTAGCCCCCTCCAGTGTTTATATAAACCGGAGGGTTTAGTCCGTAGGACAACAACAATCATAATCATAGGCTAGCTTCTAGGGTTAAGCCTCTACGATCTCGTGGTAGATCAACTCTTGTAATACTCATATCATCAAGATCAATCAAGCAGGAAGTAAGGTATTACCTCCATCGAGAGGGCCCAAACTTGGGTAAAACATCGTGTCCCTTGCCTCCTGTTACAGTTAGCCTTAGACGCACAGTTCAGGACCCCCTACCCGAGATCCGCCGGTTTTGACACCGACATTGGTGCTTTCATTGAGAGTTCCACTATGTCGTCGTGATAAGGCTTGATGGCTCCTTCAATCATCTTCAACAACATAGTCCAGGGGGAGGTTTTCCTTCCCTGACAGATCTTTGTATTCGGCGGCTTTGTACTGCGGGCCAATTCGCTTGGCCATCTGGAACAGATGGATAGCTACGCCCCTGGCCATCAGGTCGGGTTTGGAAGCTTAAACTATACTGCTGACATCCGCGGAGACTTGATCTTCGACGGATTCGAGCCCATGCCGGGTGCGCCGAACGGTCACGATGGGCATGACTTTGATCTGCCATCAGACAGTATTCAGGAAATCGTGCCTGCGGTGGCGCCGGGAATCAATCCGGAGCAGATCGCGCCTTCCGAGGGCGGGTGGATGGACCCCGTCATGGGGGCCACACACTCAGCGGCGTCGGAGCCGAATACTGATGCCACCTCCTATGAGGATGGTGTCATCGGACCCTCGGACTCGTCTCCGGCTACAGGATCCGAACCGCGTGCGTCCGTGCCTATCGAATCGGATTGGGCACCCTTCATGGAGTTCACCACCGCGGATATTTTTCAGCACTCTCCCTTAGGAGATGTGCTAAACTCATTAAGGTCTCTCTCCTTGTCGAGAGATTCCTGGCCGAACTATGTCCGGCTCGAGTGGGAAGCGGACGACGAAGAAATTCGTTCCCCACCCACCACCCAGTTAATAGCCACTATCGATGACTTAACCGACATGCTTGACTTCGACTCCGAAGACATTGACGGTATGGACGGCGATGCAGGAGAAGAACAGGAACCACCGCCTATAGGGTGCTGGACTGCCACCTCATCATACGATATTTACATGGTGGACACCCTTAAAGAGAGCAATGGCGATGAGGCAATGGGAGATAACCCCTTGGAGAAGCAATCCAGACACCGGCGTCATCAGCGCCGCTCCAAACCCCTCCATAGCAAAAACAGTGATACCGGCACAAGAAATAACAATCCGGATGGTGCCGAAGACAAGGACAATCCTGCCCAGCCAGGCTTCGAGCAGGCCGAGCAAGAGGATGGGCAAGCTAGCCCTAAAGAACAGGCAACTGGTGGAGAATCAGAGGACGACAACTACATGCCTCTCTCCGAAGACGAAGTGAGCCTTGGCGACGAAGAATTCATCGTTCCTGAGGATCCCGTCAAGCAGGAGCGCTTCAAACACCGGCTTATAGCCAGTGCAAAAAGTCTGAAGAAAAAGCAGCAATAGCTTCAAGCTGATCAAGATCTGCTAACGTTCCGATGGACCGAGGTCCTGGCTGCCGAGGAATACGGACTCGAGCGCCCTAGCAAAATCTACCCAAAGCGCAGGCTGCTACCTCAACTCGAGGAGGAGGCTTTAAAGCCCACGCTACCAGCGCATGATGTGGCTGACCGGCCACCACGTGGCCAAGACAAAGCGGCATACCAGCCTGAAGTCCAAACGAAACACCATCGCCAATCAAACGATAATACTAAGGCCTGGGGCTACACGAAGGACCTGCGAGATGTATTGGAAAACAAAGCAGAACAACCAAGATCGATCTACGGATCACGGAGGCGCGCCACAAGACATGACGTTGACCGTCACGCTGGATACAACAAACCAAAGTCCGGCCGGGCAGAATACAATAGGCCGGATTCATTTTAACTACGCCGGGATGTAGCCCGGCATAGAGGCGCCGCACACCATTATGCTTCACTGATGAAGTTATGGATCACGAATACCGTGAAGGGTTTAAGCCCGTAAACATTGAATCATACGATGGCACAACAGACCCCGCGGTACGGATCGAAGATTTTCTTCTCCACATTCACATGGCCCGTGGCGATGACTTACATGCCATAAAGTACCTACCACTTAAGCTCAAAGGACCGGATCGGCATTGGCTGAATAGCCTGCCAGTGATACGTATTGAGCTTGCGTTCATTTTCCTTGAAGAGGAAAGGGTGATGCTGCAATAGTAGCATAAGTATTTCCCTCAGTTTTTGAGAACCAAGGTATCAATCCAGTAGGAGGCTCCTCAAAAGTCTCACGCACCTACACAAACAAACAAAGAACTCACAACCAACGTAATAAAGGGGTTGTCAATCCCTTCACGACCACTTGCGGAAGTGAGATCTGATAGAGATAGTATGATAAGATAAATATATTTTTGGTATTTTATAATATATATGCAAAAAGTAAAGATGCAAATAAAAGTAGATAGGAAGTTTACATCATAAAAGATAGACCCGGGGGCCATAGGTTTCACTAGAGGCTTCTCTCAAGATAGCATAAATATTATGGTGGGTGAACAAATTACTGTCGAGCAATTGATAGAAAAGCGAATAATTATGAGATTATCTAGGCATGATCATGTATATAGGCATCACGTCCGCAACAAGTACACCGACTCCTTCCTGCATCTACTACTATTACTCCACACATAGACCGACTCCTGCCTGCATCTAGAGTATTAAGTTCATAAAGAACAGGGTAACACATTAAGCAAGATGACATGATGTAGAGGGATAAACTGAAGCAATATGATGTAAACCCCATCTTTTTATCCTCGATGGCAACAATACAATACGTGCCTTGCAACCCTTTCTGTCACTTGGTAAGGACACCGCAAGATTGAACCGAAAGCTAAGCACTTCTCCCATGGCAAGAAAGATCAATCTAGTAGGCCAAACCAAACTGATAATTCGAAGAGACTTGCAAAGATAACTCAATCATACATAAAAGAATTCAGAGGAGATTAAAAAATTTCTCATAGATACACTTGATCATAAACCCACAATTCATCGGATCTCGACAAGCACATCGCAAAAAGATTTTACATCGAATAGATCTCCACAAGAGAGGGGGAGAACATTGTATTGAGATCCAAAAAGAGAGAAAAAGCCATCTAGCTAATAACTATGGACCCGAAGGTCTGTGGTAAACTACTGACAACTCATCGGAGGGGCTATGGTGTTGATGTAGAAGCCCTCCATGGTCGATTCCCCCTCCAACGGAGCGTCGGCGAAGGCTCCAAGATGGGATCTCATGGATACAGAAGGTTACGGCGGTGGAAATTGTGTTTCGTTGGCTCCCTGGATGATTTCGAGGTACGTAGGCTTATATAGGAGGAAGAAGTACGTCGGCGGCCGCCCGAGGGGCCCACGAGATAGGGGGCGTGCCCTGTAGGGGTGGGCGCGCCCTCCCCTCTCGTGGCCGCCTCGGCTGCTTCTTGACTTGCACTCCAAGTCCTCTGGATCACATTCGTTCCAAAAATCACGCTCCCGAAGGTTTCATTCCATTTGGACTCCGTTTGATATTCCTTTTCTTCGAAATACTGAAATAGGCCAAAAAAAATATGGGTTGGGCCTCCGGTTAGTAGGTTAGTCCCAAAAATGATATAATTGTGTAAAATAAAGCCCATAAACATCCAAAAGGGGTAATATAATAGCATGGAATAATCAAGAATTATAGATACGTTGGAGACGTATCAAGCATCCCCAAGCATAATTCCTGCTCGTCCTCAAGTAGGTAAATGATAAAAACAGAATTTTTGATGTGGAATGCTACCTAGCATAATTCTAATGTAATTTTCTTTATTGTGGCATGAATATTCAGACCCAAATGATTCAAATAAGATTTCATATTGATAAAGGAAATAGTAACACTTCAAGCATACTAATCAAAGTAATCATGTCTTCTCAAAATAACATGGTTAAAGAACGTTCATCCCTACAAAATCATATAGTTAGGCTATGCTTCATTTTCGTCACACAAAGATGTTCCCAACTTCTATACCCCCGATGACAAGCCAAGCAATTGTTTCATACCTAAATAATCTCAAACTTTTTCAACCTTCACGCAGTACATGAGCGTGAGCCATGGATATAGCACTATGGGTGGAATAGAATATGATGATGGGGATTGTGTGGAGAAGACAAAAAAAGGGAAAGTCTCACATTGACGAGGATAATCAATGGGCTATGGAGATGCCCATCAATTGATGTCAACATGAGGAGTAGGGATTGCCATGCAACGGATGCACTAGAGCTATAAATGAATGCTCAACAAAAGAAAACTAGTGGGCGTGCATCCAACTTGCTTGCTCACGAAGACCTAGGGCACTTGAGGAATCCCATTGTAGGAATATACAAGCCAAGTTCTATAATGAAAAATTCCCACTAGTATGAAAAAGACAACCTATGAGACTCTCTATATGAAAAACATGGTGCTACTTTGAAGCACAATATATGAGACTCACTACATGAAGAACAAGGTGCTACTTTGAAGCACAAGTGTGGAAAAAGAGATAGTAACATTGCCCTTTTTATTTATTTTCTTTTTTTCTTTTCTTTTTTTTCTTTTTTTCTTTTTTTGGGCCTTTCTTTTTTTTATTTTGGACTTTCTTATTTTTTTTCTCTTTTTTTGGGCAATGCTCTAATAATGATGATCATCACACTTTTATAGATTACAACATATGAATTACAACTCGAAACTAGAAGAAGATATGACTCTATATGAATGCCTCCGGCGGTGTACCGGGATGGTGCAATGAATCAAGAGTGACATGTATGAAAATTATGCATGGTAGCTTTGCCACAAATACGATTTCAACTACATGATCATGCAATGGCAATATGACAAAAGAATTGTATGTCATGATGATGATGAATGGAACGGTGGAAAGTTGCATGGCAATATATCTTGGAATGGCTATGGAAATGCCATAATAGGTAGGTATGGTGGCTGTGTTGAGGAAGATATAAGGAGGTTTATGTGTGATAGAGCATATCGTATCACAGGGTTTGGATGCACCGGCGAAGTTTGCACCAACTCTCAAGGTGAGAAAGGGCAATGCACGGTACCGAGAGGCTAGCAATGGTGGAAAGGTAAAAGTGCGTATAATCCATGGAATCAACATTAGTCAAAAGAAACCATATACTTATTGCAAAAATTTAGAAGTCATCAAAAATCAAGCACTACATGTATGCTCCAAGGGGGATATATTGGTAGGAAAAGACCATCGCTCGTCCCCGACCGCCACTCATAAGGATGCACAAGCCAGGTACACTTCATGTTTCTAATTGGTTACACAACTTTAACCATACATGCATGCTACGGGACTTGCTAACTTAAACACAAGCATTCTTTAAATCCATAATCACCCAACTAGCATTACTTTAATATCACTACCTCCCTATCTCAAAACAATTATCAAGTATCAAATTGATCATAGCATCCAATTCACTTCCTATGATAGTTTTTATTATACTCAACTTGGATGCCTACCATTCTAGAACCAATTTTATAACCATAGCAAGTACCATGCTGTTTTAAAAGACTCACAAAATAATATAAGTGAAGCATGAGAGACTAGCAATTTCTACAAAAATAAGTCACCGCCGTGCTCTAAAAGATATAAGCGAAGCACTAGAGCAAACACTATCAAGCTCAAAAGATATAAGTGAAGCACATAGAGTATTCTAGCAAATTCTAATCAAGTAGGCTTATCCTAAAAGGTGTGTACAGCAATGGTGATTGTGGTAAACTAAAAAGAAAAGACTAATATAATACACGACGCTCCAAGCAAAACACATATCATGTGGCGAATGAAAATATAGCTCCAAGTAAAGTTACCAATGAACGAAGACGAAAGAGGGGATGCCTTCCCGGGGCATCCCCAAGCTTAGGCTTTTGTCTATTCTTGAATATCTTGGGGTGCCATGGGCATCCCCAAGCTTAGGCTTTTGCCACTACTTATTCCATAGTCCATCAATGCTTTACCCAAAACTTGAAAACTTCACAACACAAAACTCAACAGGAAATCTTATAAGCTCCGTTAGTGAAAGAAAACAAAACCACCACATAAGGTACTATAATGAACTCATTCTTTATTTTTTTGTGTTAAACCTACTGTATTCCAACTTCTGTATGGTTTATAAACTAATTTACTAGCCATAGATGCATCAAAATAAGCAAACAACACACGAAAAACAGAATCTGTCAAAAACAGAACAGTCTGTAGCAATCTGTACTAACGCAAACTTCTGGAACTCTAAAAATCCTACCAAAATAGGAAGTCATGGAAAATTTGTCTATTGATCAACAGCAAAAAAGAATCAACGCAAAAACATGTTTCTGTGATTTAACAAAACTAAATTCTTGCGCGCAAAGTTTCTGTTTTCCAGCAGAATCAAATCAACTATCATCATAGGTTATCCTATAGGTTCTACTTGGCACAAACACTAATTAAAATATAAAAACACATCTAAACAGAAGGTATATATAAAATTTATTACTAAACAGGAACAAAAACAAAAAACACAAATAAAATTGGGTTGCCTCCCAACTAGCGCTATCGTTTAACACCCCTAGCTAGGCATAAAAGCGAAGATAGATCTAAGTAGTGCCATCTTTGGCACTAAATTCATAAGTAGCTTGCATGATAGGTTCAAAAGGTAATTTGTCTTTCTTTCTTGGAAAGTGCTCCATGCCCTTTTTAATGGAAATTGGAATCTAATACTCCCTTCCTTCATATCAATAATTGTGCCAATCGTTCTAAGGAAAGGTCTACCAAGAATAATAGGGCAAGAAAGATTGCCATCAATATCAAGAACGATAAAATCTATAGGCACCAAATTTCTATTTTCAGCAATGAGAACATCATTGATCTTTCCCATTGACTTTTTAATGATGGAATCCGCAAGGTGGAAATTTAAAGAGCAATCATCAAGATCATGGAAACCTAGAATATGACATAAAGTTTTCGGAATCGTGGAAACACTAGCACCCAAATCACACAAAGCAAAACACTCATGATCTTTAATTCTAATATTTATAGTAGGTTCCCACTCATCATTAAGCTTTCTAGGTATAGAAACTTCCAAATTAAGTTTTTCATCATAAGATTGCATCAAGGCATCAATGATATGTTTGGTAAAAGCTTTATTTCGACTATAAGCATGAGGAGAATTAACAATAGGTTGCAACAAGGAAATACAACCTTCTAAAGAAAAATTAACATAATCAAATTCCTTGAAATCCGAGATAGTGGGTTCAATACTATTTAAAGTCATGACCTCTCCAATCCCACTTTTACCAAATTTAGCATCAAGATCTAAAAACTCCGAATTCTTGGGACGCCTTCTAGGTAAAGTTGACTCATCTTTAGTCCCATAATTATCAAGATTCATATTGCAAAACAAAGATCTAATAGGAGACACATGAATAACTTTAAGATCTTCATCATTATTTTCATTGAAACTAGAAAAACACGCCTTTACAAAGCAATATTTCTTAGCACGCAATCTAGCGGTTCTTTCCTTGCACTCATTAATGGAAATTCTCATTGCTTTGGGAGACTAATTGATATCATGCTTAGGAGGAGAAGATCTAAGTTTAAAAGAATCAACATCAAGCGAAAGTCTATCAATGTTCCTAGCCAAATCATCAACTTTGAGCAATTTTTCTTAAAGCAAGGCATTAAAATTCTTTTGAGAAATCATAAATTATTTCACACTATTCTCAAAATCAGAGGGCATCTTATTAAAATTACCATCAGAATTATTGTAGGAATTTCCATAATTATTAGAGGAATTACTAGGGAATGGTCTAGAATTAAAGTTTCCTCTGTAAGCATTGTTACCGAAACTATTCCTACCAACAAAATTCACATCCATAGATTCATTATTATTCTCAATCAAAGTAGACAAAGTCATATCATTGGGATCAAGAGGAGTATTTTTAGTAGCAAACAACTTCATGAGTTCATCCATCTTTCCACTCAAAACATTGATTTCTTCTATAGCATGCACTTTTTTACTAGAAGATCTTTCAGTGTGCCATTGAGAATAATTAGACATAATATTATAAAGAAGTTTTGTAGCATCTCCTAACGTGATTTCCATAAACGTGCCTCCCGCGGCCGAATCTAAGAGATTTCTAGAAGCAAAGTTCAAACCGGCATAAAATTTTTGTATGATCATCCATAAATTCAAACCATGATTAGGGCAATTGCAAATCATCAATTTCATTTTTTTCCCAAGATTGGGCAACATACTCATGATCAAGTTGTTTAAAATTCATAATATCGTTTCTAAGAGTGATGATCTTAGCGGGAGGAAAATACTTAGAGATAAAAGCATCTTTGCACTTGTTCCAAGAATCAATATTATTTTTAGGCAAAGACGAAAACCAAACTTTAGCATGATCTCTAAGTGAAAATGGAAATAACTTCAAGTTAACAATATCATTATCCGTATCTTTCTTCTTTTGCATATCACACAAATCAACAAAGTTGTTTAGATGAGTAGCGACATCTTCACTAGGAAGGCCGGCGAATTGATCTTTCATAACAAGATTCAGCAAAGTAGTATTGATTTCACAAGACTCAACATCATTAAGAGGAGCAATCGGAGTACTAAGGACATAATTATTGTTGGTATTCGAGAAATCACACAATTTGGTATTATCTTGCGCCATGGCAACAAGTAATCCAACACACAAGCAAACAGAAAAAGGCAAGCGAAAAAGAGAGGAGGAGATTGGGAAAGAGAGGGCCAATAAAACGGCAAGGGTGAAGTGGGGGAGAGGAAAACGAGAGGCAAATGGCAAATAATGTAAATGCGAGGGAGATGAGTTTGTGATGGGTACTTGGTATGTCTTGACTTGAGGGAAGACCTCCCCAGCAACAGCGCCAGAAATCCTTCTTGCTACGTCTTGAGCTTGCATTGGTTTTCCTTGAAGAGGAAAGGGTGATGCAGCAATAGTAGCGTAAGTATTTCCCTCATTTTTTGAGAACCAAGGTATCAATCCAGTAGGAGGCTCCTCAAAAGTCCCACACACCTACACAAACAAACAAAGAACTCGCAACCAACACAATAAAGGGGTTGTCAATCCCTTCACGGCCACTTGCGAAAGTGAGATCTGATAGAGATAGTATGACAAGATAAATATATTTTTGGTACTTTATAATATAGATGCAAAAAGTAAAGATGCAAATAAAAGTAGATAGGAAGTTTATATGATAAAAGATAGACCCGGGGGCCATAGGTTTCACTAGAGGCTTCTCTCAAGATAGCATAAGTATTACGATGGGTGAACAAATTACTGTCAAGCAATTGATAGAAAAGCGAATAATTCTGAGATTAGCTAGGCATGATCATGTATATAGGCATCACATCCGCAACAAGTAGACCGACTCCTGCCTGCATCTACTACTATTATTCCACACATCGACTGACTCCTGCCTGCATCTAGAGTATTAAGTTCATAAAGAACAGAGTAATGCATTAAGCAAGATGACATGATGTGGAGGGATAAACTCAAGGAATATGATGTAAACCCCATCTTTTTATCTTGGATGGCAACAATACAATACGTGCCTTGCAACCCTTTCTGTCACTGGGTAAGGACACCGCAAGATTGAACCCAAAGCTAAGCACTTCTCCCATGGCAAGAAAGATCAATCTAGTAGGCCAAACCAAACTGATAATACGAAGAGACTTGCAAACATAACTCAATCATACATAAAAGAATTCAGAGGAGATTCAAATATTTCTCGTAGATAAACTTGATCATAAACCCACAATTCATCGGATCTCGAGAAACACACCGCAAAAAGAGTTTAGATCGAATAGATATCCATGAGAGAGGGGGAGAACATTGTATTGAGATCCAAAAAGAGAGAAGAAGCCATCTAGCTAATAACTATGTACCCGAAGGTCTGTGATAAACTACTCACAACTCATCGGAGGGGCTATGGTGTTGATGTAGAAGCCCTCCGTTGTCGATTCCCCCTCCGGTGGAGCGCCGGCGAAGGCTCCAAGATGGGATCTCGCGGATACAGAAGGTTACGTCAGTGGAAATTGTGTTTCGTTGGCTCCCTGGATGTTTTTGGGGTATGTAGGCTTATATAGGAGGAAGAAGTATGTCGGTGGCCGCCCGAGGGGCCCACGAGACAGGGGGCACGCCCTGTAGGGGTGGGCACGCCCTCCCCTCTCGTGACCGCCTCGGCTGCTTCTTGACTTGCACTAGAAGTCCTCTGGATCACGTTCGTTCCAAAAATCACGCTCCCGAAGGTTTCATTCCGTTTGGACTTCGTTTGATATTCCTTTTCTTCAAAATACTGAAATAGGCAAAAAAAAACAGCAATAGGGGTTGGGCCTCCGGTTAGTAGGTTAGTCCCAAAATGATATAAATGTGTAATATAAAGCCCATAAACATCCAAAAGGGGTAATATAATAGCATGGAACAATCAAAAATTATAGATATGTTGGAGACGTATCAGCCAGCAAGTTCCATTGGTAGTTGGGAGGATCTAGAAGACGCGTTCCTCGATAACTTCCAGGGCACATACGTGCGACCACCGGATGTTGATGACTTAAGTCACATAACCCAACAGCCCGGAGAGTCAGCCAGGAAATTCTGGACTCGGTTCTTAACTAAAAAGAACAAAATTATCGACTGTCCGGATGCCGAAGCCTTAGCAGCCTTCAAGCACAACATCTGCGACGAATGGCTCGCCTGACATCTCGGCCGAGAGAAGCCGAAGTCCATGGCAGCCCTCACGACACTTATGGCCCGCTTCTGCACGGGCGAGGACAGCTGGCTGGCTCGCAACAACATCACACCCAAAAACTGAGGCGATTCAGACGCCAGGGATAGCAACGACAAGCCACGACGAAATAGACACAAGCGTCGCAATAATGGCGACAATGCCGAAGACACGACAGTCAATGCCGGATTCGGAGGCTTTAAATCCTTACAGTAGAAAAAGCCATTCAAAAGGAACAGTCTGGGCTCATCCAGCTTGGACCGCATTCTCGATCGCTCGTGTCAAATTCACGGCACCCCCGATAAACCAGCCAACCACACAAACAGGGAATGTTGGGTGTTTAAACAGGCCGGCAAGTTGAATACCAAAAACAAGGAAAAGGGGCTGCATAGCGACGACGACGAGGAGCCCCGACCACCGAATACGGGAGGACAGAAGAAACTCCCTCCCCAGGTGAAAATAGTAAATATGATATACGCAACCCATATTCCCAAGAGGGAACGGAAGCGCGTACTAAGGGACGTCTATGCGATGGAGCCAGTCGCCCCAAAGTTCAACCCATGGTCCTCTTGCCCGATCACCTCGATCGCAGGGACCATCCTACCAGTATCCGTCATGGCTGTTCGGCCGCATTGGTCCTAGACTCCATCATTGATGGATTCCATCTCACACGAGTCCTCATGGACGGTGGCAGCAGATTGAACCTGCTCTATCAGGATACAGTGCGCAAAATGGGCATCGACCCCTCAAGGATCAAGCCCACAAAAACCACCTTCAAGGGTGTCATACCCAGTGTGGAGACCTGTTGTACGGGCTCAATCACATTGGAAGTGGTCTTCGGATCTTCGGACAATTTCCGAAGCGAGGAGTTAATATTCGACATTGTACCCTTCCGCAGTGGCTATCGTGCACTGCTCGGATGAACCGCATTCGCCAAATTCAATGCGCTACAGCATTATGCATACTTGAAGCTCAAAATGCTAGGACCTCGCGGGGTTATCATAGTTAATGAAAACACAGAGCGCTCTCTCCGCACGGAGGAGCACACTGCGGCCCTCGCGGCGGAAGTACAAAATGGCTTTCTTAGGCAAACAGCCAACTCGGCGATAAATAACCCGGATACCGTCAAGCGAGTCCGGAGTACTCCACAACAGGATCATCCGGCACGACCAGAGCTCGACTAGCAACCCGGCCTCCGCCCTAGTCCAAGTCAAACGGCAAAATTTGTGCCGCGCGTACATAACTATGCACTTAAAATACCCTAGGCACAGGCGGAGGCACGACCATAACACGGTCCACAATGCGGTTCGACCGCCCCGGGACACACGCATTTTCGCACCCCCTTTTCTTTCAGGTCCCTATCTTCAGGAGGCTCTTCCGAAGGACCAGCTATCAGGCACATAGCGGGACGGACACACCAGGAGGATAAGAAGCTCTGGCGTACGAGGGAATCCTCAGGTGGTCTCTGTTAATGATTGTTATACCTGTTTTACATAACCGAATACCGCCCGCTCCTGGTCAGGACGTGTCAAACAGTCCTATTCTGCTTATCGCACTACTTGTATATGTACAATTTGACGTATCATTTCAATAACAAGGGAAAATAGTATACAGCGTCAGCTTGCTATTACGTTTATCTATCCCTTTTCTTTACTGCTTATTTATCACACACGTGCATTTTGGCATGACCTGCTTGCCAGGGGCTTCAGTACCCCATAACCTGGCAAGAGAAGTCCGAACACTTTCGAGAGTGCGGCACCCCGAACTTATAGCACTATATGCATCAGCTCCGAATCATGTCTTGGGTCAATAGTTGGGTTTGCCCGGCTCACATGTTTTGGTACCTTACATTCCGCTATATCGGCTAAGGTAGCGCAGGGAGAACTACTGTGATTGTGTCCCGGTTCTTCTGGATGAGCACCTCAGTAGAGAAAGCCAAAAACTGACTGTCATGATATGGCGAGAGCTGGTCACTGTTCGAGAGGTCTCAAATCGTTAAAGATTTTTTCTGCTTCAGGCGAGGAATCAACCTCATCCGATTTAGGCGTGTATAGCACCCCAAGTCCGGCTTTCCGGATACTAGGGGCTTCGCCAAAATTTAAAATTGTAGACTTCTATGGCTAAGTGAGGGCGATAAAGCCGTATAGTCCGATTGCCTCATTCACGGTGCTAAACACCTCCTTAAAAGGACCAAAAACTTGGATAAAGAGTGTTTATACTTATCCCGAACACCCCAGTACTAGTTACATGGGCGGGGAATCCGACGACTGGCCAACTCTCAAGATTTTTTTAAACGGCCGCACAGAAGGTAATATTTTAAATTAACAGGCGCTACATAGCGCACATGAACTGGTTTTCATAATACAGGATGACATGAGTACATTCATTTAAATATAGCATCCTTAGTACATTCATCTGCCACAAGGCGGGCACCCTTAATGACATTGTCATAGTACTGTTCGGGGTGGCGATGCTCCTTGCCCTTCGGCAGCCCCTCTGTCACCAGCTTCTCGGTGTCCATCTTCCACTAGTGCACCTTCGCACGAGCCAAGGCCCTGCGCGCATCTTCAATGCAGACGGACCGCTTAACGACTCCAAGCCGCGGACAGGCATTCACCATCCACTTGACAAAGCCGAAGTAGCTGCTGGCAGGGGCTTGCCAGGCCACAGCGGGACTATGAAGTCCGTGATGGCCAGTTCGGCCGCCTTGTGAAGTTCGACCAGTTGCTTTAGCTGGTCGCTCAAGGATATCGGATGTTCGGCCCCAATATATTGGGACCAAAACAGCTTATCCATCGAGCTCCCCTCCTCGGTCTAGTAGAACTCTGCGGCATCAGTGATGCTACGCGGCAGATCTGCGAATGCTCCTGGAGAGCTCTAAATTCAGGTAAGTAAAAGGAAAGTCACTTTCACATGCTTGCTTTGCATAATGAAAGCCTTACCCGCAGCTATCTTCTTGGACGCCTCAATTTCCTAGAGGGCCTTCTGGGCTTCAGCCTTGGCGTCTAGTGTGCTCTGACGGGCCTTCGCAAGCTCTGACTCTTGCGTCTTGGAGTCACGCTCCATGGACTCAATTTTTTTGATGAAGTCCTGAAGCTCTTGCTGGACCTCATCAACTCGTGCCTCTTGTTTTTCGCGCTCGGTGCGCTGCTTGGCCACTTTGTTTTCAGCCTCGGACAACGCCTTCTTAAGGGCCGCCACTTCGGTCGTGGCCCCTAGTAAAATCCATCGTGCTTCTATTAGCGTCAACGATGTTTTCCTTTGTATATAACATTCAGACGGGGTATTGCTTACCTTTGTTCTCCTCGAGCTGCCTCTTCACGAGGCGAGCTCTTCTTCGGCCCGCCCAAGGCTCTGCCTCAGTCCGGAGACCTCCGCAGTGGGAGCGGCGGCGGCCAGCAGCGACGCCTGCTTATTCACAAAGGCATAATATGATTAGACTCCTGGGAAAAATATTTGATCCTATGTTCGGCTTTTCTTCCCGAACACCAAACAGAGCATCAGGGGCTACTATCTGTACTGTGATACTTTCTCATAATTTAAAATACTTACCTCAAAGCCTGTCAGGAGGCTGGCGCAGGCTTCGGTCAATCCGCTTTTGGCGGACTGAACCTTCGCAATCACCGTACTCATAAGAGTACGGTGTCCTTCATCAAGGGAAGTGCTCTGAAGCGCTTCCACCAAATTATCCGATGCCTCTAGATGGGCATAGGTCATCGGCACAGACGGCTCGCCCCCCTTGACGGGTGGCTGCCTGCCTAAATCCGAACCAATGGAGGTTCCGGTGCAGTATTCGGCCAGGGGCCAAGCGTGCTGCGGCCCCCTCATCCGAATCCATTGGGATCTCCCCCCCCCATGAGCCCGGCATCGGGAGTCTCGCCTTGAGGCATCTCTGGGACTACCTGCTCCTGTCCCGGTATCCTCTGAGATAACACCTCGGTGTCATCCGCGGGCCGGGGTGTAGAAGCCGTCGGGAGAGAATAGCTATTCATCTCCGACGAGCTCAAAGACCTATCCGAGGAGGACGACTCGATGTGAGCTTTGGATGGACTGCACAAGCAAATCTTGACATAATAAGTAAAGCTAAAAACATGCAAGAAGTATTATGGTATCCAAATACTTACGACTTCGCCAGGGGCTTGGCCCTGGGTAGCCACTCCTCCTCGCTGTAGGCGGCGGTTGTGGAGTGCTCCGGAGGGAGGTTCCTTCCCTTCTTGGACCCTTCGGCCTCCCCGGAAGGGGCGGCCCTCCTTTTGTTCCCCCCCCCCATCTGTTTGGGGGAGAGGGTTTTCTTCCTCCTCCTCCTCATCGTCATTGGAGGAGTGCGCCTCGGTGTCTTCGGATGATGAGTCCGACACCACCTTGCACCAGAGACTTTTCCTGGTCCCCATGGCCTTCTTCTTGGCCTTCTCCTCTGGCACCTCATAGGGCGCCGGAACCAGCATCTTCGTTAGGGGAGCGGTTGCTGGATCTTCAGGCAACAGAGCCGGACAGTCGATCCGCTCCACCGTCGCCACGTAGTCCTATTAGATCAATACGATGGCTTAAGTTCCTCCCACGAACATACTGAGGAAAGGCACATCTTGCGAAATGAAGAATGCTTACCGCATTGGCATGGCGCTTGGCGCTGAGTCCGCGGTCCTCGGTGGTGGGAGGAGGAACTTTGTTGGCCTTGAACAACACCTTCCAAACGTCTTTGTGCGTCGTATCAAAGAGCTCTTGCAGTGTCTGGTGTTTGGCCGCGTCGAACTCCCATAGGTTGAATGCCCGTCTTTGACATGGGAGAATCCGGTGAAATAGCATGACCTGGACCACGGTTACAAGCTTGATCTTCTTGGTTGTCATATTTTTAAAGCAGTTCTGGAGTCCGGTCAGCTCCGCGGATGCGCCCCAGGTTAGGCCCTTCTCCTTCCAGGAGGTGAGCCGCACGGGGATGTCAGATCGGAATTCGAGGGCCGCCGCCCAGTTGGCGTTGCGTGGCTCAGTGATGTAGAACCACCCCGATTGCCACCCCTTCACGGTCTCCATGAAGGAGCCTTCGAGCCAGGTGACGCTGGGCATCTTGCCCACCATGGCGCCTCCACACTCCGCCTGCTGGCCAACCACAATCTTCGGCTTCATGTTGAAGATCTTTAGCCATAGGCCGAAGTGGGGCCTGATGCGGAGAAAAGCCTCGCACACGACGATAAACACCGAGATATTGAGGATGAAATTAGGGGCTAGATCATGAAAATCCAACCCATAATAGAACATGAGCCTGCAGACAAATGGATGGAGGGGGAATCCCAGTCTGCGGACGAAGTGGGTGAGGAACACGACCCTCTCGTGGGGTCCCGGAGTCGGAATGATCAACCCTGCGTCCGAGAGCCGGTGCGCGATGTCTGCGGCCAAGTATCCAGCCGCCCGGAGCTTCGTAATGTCCTCCTCCTTGACGGAGGAGGCCATCCACTTGCCTCCCGCTCCGGACATGTTTGGCTGTAGGGAGAAGGTGAGAAATGGGGTGCTGGAGATCGAGCGTGCAAGAATGGATGAGCGAAGAAGGAAGGAGGCGTGGGTGAGAAAGGAGAATCCTTATCTCTTTATAATGGCGGTAGAAAATGTGCGCCTCCCCACTTGCCCGTTAAAATCGTTTATTTCCCAAGCGCCACGATTGATGGCGCGGTTGGGTTACCCATACCCGTATTGATGACAATCCCGTGATAAGGGGACACGATCTCTGCTTCGACAAGACGTGTCAGGGAAACCGCCTCGCATTACGTGCGGTAGCTGGTTGTGAAAAATGGTTCAAATTATGACTGGGCCGTGGCATGATGTCACTCTATGAAAAAATTGTCAGCAGAGTAGATTTGGGGAATATTGTGCTCTCTACGGTGGTATGTGGATTTTGTTTTGCAGAGTCAGACACGATTCTTGTGTTCTAAGTCTTCTATGGAGTATCCGGAGAAGGAACCCGCCTTGCAATGCCGAAGAAAATCTGCACGCCGGACTCATCATCATTGAAGCCTGGTTCAGGGGCTACTGAGGGAGTCCTGGATTAAGGGGTCCTCGGATAGCCGGACTATATACTTTGGCCGGACTGTTGGACTATGAAGATACAAGATTGAAGACTTTGTCCCATGTCCGGATGGGACTCTCCTTTGCGTGGAAGGCAAGCTTGAATATTCGGATATGTAGATTTCCTTCTCTGTAACCCTAGCCCCCTCCGGTGTCTATATAAACCGGAGGGTTTAGTCTGTAGAACAACAACAATCATAATCATAGGCTAGCTTCTAGGGTTTAGCCTCTACGATCTCGTGGTAGATCAACTCTTGTAATACTCATATCATCAAGATCAATCAAGCAGGAAGTAGGGTATTACCTCCATCGAGAGGACCCGAACCTGGGTAAAACATCGTGTCCCTTCCCTCCTGTTACCATTAGCCTTAGATGCATAGTTCGGGACCCCCTACCCGAGATCCGCCGGTTTTGACACCGACAACATCCAATTCACTTCCTATGATAGTTTTTATTATACCCAACTTGGATGCCCACCATTCTAGGAACAATTTTATAACCATAGCAAATACCATGCAGTTCTAAGAGACTCTCAAAATAATATAAGTGAAGCATGAGATACTAGCAATTTCTACAAAATTAAGCCACCGTCGTGCTCTAAAAGATATAAGTGAAGCACTAGAGCAAAAACTATCTAGCTCAAAAGATATAAGTGAAGCACATAGAGTATTCTATTAAATTCCAATCAAGTGGGATTCTCCCAAAAGGTGTGTACAGCAAGGATGATTGTGGAAAACTAAAAATCAAATACTAATATCATACAAGACGCTCCAAGCAAAACACATATCATGTGGCGAATAAAAATATAGCTCCAAGTAAAGTTACCGATAAACGAAGAAGGAAGAGGTGATGCCTTTCGGGGGCATCCCCAAGCTTAGGCTTTTGGCTATTCTTTAATATCTTGGGGTGCCATGGGCATCCCCAAGCTTAGGATCTTTCCACTCCTTATTCCATAGTCCATCAAATCTTTACCCAAAACTTGAAAAGTTCACAACACAAAACTCAACAGGAAATCTCATAAGCACCGTTAGTGAAAGAAAAAAAGACCACCACATAAGGTACTGTAATGAACTCATTATTTATTTATATTGGTGCTAAACCTACTGTATTTCAAGTTCTCTATGGTTCATACCACTTAATACTAGCCATAGATGCATCAAAATAAGCAAACAACACACGAAAAACAGAATCTGTCAAAAACAGAACAGTCTATAGCAATCTGTAACCCATGAATACTTCTCGAACTCTAAAAATCCTACCAAAATAGGAAGTCCTGGGCAATTTGTCTATTGATACACAGCAAAAATAATCAACGCGAAATCACGTTTCTGTGATTTAACAAAACTAATTTCGTGCGAGCAAAGTTTCTGTTTTTCAGCAGAATCAAATTAACTATCACCATAGGTTATCCTATAGGTTCTACTTGGCAGAAACACTAATTAAGACATTAAAACACATATCAACTGAACGTAGATGCAAAATTTATTAGTAAACATAAACAAAAACAAAAAAGACAAATAAAATTGGGTAGCCTCCCAACTAGCGCTATCGTTTAACACCCTAGGTAGGCATAAAAGCGAGGATAGATCTAACTAGTGCCATCTTTGGCACTCAATTCATAAGTAGCTCGCATGATAGATTCATAAGGTAATTTTATTTTCTTTCTTGGAAAGTGCTCCATGCCTTTCCTTAATGGAAATTGGAATCTAATATTCCCTTCCTTCATATCAATAATTGCGCCAATCGTTCTAAGGAAATGTCTAGCAAGAATAATAGGGCAAGAAAGATTGCAATCTATATCAAGAACAATAAAATCTAAGGGCACCAAATTTCTATTTGCAACAATGAGAACATCATTGATCCTTCCCATTGTCTTTTTAATGGTGGAATCCGCAAGGTGCAAATTTAAAGAGCAATCATCAAGATCATGGAAACCTAGAATATCACATAATGTTTTTGGAATCATGGAAACACTAGCAACCAAATCACACAAAGCATAACACTCATGATCTTTAATTTTAATCTTTATAGTAGGTTCCCACTCATCATTAAGTTTTCTAGGTATAGAAACTTCCATATTAAGTTTTTCATAAAAAGATAGTATCAAGGCATCAACGATACGTTTGGTAAAAGCTTTATTTTCACTATAAGCATGAGGAGAATTCACAATGGATTGCAACAAGGAAATACAACCTTCTAAAGAACAATTATCATAATCAAATTCCTTGAAATCCAAGATAGTGGGTTCAATGCTATTTAAAGTCTTGACCTCTCCAATCCCACTTTTAGCAAATTTAGCATCAAGATCTAAAAACTCCGAGTTATTTGGACGCCTTTTAACTAAAGTTGACTCATCTCCAGTCCCATCATTATTAAGATTCATATTGCAAAACAAACATATAATAGGGGACACATCAATAACGTTAAGATCTTCATCATTATTATCATGGAAACTAGAAGAACACGCCTTTACAAAGCAATCTTTCTTAGCACGCAATCTAGCGGTTCTTTCTTTGCACTCATCAATGGAGACTATCATTGCTTTGAGGGACTCATTGATATCATGCTTAGGAGGATTAGATCTAAGTTTAAGAGGATCAACATCAAGCGAAAGTCTATCAACGTTCCTAGCCAAATCATCAACTTTGAGCAATTTTTCTTCAAGCAAAGCATTAAAATTCTTTTGAGAGATCATAAATTCTTTCACACTATTCTCAAAATCAGAGGGCATCTTATTAAAATTACCATAATAATTATTGTAGGAATTTCCATAATTATTAGAGGAATTACTAGGGAACGGTCTAGGATTAAAGTTTCCTCTATAAGCATTGTTTCTAAAACTATTCCTACCGACAAAATTCACATCCATAGATTCATTATTATTCTCAATCAAAGTAGACAAAGGCATATCATTGGGATCAATAGGAGCACAATTAGTAGCAAATAATTTCATAAGTTCATCCATCTTTCCACTCAAAACAGTAATTTCTTCTATAGCATGCACTTTTTTACTTGTAGATCTTTCGGTGTGCCATTGAGAATAATTAGCCATAATATTATCAAGGAGTTTTGTAGCATAACCTAAAGTGATTTCCATAAACCTGCCTCCCGCGGCCGAATCTAAAAGATTTCTAGAAGCAAAGTTCAATCCGGCATTAAAACTTTGTATGATCATCCATAAATTCAAACCATGAGTAGGGCAATTGCGAATCATCAATTTCATTCTTTCCCAAGATTGGGCAACATGCTCATGATCCAGTTGTTTAAAATTCATAATAACGTTCCTAAGAGTGATGATCTTAGCTGGAGGAAAATATTTAGAGATAAAAGCATCTTTACACTTGTTCCAAGAATCAATACTATTTTAGGCAAAGATGAAAATCAAACTTTAGCACGATCTCTAAGTGAAAACGAAAATAACTTCAATTTAACAATATCATTATCCGTATCTTTGTTCTTTTGCATATCACACAAATCAACAAAGTTGTTTAGATGGGTAGCGACATCTTCACTAGGAAGGCCGGCGAATTGATCTTTCATAACAAGATTCAGCAAAGCAGTATTGATTTCACAAGACTCAACATCATTAAGAGGAGCAATCGGAGTACTAAGGAGATCATTATTATTGGTACTGGATAAATCACACAATTTGGTATTATCTTGCGCCATGGCGACAAGTAATCCACACACAAGCAAACAAAAAAAGGCAAGTGAAAGAGAGGAGAAGATTGGGAAAGAGAGGGCAAATAAAACGGCAAGGGTGAAGTGGGGGAGAGGAAAACGAGAGGCAAATGGAAAATAATGTAAATGTGAGGGAGATGAGTTTGTGGTGGGTACTTGGTATGTCTTGACTTGAGCGAAGACCTCCCTGGCAACGGCGCCAGAAATACTTCTTGCTACATCTTAAGCTTGCGTTGTTTTTCCTTGAAGAGGAAAGGGTGATGCAGCAATAGTAGCGTAAGTATTTCCCTCAGTTTTTGAGAACCAAGGTATCAATCCAGTAGATGGCTCCTCCAAAGTCCCACACACCTACACAAACAAACAAAGAACTCGCAACCAATGCAATAAAGGGGTTGTCAATCCCTTCATGGCCACTTGCGAAAGTGAGATCTGATAGAGATAGTATGATAAGATAAATATATCTTTGGTATTTTATAATATAGATTGGAAAAGTAAAGATGCAAATAAAATTAGATTGAAAGCTTATATGATAAAAGATAGACCCGGGGGCCATAGGTTTGACTAGTGGCTTCTCTCAAGATAGCATAAGTATTACGGTGGGTGAACAAATTATTGTCGAGCAATTAATAGAAAAGCGAATAATTATGAGATTATCTAGGCTTGATCATGTATATAGGCATCACGTCCGTGACAAGTAGACCGACTCCTGCCTTCATCTACTACTATTACTCCACACATCGACCGCTATCCACCATGCATCTAGAGTATTAAGTTCATAAGAACAGAGTAACGCATTAAGAAAGATGAAATGATGTAGAGGGATAAACTCATGCAATATGATATAAACCCCATCTTTTTCTCCTCGATGGCAACAATATAATACGTGCCTTGCTGCCCCCGCTGTCACTGGGAAAGGACACCGCATGATTGAACCCAAAGCTAAGCAGTTCTCCCATTGCAAGAAAGATCAATCATACAAGATAACTCAATCATACATAAAAGAATTCGGAGGAGATTCAAATATTTCTGATAGATAAACTTGATCATAAACCCACAATTCATCGGATCTCGACAAACACACCGTAAAAAGAGTTTACATCGAATAGATCTCCAAGAAGATTGAGGAGAACATGGTATTGAGATCCAAAGAGAGAGAAGAAGCCATGTAGCTAATAACTATGGACCCAAAGGTCTGTGGTAAACTACTCACAACTCATCGGAGGGGCTGTGCTGTTGATGTAGAAGCCCTCTGTGGTCGATTCCCCCTCCGGTAGAGCGCCGGCGAAGGCTCCAAGATGGGATCTCGCGGATACAGAAGGTTACGGTGGTGGAATTAGGTTTTCGTTGGCTCCCCTGATGTTTTCGGGGTACGTGGGTATATATAGGAGGAAGAAGTAGGTCGGTGGCCGCCAGAGAGGCCCACGAGATAGGGGGCGCGCCCTGTAGGGGTGGGCACGCCCTCCACCCTCGTGGCTGCCTCGGCTGCTTCTTGGCTTGCACTCCAAGTCCTCTGGATCACGTTTGTTCCAAAAATCATGCTCCCGAAGGTTTCATTCTGTTTGGACTCCGTTTGATATTCCTTTTCTTCGAAATACTGAAATAGGCAAAAAAATAGTAATATGGGCTGGGCCTCCGGTTAGTAGGTTAGTCCCAAAAATGATATAAATGTGTAAAGTAAAGCCCATAAACATCCAAAACGGGTAATATAATAGCATGGAACAATCAAAAATTATAGATACGTTGGAGACGTATCAACTGTCGGGTCTTTAAACAGGCAGGCAAGCTCAACCCCGCACACAAGAGGAAAGAGCCGCCAAGCGAGGACGACGATGAAGAGCCTCGCCCACCGAACACGGGGGGACGGAAGAAATTCCCCCCCGAGCTCAAAAAGGTGAATATGATCTACGTCACTCACATCCCCAAGCGGGAGCGCAAGAGCGCATTAAGGGACGTCTACACCGTAGAGCCGGTCGCCCCAA
Organism: Triticum dicoccoides; assembly: GCF_002162155.2. Classification (NCBI taxonomy): domain Eukaryota; kingdom Viridiplantae; phylum Streptophyta; class Magnoliopsida; order Poales; family Poaceae; genus Triticum; species Triticum dicoccoides. The sequence continues at coordinate 282,171,971 of NC_041385.1, forward strand.
AATTCAACCCATGGTTGGCTTGTCCGATCACCTTCGATCGAAAGGACCACCCGACCAGTATCCGTCACGGAGATTCGGCAGCTTTGGTCCTCGACCCAATCATCGATGGATTCCACCTCACGCGAGTCCTTATGGATGGCGGCAGTAGTCTTAACCTTCTTTACTAGGACACTATCCGCAAAATGTGTATTGATTCGTCAAGAACCAAGCCTGCTAAAACTACCTTAAAGGAGTAATACCTGGTGTAGAGGCCCGTTGCTCAGGCTCAATAACATTGGAAGTCATCTTCGGTCGCCAAACAACTTCTGCAGCGAAGACTTGATCTTTGATATCGTCCCCTTCTACAGTGGTTATCACGCACTGCTCGGACAAACCGCTTTCGCTCGATTCAACGCAGTCCCACACTATGCTTATTTAAAGCTCAAGATGCCCGATCCATGTGGCGTCATACCAGTTAATGGAAACACAGAACGCTTCCTCCGTATGGAGGAGCACACCGCGGCCCTCGCGGCCAAAGTACAGAGCAGCCCTATCAAGCCGCACACCTCATCGGCCATCAAACCACTGGACATTGTTAAACGAGTCGGGTCAGTTTCGCATGATGACAACTCGGTTATTCCAGAGCTCGACTAGCAATTTTGCCTCCGTCAATCGCCGCACACACCCGTGGAGTTCGTACCGCGCATGCATAACTATGCACTCAAAATACCTTGGGCATCAACGGAGGCACGATATGGACATGTCTATAGTATGGTTTGACCCTATATGACCCTCCACCCTTTCTCTTCAATTATTTTTTATCTTCTCCCACAGGTGCATCCAAACCTATATATCCTACGGACTTACAAGGACTCTTTTTCCAGCCCAGTCTCGTACGGATGCCCGAAGACCATTCCTCTTAAGGAACCTCTCTCTCCAAGGTGAAAGCGTCGCAGACGTGCGGCAGGATGTCCAAAGGATTCTTTAGACCAAACCTTATTCAAAGGACCTGTATTGAGCTCTTCTCCTTATTCTTAGACCCCCGGCATGTAAAATGGCTTTGGTACTTATGGTGCCCTCTGTAAGATCACGTTTTGACGTATCAATCAGATTGTAGTGACGAATTTTTTTGGGTACCGACCTTATTCATAAAACGGTGTTCTGTTTCCCCAGTTGTTTCACTCACACACCTCGACACCCATTGCCAGTGGCTCTATGCGGCCACATATGTGTCGTCAAACAAAAAGCCTGAATAGCTTTGTAGCACACTTTGGCGTCCCGAACTTGGCATTATATACATCGGCTCCGAATCATGTCTTTGGTCAATAGTTGGGTTGCCTGGCTCCTGTGTTTACTACCTTATGTTCCGTTTGTTCGGTTAGGGTAGTAAATGGAGAACTACTGCGATTGTGTTTCTGGTTCGTCCCGTCAAGCCCCTCAGTAGAGAAAGCCGAAAGCTGACTGTCATGATGTGGCGAGAGCTGGTCGGCCACTTGGCGACTTACTAAATCTTTAGTGACTTTTCACGTATTCTATGAAGGACTATTTTTCTGGTTAATGTATCCACACCCGGATAGCCGCGTACATACCAGGGGCTATCTTATGGCCCCATAGTCAAACTCCTATGGCTAAGTGAGAGTGGTAAAGCCATATAGTCTGATTTCCTGGTTCACCGCACTAACACCTCCTTTATGGACCAAGACGTTGGGTCAAGTGTGCTCATGTGCCATTCTGAACACCCCCGTAGTATCTACGTGGGGGCTGAAGCCAACGGCTAGAAAACTCTCAGGAATACAAGAACAACCACAAAGGAGGAAAGAACTTTCAGACAATGGCACAAATATATCACAAAGCCTTAATATATATAATAAACACATCCGGGTCCTTCGGATACATTCATTCGGATATAATGTTCTTTGAGCATTGACCCTCTATCAAGCGAGAACCCTCTAGGACGTCTTCTAAGTAGCGCTCCGGCGTGCGGTGGTCCTTACCTCCGGGAGGACCCTCAACTATGATAACGGCGACCTTCATCTTTTCCCAATGCATCTTGACGCGAGCGAAGGCCCTCCATGCACCTTCTATGCACACTGACCAGTTGATTGCCACAATGCGGGGAAAGGCATCGACGAGTCGCCGCACTAGGCCAAAAAAATTTGTTTGGAATGGGTTCGGCTGGCCACAGCCTGACTATGACATCCTTCATGGCCGCTCCGAACATCTTATGCGGCTCGGCCTACTGCACCATTTGGTCGTTAAACAACGCTGAGCGCTCCTGCGTCAAAAACTGCGACCAGAACAGCTTCTCCGTCGCATGCCCATCCTGTGCTCATAAGAATTGCGCAGCGTCGGCGGCACTCTTCAGGAGATTCACAAACGCGTCTAGAGAACTCCATTATCAATTAAGCAAGGCATACCTATGATCGCCCAACTTAGACTGTAAAAGAAAGGGCTTACCAGCCGCTATCTGTCCGGCTTGTTGGATCTCCATGCGAGCCGCTCGGGATTCGGACCTCGCCTCTTGGGCCTCCTGTAGGCCTTGGCGAGTTCAGCCACCTTAGCTTTATTCTCCTCCTCGAGGAGGTCGCACCTACGAGTGGCATCCTTGAGCTCTTGCTCCACTTTGGATACCCGCTCCTCGAACTGGCGCCATGTAGCCTGTTCGGCCTTTAAATCTGCAGCCGCTTTATCAGCGGCCACATTGCTCACCCTTGCATGTTCCTTCGCCTGGGCCAGGTCACCCATGAGGGTCTCGACCTCAGTAGCACCATCTGCAATCATGCATATACACTACTAGAAAAACCGCTACTAATGGCGCACCTAATTTGGCCATTAATGGCGCATCACCGGTGCGCCATTACTAGCACGCCATTAGTAATTTTTACTAATGGCGCACCAGTGGTGCGCCATTAGTATCTGGTATACTAATGGCGCACCACTGGTG
>NC_041385.1:282174950-282175546 GCF_002162155.2 Triticum dicoccoides
GTGAGCTCCGGCGGGAACACTACTAGAAAAACCGCTACTAATGGCGCACCTAATTTGGCCATTAATGGCGCATCACCGGTGCGCCATTACTAGCACGCCATTAGTAATTTTTACTAATGGCGCACCAGTGGTGCGCCATTAGTATCTGGTATACTAATGGTGCACCACTGGTGCGCCATTAGTATAGACCACGGTGCGCCATTAGTATGCCTCCCAGGGGCCATGTATACCCAGGTGCTTTGGATACTAATGGCGCACCACAACTGGATGCGCCATTAGTAACCGTGGCATACTAATGGCGCACTGTCCTGTGATGCGCCATTAGTGATGCGCCATTTTGAATCTAGATCTGGATCGTGATTTTTTGCCCATTTTTGCTTGTTTTTTTGCTTGTTTTTTGGCACGACAATATTCTCAAATTTTGTTCCTGTTTTTGGATCTTGTTGCCATGGTCTTTTGCCGGAGAGGAGTTCGCCGGAGAGGAGGAGGAGGAGGTCGCTGGAGAGGAGGAAGGAGAAACCATGAGGGGATGGGAGGAGCTCACCGGAGAGGAGGGAGGAGGAGCTCACCGGAGAGGAGGGAGGAGGAGCTCACCG